>NW_027509119.1:13605000-13962500 GCF_051911475.1 Siphateles boraxobius
GCAGTTAAGCCGCAGCTCTACAGTCTCAGAGCCTCTCTAAGACAGCAAGGCATTCAAACAATAGAGAAGTGTGAACGAAGTGTGTTAATGGGCCATTGCAGTTCCTGCTCCAGCCTACAGGAGTGCTGCTGAGTATGGGCTTAAACACACACACACTTGCAGGTCCCCACTTGGTCAAAAATGTAAAAAATTCACCAGAGCGTATTTTAGATGATTTTAACAGTATTAAGGCATGACCAACAGGGGACTTGAACAATGTCCCCACTTGGCTCGGTGGTCCCCTGTTGGTGGGTGTGTAACGACACCAAGGTCCCCACTTAGATAGGTAGACGAGTACACACACACACACACACACACACACACACACACACACACACACACACACACAACACACACACACACACACACACACACACACACACACACACACACACACACACACACACACACACACACACACACACACACACACACACACACACACACAAACACACAAACACACAGTTTAAAAGCAAAAAGATATTTACCCAACCCCATTTAAAATCGATCTGTGAGTGCCAACTTTTGGACATCCATCATATTGCATAGGTTGTCAAAAATTTTAAGGAAAACACATATATATATATATATATATATATATATATATATATATATATATATATATATATATATATATATATATATTAGTGCTGTCAAACGATTAAAATATTTAATCGCGATTAATCGCATTAATGTCATAGTTAACTCGTGATTAATCGCACATTTTTATCTATTCTAAATGTCTCTTGATTTCTTTTAGTTCATTATTTTTTCTCATTTTAATGCTCTTATCAACATGAAAAAAGTGGATTGCTTGCTTTGTGCACATTTTTTTTTATTGAAAACAACATAGGCAATACTGTGTTCAATTTCACAATAACATTCTCACTTGGAGCAAATAATTTCTTTGTAACAATGTAGCACTGTCCATCAATAAAAGGGTGAAAGAAATACTGACGAGGTACTGATATTGACGAGGGGGCGGAGAATTCGCATCAGCTGTGTGTGTGTGCTTGGCCATCATCAAGTGGTACTTCAGACTGGACGTGCTGCGATGATGATAGCTCAGTTCATAACGACAAAACACACAGATCACTTTGGTCTAGTCAATGGAACCATTTGCCAACTTTTTAAAAGTAAACTTTCCATTCAGAATCTTATTGGCATCCATTTCGGCGTCTCGCGCTCGCCATCCACTCAAAACGTAACGTTAACCTATTTGGCCGGCTCGCAAGCCCAAACAAGTGTGTGTGCGCGTGCCTGTTGTTTTGTTTCCGGTCTAGCTAGATCCACTTGCGCTTTGGTCGACGAAGCAACAAAACGTCCTCGCACGGCGCAAGCCCTTGAAATGAATGGGTTTCATAGCGCAGCGCCGCGCATGCCGCGTCCTGTTGCAAAAGCATGTGAAAAAAAAACTACAAAGTTTGCTAGACCAAAAAGACTGTTAATCTCGCGATAAAAAAATTAATCGCGTTAAAATGGTTTTGCGTTAACGCCGTTAATAACGCGTTTAACTGACAGCCCTAATATATATATATATATATATATATATATATATATTTATAAATGAACAGGCTTGCGATGTCAAGATTGCAATGCTGGAATGTGTGTGTGTCTGTGGGTGGGTGTGGGTGGCTCAGCGCGATTGAACAGTGTGTTACACATAAAAACATACTCCGTCATTTTCTTCATACAGGACATCATTCAAACTGCAAAGTGTTTACTTATATTTGTGTACACTCGCAATAAAACTCAACATTGTGTTTTTGTTAAATAAATTAAAGTAATACATGCACCCGAAATGGCACTAATTTTAAAATTAAACTAAAATGCTCACGGCTGCACGGGCATTCATAACTGTGCGCGCCCACGGTGAGGAACGAGCAGAACGAAAGCAGGAGGAGAGGATGAGATATATAAAGGCCATTTCCCAGGCCAAGCAGGGAGAGTGGATGAGATGGGAGAGTGTGGAACAACGAAAAATGGGCTGGCTAGACCTTTGGTCAATGGAAGAGAGTAGGATCAGTTTCCTTATTAGGTCAACATATGATGTTCTCCCATCACCGCAGAACCTAAACCTCTGGGTAGGAGAGGATCCCTCTTGTCCTTTGTGTTCATCACCTGCCACATTAAGGCACATTTTGACAGGATGTAAGGTGGCTCTTAGCCAAGGTCGGTTTACTTGGCGCCATTACCAAGTATTGCGATGTTTGGCTTTAGCATTGGAAGGCAAGCGTAGTATGACCAATAAGTTGCCGCCTGTTCTAGCAAAACATTACACGCAGAAGACAATATTCCTCCGCCCAGGCGAGCAACCACCAAGAAAAGGTGCTAACACCAATTCTCGCCCAGGACAACTGGAAGCTACTAGGGACTGGAAGATGCTGGCTGATCTTGATCAACGGCTTATTTTACCACCTGAGATTGCCACCACTAACCTACGACCAGATATTGTTTTGTGGTCTCGATCAGCACGCATTGTTCAACTGATAGAGTTAACAGTGACATGGGAGGATGCGGTAGATGAGGCATATGAGAGGAAGAAACTGCGGTATGCTCATCTGGCCACTGAAGCAGAACAGCGAGGATGGAGAGTCCAGGTTTATCCAGTGGAAGTGGGTTGTCGAGGTTTTGTGGCACACTCTACAACCCGGTTCCTCAGAGACGTCGGATTCAGTGGTCAAGAGTTGCGTCGCACAGTAAAGAACTTATCTGAAGCAGCAGAAAGGAGCAGCAACTGGCTGTGGTTGAGACGGAAAGATTCTAGCTGGCTGAGTACAGGCCGCCATGCTACGGTTTCGTAGAATTCTTGAAAACTTGAAGGGTGTTGGTTTATTTGTATAGGTTGTATAGTATTTACAGTCATTACGTTCCTGTGTATATTGCGTGAATGACGGGATGTTGGGCAGATATTGTGTTTTGCGGTAGGTGGTATGCCATACGGAACCGTTGCCACTGAAACTGCATATTAACGCACCAGTGGGGCTCGACAGCCTTAGTCAAACGGGTTGGCGCGTATGGTTGGGTTGCGGAGAGATTGTGAGATTGTGGTTAGGTCTCAGCAGCACTGTTGGTTTATTTGTAGAGGTTGTATAGTATTTACAGTCATTACGTTCCTCTGTATATTGCGTGAATGACGGGTGGTTGGGCAGATATTGTGATTTGCGGTAGGTGGTATGCCATACGGAACCGTTGCCACTGAAACTGCATATTAACGCACCAGTGGGGCTCGACAGCCTTAGTCAAACGGGTTGGCGCGTATGGTTGGGTTGCGGAGAGATTGTGAGATTGTGGTTAGGTCTCAGCAGCACTGTTGGTTTATTTGTAGAGGTTGTATAGTATTTACAGTCATTACGTTCCAGTGTATATTGCGTGAATGACGGGTGGTTGGGCTGATATTGTGTTTTGCGGTAGGTGGTATGCCATACGGAACCGTTGCCACTGAAACTGCATATTAACGCACCAGTGGGGCTCGACAGCCTTAGTCAAACGGGTTGGCGCGTATGGTTGGGTTGCGGAGAGATTGTGAGATTGTGGTTAGGTCTCAGCAGCAAGAGGGAAGTAGAGGTCAGTAAGCTGGGCTGAGTTGAGTGGGGGACGGAGGGGGGTGACTCTGGGACGCCAGAGTCACTGTCGAGCCCTCTTGAGGTGTCGTGGGCTAGTCGACGAAACACTGAGGACGGAAGGTGCCCACTTGAAGACCCTAGAGATGTTCCCTACTCCGCTCAATCCAGAGGGTTGTTATGGGGGGACCGCACTGTGGTTGCAGCCGTTGTGTGTGCTGACGCGCGAATACACTATTAACACCAGACAGAAGGAGATTCACATCACCAGATGGAAAGAAGCGTAAATGGACGGAGAAGCATAGGTTACTGTAAAGCTACGTCTTAGTTGGTGCTTATCTTGGCGAAAGCCGAGTACAAATCAGCATGAAGTTTTAACATCTACTCTCGTGTAATGGAAATCATGTGTACACTCGCAATAAAACAAAACATTGTGTTTTTGTTAAATAAATTAAAGTAATACATGCACCCGAAATGGCACTAATTTTAAAATTAAACTAAAATGCTCACGGCTGCACGGGCATTCATAACTGTGCGCGCCCACGGTGAGGAACGAGCAGAACAGAGTGAATGTTGTTTAGTTCATTCCTACTTCCATAGGAATTAATTGAAAAAGCTCGCTCTACTCTGCACCATTATTAATGTCTTGTGCGGACGTCCGTATTTTACTTCCACTTCCAAGTTAGCGATTTTAAAGCTCCCAGCGGTGTCACACGTTGATTAACCAGTGGGAAAATATTCCCATAGTAACATCCCTAATATTTATATACAAATAAAATAGGCCTACCTGATTTTGAACACAAGAGGGAAGTATAGCACTATCTATGATTTGGAATTATTATTATTTTTGACTAAACAACCATTCTGGCTGTTTTTAAACTTAAACATAATTCTTTAATTGAAAAAAAGAATAAAATGGGTTTAGTTCTAATATTTGTATAATTTTATATAAAAATAAATGGTGTATAATTACATTTTAGAAAGATATGAGACATTTCCTGGTTCTTTTTTTTTTTACATTAATTTAGTCCCTCACTATAGCAAAACTGTTTGAGATATTCAATATCCGTTCACAATTTAGCATCTTTAATGTATTTTCATCATGTTGAAAAAGTTTGGCGTGAATAAAATAAACTACTTAGGAGCAGTAGCTAAAAACTCAGAAATCCACATTCAAACCAAAATATCTGACTTCCTCTTGGTCATAGCTAATGACTGTAAATTAGAAAGTTGTCCGGCTCGAAGAGTACAATATACATACCGAGTTTTGTTACTGTAGATAAAATAACCCCCCCACTTTTGCCAAAAGCATTTAGAAAGTTACACACTTCCTGCTGCCAGTTGGTGGCGCTATAACTTTGACTCACAATAGTCACATCCATGTGATCGGCCTCTTACAGTGAACACACTGCTGAAGTTTCATCAAGATCAGTTAATGTATGATGAAGTTATAACACACTTCCTGTTTCCATTATTCGGCATAAATTCGTTTCCTCACCACGGCCAAACCGTTCGAGATATCAAAAATCCGTCCGGATTTTAGCATCCACAATGTGTGGACCTCAAGGTGACCGAGTTTGGCAGTAAGCGATGCAATCTCTGAGGAGAAGTACTTCAAATTCCAGAGCAAGCGTTCTCCAAACAACCCATAATAGCCGACTTCCTGTTGGGCTGGCGTAAAACATGACCGGGGGAAAGTTGTTCGGCCCGATGAGATCTATATGTGTACTGAGTTTCATATTAATTCATGCAAGCGTGTTTGATCTATGGACCAAGTTTTGGGGACCCCATTCAAGGGGGCGCTGTTGAGCCCCCCTGCCACGCCCGGGTACCAGCTTCAGCTCGGCCCTGATGGCCGTGGGCTCTGACCTGTGTGCAAAGTTTCAAGAGTTTTCAAGCACGTTAAGGGCCCCAAAAGCCCCTGAAACCTTGAACACCATTAAAATAATACTCAAATTCCCCAAACCCCACACACAGAGACAGAAGGAGAGGGAGGGAGAAAATTCTCCTGAAAATCACATTCAAACCAAAATATCTGACTTTGTGTTGTTCGGAGCTAATGACTGCAAATTAGAAAGTTGTCCGGCTCGAGGAGAACAATATACATAGCGATTTTTGTTACTGTAGGTAAAACTAATACCCCATATTTGACTAAAGGTGGGGCTCCTGAGCCCCTCACCACACCCGTTTCTGAAACTTTGCACATGTCTACTGGCTAATAAATGTGATGTGTCTATCGAGTTTCATGCAATTTCAAACATGCTAAGAGTCTCAAAAGCATCAATCAAGAATATTAAAGTTTGATGCGTTGCCAAGGCACCATTATCTTAGATATTAAATAATCCTTTCACAGGTCTACATCTGGCATATGTTTACATTATACAGATGAAGTTTGAAGCAAATCGGGTAAAAATAAGAGGGTGATTTCAAAGCATTTTGAAAGTGACACACTTCCTGCTGCCAGTTGGTGGCGCTATGACTTTGACTCACAATAGTCACAAGTCACATCCATGTGATCGGCCTCTTACAGCGAACACACTGCTGAAGTTTCATCAAGATCAGTTAATGTATGCTGAAGTTATAAAACACTTCCTGTTTCACGTTTCTCGCCATAATTTCGTTTCCTCACCACGGCTAAACCGTTCAAGATATCAAAAATCCCCTGGCAACTTTTCATCCTCAATGTATTGACTTCATGCTGACCGAGTTTTGTGCCATTTCTTTGAATTCTCTAGAAGAAGTACTTTAAATTCCATTGCATGCGTTTTACAAACAACCCTAAATAGCCGACTTCCTGTTGGGCTGGGGTAAAAAGTAAGAGTATGAAGTATATATGAACCGATGAGATCTATATGTGTACCGAGTTTCATATTATTACATGCAAGCGTGTTTGATTTATGGACCAAGTTTTGGGACCCCGTTCCAGGGGGCGCTGTCGAGCCCCCCTGCCACGCCCGGGTACCACCTTCAGCCCGGCCCTGATGGCCGCGGGTTCTGACCTGTGTGCAAAGTTTCAAGAGTTTTCGTGCACGTTAAGAGCCCCAAAAGTGCCCGAATAGTCGTTAGAATAATAATAATAATAATAATAAATATAGCTGCGAGCAGCGATTACGGGCCCAAGCCGGTGGCACCGCAACCCCGGTGCCTTTAGTTACCTAAAGGCACCGGGGTGGCGGTACCGCCGGCTTTGGCCCTTCATCGCTGCTCGCAGCTATATATATATATATATATATATATATATATATATAAAAAGCCGGTGGCACCGCCACCCTGGTGCCTTTAGGGTTATTGTGCACGACGTGACACAAAATATCTGCTGGCTATCTGCCGAACGGCTCTGGTAGTTCCGCTTCAGCACTGATGATGTTGTAGAAATAGTGCGCTCTGGTTGGTCTGGATTATTCGGGATTTTTTATTTTATACAGAAATAAGTTATTTATAATTCAGATGAGAATAAAGTTAGTGTTGATTAAAATGAAGGAAAACAAATATATTGATCTGAAATATAGCACATTAATTTTAAATTTATTTAGGTTTAATTTCCAAACATACAATCTTAATTTAATTTAAAGCAAACAATACATTTAAAAGATATGGGTTGTATGCACTTTTTTTTAATAAAAAAAGATATATATCCAAAAAACAAGGCCTTAAAGGGTTAAACTCTTGTCACTGTAACAGACACAATCTCTCTCTCTCACACACACACACACACACACACACACACACACACACACACACACACACACACACACACACACACACACACACACACACACACACAGGTCAAGTCACTTCCATTTTAGATGCAATATTGAATAAGCAGAAAATTCGGATTTTCTGCTCTGAAAATATAAATAAGCATAAAAATTGAATAAGCACTTTTAATATTCTAAACAAAATAAGCACTAGTCGCTAATGAATAAGTACTAGTACTTAATGGAATAGATACTAGTATCTAAAAAATAAGTACTAGTAGCATCAAAATAGAGACTAGTAGGTTAAAATGATAAAATGTTAAAACGGCTTGCCATATTGGCTCAGAGAGAGAGAGAGAGAGAAAATGACCTTTTAGATACTAGTACCTATTAATAGATACTAGTATTTATTCAATAAATACTAGTACTAAGTCATTAGATACTAGTACCTATTAAATAGATACCAGTACTTATTCATTAGCTACTAATACGTATTCAAAAGAATATCTAAAGAATAAGCACTAGTATCTAAAGAATAGGCACTAGTACTAAAGAATAAGCACTAGTCGCTAATGAATAAGTACTAGTAATTAATGGAATAGATACTAGTATCTAAAAAATAAGTACTAGAAGCATGAAAATAGAGACTAGTAGGTTAAAATGATTAAATGTTAAAACGGCTTGCCATATTGGCTCAGAGAGAGAGAGAGAGAAAATGACCATATTCAAACCAAAATATCTGACTTCCTCTTGGTCTGAGCTAATGACAGTTAATTAGAAAGTTGTCCGGCTTGATCTGAACAATATGCGTACCGAGTTTTATGATTGTAGGTAAAACTATAAAACTAACCCCCCCACTTTTGTCAAAAGGTGGCGCTACTGAGTCCCTGCACCACGCCCGTTTCTGAAACTTTGCACATGTCTACTGGCTAATAAATGTGATCTGTCTGTCGAGTTTCATGCAATTTCAAGCAATGCTAAGAGTCTCAAAAGCATCCAAAAAGAATTTTAAAGTTTGATGCGTTGCCACGGCAACAGTATCAAAGATATCAATAATCCTTTCACAGGTCTACATCTGCTGTGTATTTACATTATACAGATGAAGTTTGAAGCAAATCGGGTTAAAATAAGAGGGTGATTTCAAAGCATTTTGAAAGTGACACACTTCCTGCTGCCATTTGGTGGCGCTATAACTTTGACTCACAATAGTCACATCCATGTGATCGGCCTCTTACAACGAACACACTGCTGAAGTTTCATTAAGATCAGCTAATGTATGCTGAAGTTATAACACACTTCCTGTTTCACGTTTCTCGCCATAAATTAGTTTCCTCGCCACGGCCAAACCGTTCGAGATATCAAAAATCCCCTGGCAATTTTTCATCCTCAATGTCTTGACTTCATGCTGACCGAGTTTCGTGGCATTTCTTTGAATTCTCTAGGAGAAGTACTTTAAATTCCATTGCATGCGTTTTACAAACAACCCTAAATAGCCGACTTCCTGTTGGGCTGGGGTAAAAAGTAAAAGTACAAAGGATATATAAACCGATGAGATCTATATGTGTACCGAGTTTCATATTATTACATGCAAGCGTGTTTGATTTATGGACCAAGTTTTCGGACCCCGTTCCAGGGGGCGCTGTCGAGCCCCCCTGCCACGCCCGGGTACCACCTTCAGCCCGGCCCTGATGGCCGCGGGTTCTGACCTGTGTGCAAAGTTTCAAGAGTTTTCGTGCACGTTAAGAGCCCCAAAAGTGCCCGAATAGTCGTTAGAATAATAATAATAATAATAAATATAGCTGCGAGCAGCGATTACGGGCCCAAGCCGGTGGCACCGCAACCCCGGTGCCTTTAGTTACCTAAAGGCACCGGAGTGGCGGTGCCGCCGGCTTTGGCCCTTCATCGCTGCTCGCAGCTATATTTATATATATATATATATATATATATATATATATATATATATATATATAAACAAGCCGGTGGCACCGCCACCCCGGTGCCTTTGGGGTTACTGTGCATGACGGGCAATAACGTAACCCCGCTTTGACCTTTGAGAAGATGTGTGCTGTAGAGCTTGCATTGGTGTGGGCTCTGCAAAAGTGTGCATTGAGATCACATATCAACCACAAAGTATGCGTGAGCAACCTTCTGAAACCTAAAATGAAAAATGAGACACCCTACGGTCTCATGGACTTAATGGACACATGAAATAAGTACACAAGTTTGAAAGTTATATGAAGTGTGCCAAGACAGAATATTTGCCTGATCTGATTAGAAAAATAGTTTGTGTGTGTGTGTGTGTGAGGCGTGATTGAACAACGTAGACATAAAAACATACTCCGTCCTTTTGATCATACAGGACATTATTCAAACTGCAAAGTGTTTACTTATATTTGTGTACAATCGCAATAAAACACAACATTGTGCTTTTGTCAAACTGTACTGCTAAACTACAACTGTCACCCAACCAAAATCTCTCACACACACACACACACACACACACACACACACACACACACACACACACACACACACACACACACACACACACACACACACATAGTTTAAAAGCAAAAAAATCTTTTGGACATTCATCATATTGCATTGGTTTTCATTTCTTGTCCTCGAACAGAGCCCTAATCTGTTTATTTTTTCAGTTACACATTCTACATTGATTAAAAAAGAAAAATCAAATGTGTTTTTATTTTATACATAAATAAATAATCTATCATTCAGATGAGAATAAAGTTAGTGTTAGTTCAAATTTTAAGGAAAACAAATATATATCATCTGAAATATAGCACATTCATTTAAAATTCATTCAGGTTCAATTACCAAACATACAAATCTCAATGTAATTTAAAGCAAACAATACATTTAAAATATATGGGTTGTATGCTATTTTTTTTATATAAAAAGATATATATCCAAAAAGACAAGGCCTAAACTTTAACAAGGGTTAAACAATCACTGTAACAGACACAATCACACACACACACACACACACACACACGTCAAATCACTTACATTTTAGATGCAATATTGACTTTTTTTCTGTTTCAGCAGCGAAAATAGTTAAACAAAGATCACAGCAGAACCATCGAGGATCTCACAGCAACGCGTTCTCATTACTGAATGATTCAGCATTTTGAACGAATCGGTTGACTCAAAGATTCAACGACCAATCCATAATCTGTCTCATTCATGAATGACTCAGCCGTTCGAACGAATCGTTTGAACGAATGAATCAATGACTCGCTCATTAAGACGGTGGCCTGGCGACACCTAATGACGGTTTAGTTATATGTTTAAAAGTATCATTCTTTCCAACGATTGTTATATATATATATATATATATATATATATATATATATATATATATATATATATATATATATATATATATATATATATACACACACACATGTATACACAAAAATAAAATAAAAACACATTTGAAGCGTGTTTGCTTACTAAATTGTGAGCTGAACGGAAGTTGCAGCAAAGATCAGCAACAGGAGTCAAAATTCATTAATCACGAGAGTGAAGAGCTGACTGAAAAAAATGATGACGGAATATTTTGTGTAAAAGCGCCTATTTAAGCGAATCTGTCATTTACTCATTTGTTGTTGTGTTTTACCTGAAAACCGGAAACAATCGGCCCCCGATATGGTGCTAATTTTAAAGTGACACTAAAAAGTATGCGGCTGCAGAACAGAGCGAACGTTTTTTCATTTCTACTTCCATAGAAATTCATTCGAGCGCACTGCGAGCGCCACCACTATAAATGTCCGTGCGGACGTCCTTATACTTTACTTTCACTTTTATATTAGCGATTTAAAAGGCCTCGCTGGTGTCTAACGTCGATTAACCGGTGGGAAAAGATCCTCACAGCCACATACCTAATATATTTATATTTAATTACAATAGCCATACCTGATAAAAAAGTTTTATGTACTGAGTTGATATCATTTTGGACACAAGAGGGCAGTATAGCCCTTTGTATTACTTGATGTATTTATTTTTTAACTGAATAGCACATTCTGGCTGTTTTTAAACTTGTACATTATTCTTAAATTGAAAACAAGAATAAAATGGGTTTAGTTCTGATATTTGTGTAATTTTATCTAGAAATAAATGGTGTATAATTAATTTTTTAGAAGATATGAGGCTTTTAGTGTTTACTTTTTTGACATGACTTTAATCCCTCGCCATAGCAAAACAATTTGAGATATTCAATAGCCATTCACAATTTAGCTTCTTTAATGTATTTTCATCATGTTGAAAAAGTTTGGTGGGAATTGAATAAACCACTTAAGAGGAGTGGGTAAAAAATCAGAGGCTGATTTTGCCTAAAATCCACATTAAGACCAAAATAGCCCACTTCCTGTTGGGCTGGCTTAAAGTTGTTTGGCCTGATGAGATCTATATGTGTACCGAGTTTCATAATATTACATGCAAGTGTGTTTAATTTATGGACCAAATTTTCTGACCAAGTTTATGGACCAAGTTAATTTAATTAATAAACTAATTATATAAAACTATTTTCAATGCACTACAATTCAACTGGTTATATGCCTTTACTTATTAATACAACTTATTTAAAAAATACAAGGCGTAAGACATTTATTTTCTTTTTTAATGCAGGCCAGACCAAACAGCAGTGAAATGGTTAATCTAGCCCCCCTCCCCACACTCACAGACACACACACACACAGAGACGTAGGCTCAGAGAGAGAGAGACATAAAATGACAATTTTCAAACCAAAATATCTGACTTCCTGTTGGTTGGAGCTATTGAGTGTAAATTAGAAAGTTGTCTGGCTGGAGGAGAACAATACACATACCGATTTTTATTACTGTAGATAAAATTAATCCCCCCACTTTTGTCAAAAGGTGGCGCTACTGAGCCCCTCACCACGCCCGTTTCTGAAACTTTGCACATGTCTACTGGCTAATAAATGTGATGTGTCTGTCGAGTTTCATGCAATTTCAAGTATGCTAAGAGTCTCAAAAGCATAAAAAAAGAATATTAAAGTTTGATGCGTTGCCACGACAACAGTATCTAAGATATCAAGAATCCATTCACAGGTCTACATCTGCCGTGTGTTTACATTATAGTAGTGAAGTTTGAAGCAAATCGGGTTAAAATAAGAGGGTGATTTCAAAGCATTTTGAAAGTGACACACTTCCTTCTGCCAGTTGGTGGCGCTATAACTTTGACTCACAAGAGTCACATCCATGTGATCGGCCTCTTACAACGAACACACTACTGAATTTTCATCAAGATCAGTTAATGTATGAAGAAGTTATAACACACTTCCTGTTTCCATTATTCGCCATAATTTTGTTTCCTCGCCACGGCCAAACCGTTCGAGATATCAAAAATCCGCTGGCAATTTTTCATCCTCAATTGCATGACTTCATGCACACCGAGTTTGGTGGTGATTGGACGAATTTCCTAGGAGAAGTGTTTCGAATTCCATTGCATGCGTTTCCAAACAAACCATAATAGCCAACTTCCTGTTGGGCTGGGGTAAAAAGTAAAAGTACAAAGGATATATAAACCGATGAGATCTATATGTGTACCGACTTTCATATTATTACATGCAAGCGTGTTTGATTTATGGACCAAGTTTTCGGACCCCATTCCAGGGGGCGCTGTCGAGCCCCCCTGCCACGCCCGGGTACCATCTTCAGCCCGGCCCTGATGGCCGCGGGTTCTGACCTGTGTGCAAAGTTTCAAGAGTTTTCGTGCACGTTAAGATTCCCAAAAGTGCCCGAATAGTCGTTAGAATAATAATAATAATAATAATAAATATAGCTGCGAGCAGCGATTACGGGCCCAAGCCGGTGGCACCGCAACCCCGGTGCCTTTAGTTACCTAAAGGCACCGGGGTGGCGGTACCGCCGGCTTTGGCCCTTCATCGCTGCTCGCAGCTATATTATATATATATATATATATATATATATATATATATATATAAGCCAGTGGCACCGCCACCCTGGTGCCTTTAGGGTTATTGTGCACGACGTGACACAAAATATCTGCTGGCTATCTGCCGAACGGCTCTGGTAGTTCCGCTTCAGCACTGATGATGTTGTAGAAATAGTGCGCTCTGGTTGGTCTGGATTATTTGGGATTTTTTATTTTATACAGAAATAAGTTATTTATAATTCAGATGAGAATAAAGTTAGTGTTGATTAAAATGTAGGAAAACAAATATATTGATCTGAAATATAGCACATTAATTTTAAATTTATTTAGGTTCAATTTCCAAACATACAATCTTAATTTAATTTAAAGCAAACAATACATTTAAAAGATATGGGTTGTATGCACTTTTTTTTAATAAAAAAAGATATATATCCAAAAAACAAGGCCTTAAAGGGTTAAACTCTTGTCACTGTAACAGACATAATCTCTCTCTCTCACACACACACACACACACACACACACACACACACACACACACACACACACACACACACACACACGTCAAGTCACTTCCATTTTAGATGCAATATTGAATAAGCAGAAAATTCGGATTTTCTGCTCTGAAAATATAAATAAGCATAAAAATTGAATAAGCACTTTTAATATTCTAAACAGAATAAGCACTAGTCGCTAATGAATAAGTACTAGTACTCAATGGAATAGATACTAGTATCTAAAAAATAAGTACTAGTAGCATGGTGGCGGTACCGCCGGCTTTGGCCCTTCATCGCTGCTCGCAGCTATATTTATATATATATATATATATATATATATATATATATATATAAAAGCCGGTGGCACCGCCACCCTGGTGCCTTTAGGGTTATTGTGCACGACGTGACACAAAATATCTGCTGGCTATCTGCCGAACGGCTCTGGTAGTTCCGCTTCAGCACTGATGATGTTGTAGAAATAGTGCGCTCTGGTTGGTCTGGATTATTCGGGATTTTTTATTTTATACAGAAATAAATTATTTATAATTCAGATGAGAATAAAGTTAGTGTTGATTAAAATGAAGGAAAACAAATATATTGATCTGAAATATAGCACATTAATTTTAAATTTATTCAGGTTCAATTACCAAACATACAATCTTAATTTAATTTAAAGCAAACAATACATTTAAAAGATATGGGTTGCATGCACTTTTTTTTAATAAAAAAAGATATATATCCAAAAAACAAGGCCTTAAAGGGTTAAACTCTTGTCACTGTAACAGACACAATCTCTCTCTCTCACACACACACACGTCAAGTCACTTCCATTTTAGATGCAATATTGAATAAGCAGAAAATTCGGATTTTCTGCTCTGAAAATATAAATAAGCATAAAAATTGAATAAGCACTTTTAATATTCTAAACAGAATAAGCACTAGTCGCTAATGAATAAGTACTAGTACTTAATGGAATAGATACTAGTATCTAAAAAATAAGTACTAGTAGCATGAAAATAGAGACTAGTAGGTTAAAATGATAAAATGTTAAAACGGCTTGCCATATTGGCTCAGAGAGAGAGAGAGAGAAAATGACCTTTTAGATACTAGTACCTATTAATAGACACTAGTATTTATTCAATAAATACTAGTACTAAGTCATTAGATACTAGTACCTATTAAATAGATATCAGTACTTATTCATTAGCTACTAATACGTATTCAAAAGAATATCTAAAGAATAAGCACTAGTATCTAAAGAATAGGCACTAGTACTAAAGAATAAGCACTAGTCGCTAATGAATAAGTACTAGTACTTAATGGAATAGATACTAGTATCTAAAAAATAAGTACTAGAAGCATGAAAATAGAGACTAGTAGGTTAAAATGATTAAATGTTAAAACAGCTTGCCATATTGCCTCAGAGAGAGAGAGAGAGAAAATGACCATATTCAAACCAAAATATCTGACTTCCTCTTGGTCTGAGTTAATGACAGTTAATTAGAAAGTTGTCCGGCTTGATCTGAACAATATGCGTACCGAGTTTTATGATTGTAGATAAAACTATAAAACTAACCCCCCCACTTTTGTCAAAAGGTGGCGCTACTGAGTCCCTGCACCACGCCCGTTTCTGAAACTTTGCACATGTCTACAGGCTAATAAATGTGATCTGTCTGTCGAGTTTCATGCAATTTTAAGCAATTTCAGGCATGCTAAGAGTCTCAAAAGCATCCAAAAAGAATATTAAAGTTTGATGCGTTGCCATGGCACCAGTATCTAAGATATCAATAATCCTTTTACAGGTCTACATCTGCCGTGTATTTACATTATACAGATGAAGTTTGAAGCAAATCGGGTTAAAATAAGAGGGTGATTTCAAAGCATTTTGAAAGTGACACACTTCCTGCTGCCAGTTGGTGGCGCTATAACTTTGACTCACAATAGTCACATCCATGTGATCGGCCTCTTACAACGAACACACTGCTGAAGTTTCATTAAGATCAGCTAATGTATGCTGAGGTTATAACACACTTCCTGTTTCACGTTTCTCGCCATAAATTCGTTTCCTCGCCACGGCCAAACCGTTCGAGATATCAAAAATCCCCTGGCAATTTTTCATCCTCAATGTCTTGACTTCATGCTGACCGAGTTTCGTGGCATTTCTTTGAATTCTCTAGGAGAAGTACTTTAAATTCCATTGCATGCGTTTTACAAACAACCCTAAATAGCCGACTTCCTGTTGGGCTGGGGTAAAAAGTAAGAGCATGAAGTATATATGAACCGATGAGATCTATATGTGTACCGAGTTTCATATTCTTACATACAAGCGTGTTTGATTTATGGACCAAGTTTTCGGACCCCGTTCCAGGGGGCGCTGTCGAGCCCCCCTGCCACGCCCGGGTACCATCTTCACCCCGACCCTGATGGCCGCGGGTTCTGACCCGCGTGCAAAGTTTCAAGAGTTCTCGTGCACGTTAAGAGCCCCAAAAGTGCCCGAATAGTCGTAAGAAAAATAAAAGAGGAGAAAAAAAAATAAATAATAATCCTTAGGAAAACAATAGGGCCTTCGCCTTTTCAAGGCTTGGGCCCTAATAATAATCCTTAGGAAAACAATAGGGCCTTCGCCTTTTCAAGGCTTGGGCCCTAATAATAATCCTTAGGAAAACAATAGGGCCTTCGCCTTTTCAAGGCTTGGGCCCTAATAATAATAATAATAATAATAATAATAATCCTTAGGAAAACAATAGGGCCTTCGCCTTTTCAAGGCTTGGGCCCTAATAATAATAATCCTTAGGAAAACAATAGGGCCTTCGCCTTTTCAAGGCTTGGGCCCTAATAATCCTTAGGAAAACAATAGGGCCTTCGCCTTTTCAAGGCTTGGGCCCTAAATATATATATATATATATATGTATATATATATATATAGCTGCGAGCAGCGATTGGGGCCCAAGCCGGTGGCACCGCCACCCCGGTGCCTTTACCTAAAGGCTTCGGGGTGGCGGTGCCGCCAGCTTTTGCCCTTCATCGCTGCTCGCAGCTATATTTATTTATATATATATATATATATATATATATATATATATAAAAAACAAGCCGCCACCCCGGTGCCTTTACGGTTATTGTGCACGACGTGCAAATACGTAACCCCCGCTTTGACTGTTGAAAAGAAGTGTGCTGTAGAGCTTGCATCAGTGTGGGCTCTGCAAAAGTGCGCATCGAGGGCACATATCAACCACAAAGTATGCGTGAGCAACCTTCTGAAACCTAAAATGAAAAATGAGACAGCCTACGGTCTCATGGATTTAACGGACACATGAAGTACACAAGACCGAAAATTCATATGAAGTGTGCCATTTGGGGACAGGGCCTATGATCGTGAACCACAATAGCCACATATATGAGATCATTTAAATTTACAGTAATTTTTAGGTCAATATGTTTTGCAGCACTTAAATGTGTAAATCCAGAAGCCCAGTATTTATCTCAAGGTTTTTGTCCTTTGCCTGTCAACCTGGTTTGTCTCTGCCTTTTCTGTTCTGCCCTGTTTGCCATTGTTCACCCTGCCTGTCTTGGCCATTCTTAATAAAAAAGCTGCAAATGGATTCCCCTGGCCTGACCCTGCCTCGATACAACACATATGTTGCATCTGCTCGCTATCTGCTGATCGGCTCTGGTAGTTCCGCTTCAGCACTGATGATGTTGTAGGAATAGTGCGCTCTGGTTGGTCTGGATTATTCTAGAATTTGTATTTTATACAGAAATAAGTTATTTATAATTCAGATGATATATATATATATATATATATATATATATATATATATATATATATAAGACACAGAGAATATTACCTGCCTTACCTGATTAGAACAATGAAAAAATAAATTAAAAAATAACTAGGGAATCACTAAACCAAGAGAATTATTCTGATTTGACGATACACTCAAAATATTACACAAGCAATCCTTTAAATTTAATGATATACAGAACAGAACAAGAATTTTAAAAAACTATAAACAAGAAGTAACCGAAATAATGTGAAGCGAAAGTGAAAGTAAGTGGTGTTGGGCTCACGTAACTCTCTCATTAGAATCAAACTGTTTCAACATTTGCGATGTATTTGGATGCTAAACTATTCTTTATTATAGGCTTTGTACTTCACTCACGTTCCAATAAGTGTGTGTGTGTGTGTGTGTGTGTGTATGTACGTGTGTTTGTGTATGTGTGTACGTGTGTGAGAGAGAAAGAGAGAGGCGCGGGCGCGATCGAACTGTGTGTGTGTGTGTGTGTGTGTGTGTGTGTGTGTGTGAGAGAGAGAGAGGCGCGGGCGCGATCGAACAGTGTGTGTGTATGCGTGTGTGGAAGAGAGAGAGGCGCGGGCGCGATCGAACTGTGTGTGTGTGTGTGCTTGTGAGAGAGAGAGAGATGCGGGCGAGATCGAACGTGTGTGTGTGTGTGTGTGTGTGTGTGTGTGTGTGTGTGTGTGTGTGTGTGTGTGTGTGTGTGTGTGTGTGTGCGTGAATGAGTGAGAGAGAGAGAGAGAGATGTGCGGGCGCGATCGAACTGTGTGTGTGTTTGTGTGTGTGTGAGAGAGAGAGAGACGCGGGCGCGATCGAACTGTGTGTGTGTGTGTGTGTGTGTGTGTGTGTGTGTGTGTGTGAGAGAGAGAGAGAGGCGCGGGCACGATCGAACTGTGTGTGTGTGTGCTTGTGAGAGAGAGAGAGATGCGGGCGCGATCGAACTGTGTGTGTGTGTGTGTGTGTGTGTGCGTGAATGAGTGAGAGAGAGAGAGAGATGCGCGGGCGCGATCGAACTGTGTGTGTGTGTGTGCTTGTGAGAGAGAGAGAGATGCGGGCGAGATCGAACTGTGTGTGTGTGTGTGTGTGTGTGTGTGCGTGAATGAGTGAGAGAGAGAGAGAGAGAGATGCGCGGGCGCGATCGAACTGTGTGTGTGTGTTTGTGTGTGTGTGTGTGTGTGTGTGTGAGAGAGAGAGAGAGACATGGGCGCGATCGAACTGTGTGTGTGTGTGTGTGTGTGTGTGTGGGAGAGAGAGAGGCGCGGGCACGATCGAACTGTGTGTGTGTGTGCTTGTGAGAGAGAGAGAGATGCGGGCGCGATCGAACTGTGTGTGTGTGTGTGTGTGTGTGTGTGTGCGTGAATGAGTGAGAGAGAGAGAGATGCGCGGGCGCGATCGAACTGTGTGTGTGTTTGTGTGTGTGTGTGTGTGTGTGAGAGAGAGAGAGAGAGAGAGAGAGAGAGAGAGAGAGAGAGAGAGAGAGAGAGAGACGCGGGCGCGATCGAACTGTGTGTGTGTGTGTGTGCGTGTGAGAGAGAGAGAGGCGCGGGCGCAATCGAACTGTGTGTGTGTGTGTGTGTGTAAGAGAGAGAAAGAGAGAGGCGCGAGCGCGATCGAACTGTGTGTGCGTAATACATGTAATAAATAAATAAAAGTGCGTATAAATATAATTTTGGACACAGGAGGGCAGTATAGCCCTATTTATGATTTTGTGTTTAAACTATCACTGGAAGAGACCACCCCACGCCCCCCCCCTGTCCTTCCCACCCTCCCTACACAGACATACCCCCCCCCCCACACACACACAGAGAATGGCAGGGAACACTCTCTCTGTCAGAGAGAGGGAGAGAAAATTCTCAGAATCCACATTCAAACCACAATATCTGACTTTCTGTTGGTCGGAACTAATAACTGTAAATTAGAAAGTTGTTCGGCTTGAAGAGAACAATATACACGCCAAGTTTTGTAACTGTAGGTAAAACTAACTGAGTTATAACACACTTTATGTGTCCTTTTTTAGTCATAAATTAATTTCCTTGCCACGGCCAAACCGTTCGAGATATCAAAAATCCGCTGGCATTTTATCATCCTCAATGTCTTGACTTCATGCTGACCGAGTTTCGTGGTGTTTGGATTAATTCTCTAGGAGAAGTATATAAAAAACAAAAGCATGCATTTTCCAAACAACCCATAATAGCTGACTTCCTGTTGAGCAGTCGTTAAACTTAGAGCACGAAAGTTGTTCCGCCCGATGAGATCTAAATATGTTCCGAGTTTCATTTTATTACATGCAAGCATGTTTGATATATGGACAAGTGTTCGAATCACATTCCAGGGGGTGCTGTCGAGCCCCCCTGCCACGCCCGGGTACCAGCTTCAGCCCGGCCCTGATGGCCGCGGGTTCTGACCTGTGTGCAAAGTTTCAAGAGTTTTCGAGCAGGTTAAGGGCCCCAAAATCTTGAAAAACAAAAATAAAAGCATTCTCACTCAGCAGCCAAATCCCCCTCCCCCAAACACATGGAGAGACGTAGGGTCAGAGAGAGAGGAAGAGAAAATTCTCCAAAACATCCACATTCAAACCAAAATATCTGACTTCCTGTTGGTCTGAGCTAATAACTTTAAATTAGAAAGTTGTCCTGCTCGATATGAACAATATACATACTGAAATATACATACCGTTTCTGAAACTTTGCACATGTCTACAGGCTAATAAATGTGATCTGTCTGTCGAGTTTCATGCAATTTTAAGCAATTTCAGGCATGCTAAGAGTCTCAAAAGCATCCAAAAAGAATATTAAAGTTTGATGAGTTGCCATGGCAACAGTATTTAAGATATCAATAATCCTTTCACAGGTCTATATCCGGCGTGTGTTTACATTATACACATAAAGTTTGAAGCAAATCGGGTAAAAATAAGAGGGTGATTTAAAAGCATTTTGAAAGTGACACACTTCCTGCTGCCAGTTGGTGGCGCTATAACTTTGACTCACAATAGTCACATCCATGTGACCGGCCTCTTACAACGAACACACTGCTGAAGTTTCATCAAGATTAATTAATGTATAAAGAAGTTATAACACACTTCCTGTTTCCATTATTCGCCATAAATTTGTTTCCTCGCCACGGCCAAACCGTTCGAGATATCAAAAATCCCCTGGCAATTTTTCATCCTCAATGTCTTGACATGCACACCGAGTTTGTTGATGATTGGGTGAATTCCCTAGGAGAAGTGTTTCAAATTCCTGAGCGTGCGTTTCCAAACAACCCTAAATAGCCGACTTCCTGTTGGGCTGACGTAAAACTTAGAGCACGAAAGTTGTTTGACCCGATGAGATCTATATGTGTACCGAGTTTCAGATTATTACATGCAAGCGTGTTTGATATATGGACATGTTTTCGAATCCCGTTCCAGGGGGCGCTGTCGAGCCCCCCTGCCACGCCCGGGTACCAGCTGGCCGCGGGTTCTGACCCGTGTGCAAAGTTTCAAGAGTTTTCGAGCACGTTAAGGCCCCCAAAAGTGCCCAAAAGGTAGTACAATAATAATAATAATAATAATAATAATAATAATAAATAATCCTAAGGAAAACAATAGGGCCTTCGCCTTTTCAAGGCTTGGGCCCTAATAATAATAATAATAATAATAATAATAATAATAATAATAATAATAATAATAATAATAATAATAATAATAATAATAATAAATAATCCTAAGGAAAACAATAGGGCCTTCGCCTTTTCATGGCTTGGGCCCTAATAATAATAATCCTTAGGAAAACAATAGGGCCTTCGCCTTTTCAAGGCTTGGGCCCTAATAAATAATCCTAAGGAAAACAATAGGGCCTTCGCCTTTTCAAGGCTTGGGCCCTAATAATAAATAATCCTAAGGAAAACAATAGGGCCTTCGCCTTTTCAAGGCTTGGGCCCTAATAATAATAAATAATCCTAAGGAAAACAATAGGGCCTTCGCCTTTTCAAGGCTTGGGCCCTAATAATAAATAATCCTAAGGAAAACAATAGGGCCTTCGCCTTTTCAAGGCTTGGGCCATAATAATAATAATAAATAATCCTAAGGAAAACATTAGGGCCTTCGCCTTTTCAAGGTGTAACACGTTGTATCACTCTATTGTAAAGTTCTAAATAAACTGATCAGGTTGAATGGGCACAGTATAGCTAACGTCTAAGTTCGGAAAGGAGGATTGAGACAGCAATTTCAACACAACTTGAGATATTAAACAAAATGTACTGTATTGGTACCAGTTTGTAAACATACAGTTAACAAAAAAATAAAATAAAATACAATCAGGCCTGTTGAGTATAACAAATAAAATAAATGGTTCCCCCAAACACAGTTCAGAAAGTCTTTTCCGTGTGTTGTTATTTGTTTTTTTTCCTTTTAAAGTCTGATCCTTCCAGGAAAGGAATATTGAAATAGGAAAAAAAATAGAAGCAGAAGTGGTCACGTGACAGGGAAAAGAAAACAGAAAGAATTTACTACCCGGGTAGTTTTAAACTCAGTTTCACTCAAAGTATCCAAAGTCTATGGTGTGTTGTATTCTCTTATCTGTTTGATGACAGATTAAGGATACTGAGCTTGCTCCAGTGAAAGATGCATTGTCCTTCAACTAGGCACTGTTGGCTCGCCGTTCGCTCGTCCGCAGTCAACTCAAGAAGTACACATCAACTGGAAACAAGGAGGAAGAAAAAAAACCAACCTGCATAATGCAGAGAACTTGTCACTCATTGACATTATCTGAATTGACAACAGATATAAATCACATGAAATTTCAGATCTTTTGCTTTTCTTTGTTCAAATGTATATTAACTCATTAACTTGGTTTACAAAGAAAATCCTGGGAGAATATACCCACTTAAATCAACATTAGACAGAGCAATGTCTGACTATTATTATTGTTATATGACTCAATACTAAATGAAACTACTAAATGTCATATATACATATTCATCAAATCACTTACTCTGATTATTTTACAACAATATCCCCAGAGTTAATTAACATCAAACTATCGTCAAATGGCTCTGTTTACACAAACCAATGCACATTGATTAGTATGTGACGCAGTTGATTTTAACATCACATTGGATTCAACTCCGATTGGTTTAATGACAAAACTATCCTTTATCTATTTGTCACAACATGGATATTTCAATATTTACTCATCATCAGTTAGTTATCAATCATATTTCTTATCGCAAATCATTAATTGAACACACATGACTGATTACAAAAGCAACAACAGAGTAAGAAAACACTCACCGGAGTTCTTCGAAATAAAAGTATGAAAAGATGTTTCTTCCCCCGGATTTCAGTAGAAAAGAACTAAAAAAAATGTTCTTCACACTCTATTTCTTTCTTTTGTTTGAATAGTTACACTCTGAATCGTCTTATTCTTTCTCCGCTCTCTCTTGCGTTTTGTAATAATACTTTTTTTTCCAATTATTTTACTAGTCATGGAGAAACGCCCTCTAGTGGCAAAATAGTAGTTACTACATTTTTTCCAAGTTAAGAGTCTGTTAACTACCTAAATTTAAAGGGGTTACATCCTCCCCCCCTAAATCTGCATGCGTCCCTGCATGTAGTTAATTTATACAATTTCATGAGGTAAAAGTGAACTAACTCTAGGGCTCATGTCATAGTCAAGGGCTTGGGAGAATGCTTTGTCGAGTCCACCAAATAAAGATTGCATAATGAGGACTAAAGGATTCCCTAAAGTCGGGTAAGTCAGTTTACGTGGTGGAACTATTTGTCTAGTAGATCTTCTTTGTGTGAAATGTTCCTGCACCAGTTCATCACTTGATTGAGGTATTCCTTCAGTTTCAGAATTGTCAGACTCTTTAGAGACATCAGCTTTAACTTCATCTTCCTCTTCTTGGCCTTTGATTAATTCTTCTGGAGCAGTCAAATCTGTTTCTGCACCAACTGACGGGGTGTCAGTCAATTCAATCAACACTGATGTTGTCTGCGGATAGAATGGTTGAGCCTCTGGGCTTAAGGTTGACTCTGCATAATCCTCATGTTCAGATGTCCTAGTTCCTTCCTGAGACTGCACAGGACACATGTTTCCTAGTTCAGCAGTCTGTTCTTCTGAACTACATACTTCTCCCTCAGGTTCAACCACTTGTTGGCTTGGAAGCGGGAGGTCAATTGTTTCGATCCAAGACAGTGACTGGGGTGAGTAGTACTCTACTACCAGATCCTCAGGAATGTGATCTGAAATATCATCAATCTTATCTGTGGGAGCATCCTGGGGTACACTGAAACTCTCCATCCTCGGTTGAGACTCTGCACTTGTAGATCCATCTGTACAAGTAGACAGAAATCCACAGGGTAAAAGTAAATCCCTGTGTAGGGTTCTCCCTGGACCTTCTGAGTCCACAGGTGCAACAACATAAACTGGTGAGTCATCGATCTGCTTCACAATCCTATACACAATTTTGCTCCATTTGTCAGCAATTTTATGCTTTCCACGAAGTCCCACATTCCTTATGAGCACTTTGTCACCAGACTCTAGGATGGATTCTCTGACTTTGAGGTCATATCGTTGTTTGTTCCTTTGTGCGGTTCTGTCACTCTGTTCAATGGCTAGTCGGTAACTCTCTTGAAGGCTCTCTTTCAATTTCTTTACATACTCTGAATGAGGCACTTTACCAGGGTTCCTGGGAGTCAGGCCGAATGCAAGGTCAAGGGGAAGGCTTGGTTGTCGACCAAACATCAGCTGGTATGGGGAGAATCCTGTTGTGTCATTCTTGGTGCAATTATAAGAGTGCACTAAAGGCTGAACAAATTCCTTCCATCTCAGCTTGTTTTCTTCAGAGAGTGTCCCGAGCATCCCCAAAAGAGTCCTGTTAAACCGTTCCACCGGATTGCCACGTGGATGGTACGGCGTTGTCCTGGTTTTCTTTATACCTAGCAACTGACAGAGGTCTTTTATGACAGAGGACTCAAAGTCACGGCCCTGATCACTATGAAGTCTCTCTGGGAAACCATAATGAACAAAGAAGTGGTTCCATAAGGCTTTGGCGACTGTCTTCGCTTTTTGATCAGAGGTTGGCACAGCAACGGCATATTTTGTGAAATGATCAGTGATTACAAGTATGTTCCTTGTGCCCTTTCCATCTGGCTCCAAAGACAAATAGTCCATACAGACCAATTCAAGGGGACGACTTGTGTTTATATTGACAAGAGGAGCACTCCGCTCTACCCTTGCTTTGCGTCTCACACACCTCTCACAAGACTTAATCCTCTCCTCTACATCCAGTGCCATTCTGGGCCAATAAAACCTTTGACGCACAAGGTCTACTGTCCTTTCAATGCCCAGGTGACCAACGGAATCATGCAGTTCTGTAAGAGCCACTTGTCTGAAAGCTTTAGGAAGGACGAGCTGGAATAGAGGCTCCCCTCCAATGATGCGCTTCCGGTACAAGACATCATTAGTAAGAACAAACTGGTCTACAACTCTCAACATCACCTGGACTTCTCTATCCTCATGCAACCTAGCACGGCAGGAAAGGTGCTTGCTTGACTTAACAATGTCAATCACTCGGTTCACAGCAGGGTCATTCCGTTGCTCTCGAGCCCAATCCTGCTGGGACATACTTGGAAGCGTGCTAGATCCAAGGAAGGAATCTGTGGATAAGAAATCAGGTGGAATAGCTTCTTCACTCATGGCCAGACACTCAACAATTGCTGGTTCGCTATCTGCTCCATCTTCAGAGTTTGCACTGTCGAGCACGTTATGCCTCTGACACACTGCTTTCACAGCCTCCTTAGAGAATGCTGGTTCCGATCCTTCTCTCACAAACCGAGAAATGAACTGTTGTATCCGATCGTCCTCCTCCTTGGAACTATAATCGTACTCGTTCTGTGTGTGTGGTCTTCGGGATAAACCGTCTGCATCTTGGTTCCTTTTCCCGGCTCTGTACTCTATGCTGAAATCAAAACTTGAGAGGGCAGCTAACCATCTGTGTCCTGCAGCATCGAGCTTAGCTGAGGTCAACACATAGGTTAAGGGGTTGTTGTCAGTCATGACGACAAATTTGGCCCCATAAAGGAAGTCAAAGAATTTGTCTGTCACCGCCCACTTGAGGGCAAGAAATTCAAGTTTATGAACAGGATACCGCCTTTCACAGTTAGACAGTCCGCGGCTTGCATAAGCGATTACTCTATGTTGGCCATCCTGTTCCTGATATAGAGCCGCTCCGAGTCCATGCAGACTGGCGTCAGTGTGCAATATATAAGGCTTCCTCGGGTTCGCAAATCCTAAGACAGGTGCAGATGTCAGCTTCTGTATTAAGGTCTGAAAGGCCTCTTCACACTCTGAAGACCACTTTTCATTGAAAGGTCGTTTCCAGTCAGCAGGGGAAAACTGAGCTCTTTTCACACCAGACAGCCTTTTAGGTGAAAGATATCCAGCAGTTAGACTGTTGAGAGGTCTGGCAATTTTTGAATAATCTTTAACAAACCTCCTATAGTATCCTGTAAATCCAAGAAAGGACTTCAGCTCCTTGATGTTGTTGGGTCTAGGCCAGGAGGTGAGTGCTGCAATCTTTCCTGGATCGGTTTCTACACCTTTCTCTGACACTACATGCCCAAGGTACTTGACAGAGGTTTGAAAGAAATGGCATTTCTGAGGGGACAACTTTAGACCATAATCTTTGAGTCTGGTGAGAACACGCATGAGGCGATCTTCATGTTCCTCAAGTGTACTGGAAAACACAATGAGGTCATCAAGGAACACTAAGACTTCTTTTAAATTCATACTGCCTACACACTTCTCCATCACACGTTGAAACGTGCTTGGCGCATTAGTGACCCCTTGTGGCATGCGATTGAATTCCCAGAACCCTATTGGGGTCACAAATGCTGTCTTGTGCTTGTCTTTTTCCTCGACCTCGACTTGATAATAGCCAGATTTTAGATCCATGACTGAAAACCACTTGGATCCAGTCAAAGATGCAAAAGCCTCCTCAATGTTCGGTAGGGCGTACGCGTCCTTAATAGTCTGGCTATTCAGTTTTCTATAATCAACACAGAGTCTTATGGCACCATTTTTCTTTTTCACTACCACAATGGGTGAAGCAAAAGGGCTCTCTGACTCGCGGATTATGTTAGCGTCGCGCAGCTCTTTAAGATGGAGTCTCACCGCTTCAAGGTCTGATGGATGAATTGGCCTTGCTCGTTGTTTAAACGGAGTAGAATCAGAAAGACGAATTCGATGTTTGACTTCAGTAGTATGGCCATAGTCCAGATCACTGAGAGCAAAGACTTCTGGAATGGAATTAAATTGTTGCGTGATCCTAGCTTTCCACTCTTCTGGCAAAGGAGATTTGCCAAAGTCAAGAGTGATGGAGCCTTTAGTGTCTGAGCACACTTCTGCACACGGCACTGCAAGCGGGGAATCTTTTGATACAGTTTGTGTAGGATTGGAAAGAGAAAGTGGTACTGAAAGCTCAGCTATGATCTTCTTTGACGGTACTGTAATGTCATGATCTGTGCAGTTTTGCACAAGAACAGGCACCCTGAAAGAAGTCCTGGCTGGGCAAGTGAGAACATAATTACAGAACAGAAGCCCACTTGGTAAATTGGAATGGGAAAAGGGCTCGACAATAATAGGTGTACCCAAAGGCAGAGAAACATTCCTTGCATATCCAGTCAATACCATCTTCTGACCGGCAGAAACTGTATGGGCCACTTTGCCTTGGAGCTTCACATTCGCAACCCTCCCATTCCTCAGCTCAATTTTATGTCGGTTACTCAATTCTTTTACAAGAGCTGTATATACATGGCTCTGGGGGCTTCTGCGATGACTCTCAAGACCTTTAGTACAAACTTTGTACAATGCATCCAGAGTATTTGTCCCAACTAAGGCTGGAATTTCACTGTTGGTTTTGCAGTCAGGAACCACCAGAGCTAATGTACGGACTTCTGCTGTCCTTCCAGCAATTTCTTCTGGAAACTCAATACTAAGATGAAGGTATCCCAAATAGGGTACTACTTGCCCTCCAGCACCTTCGATTTCGAGTATATCATCAAGGGACAAGATTGAATGTGACTGCAAGTATGAGTTATAAAAAGATTCTGACACAGTGGTCACTTGTGAACCAGAATCGAGAAGGCATTCACAAGGGGTCCCATCAATGACAAGTAAAGCAGTGCAACGGGGCCCCACCAATCCATTTAGGGGACCTTCTGGGAAAGACTGAATTGGTGTATGAGTATCACTTTGATTCAAATTGGGACGATGGATCAATAGATCATCTTGAGCCTCAATATGTCCCTCTATCGAGACCCTTTCTAGTTTAAATGTGGACCATACTTCAGTTTCCACTCGTTTTGCTTAGCCTTCAACTCCTTGTATTTCTGATCCACAACATCTTTGTTAGGAGGATTCGCACACTGTCTGGCTATATGGCCATCACCACCGCATCTGAAACAAAACCAAGCTTTTGGCTGGGGCTTTGACATTGTTTGATATGCCTGAACTTCTGCTTTCACTGTGTGCTCTTTTCCCTTCTTAATCTTCTCGGATTCTGCTTTCTGCTCCTTCTTTGACTTTTTAGAATTCAGCTGCATTTTTAACTCTGCAACCTGTCTCCTCAGATCCTCAGTTTCAGCCTGGTAAGCAGTGAGAATGGCTGCGTTCGATTCATAGGGTAGTGAAGCCTCATTTACTGTATGAACATTCAAGAAGGGTTTTGCCCTGGAACTACCCAAGTGACGCTGTAATCTTTCAAGCTTTGCAGC
This sequence comes from Siphateles boraxobius, assembly GCF_051911475.1. Classification (NCBI taxonomy): domain Eukaryota; kingdom Metazoa; phylum Chordata; class Actinopteri; order Cypriniformes; family Leuciscidae; genus Siphateles; species Siphateles boraxobius. Next base: position 13,633,289 of record NW_027509119.1, read on the forward strand.
TCGTCGGTCTTCCTCAGTTCTAATCTGGAGCAAAAGCTGAGCAAATTCAGGTTTGTCTGGTTTTGACTCTAGCTGTAACAGCAGAAGCAGGGACTGATCCCAACAGCCTCGAGTAAACTGCTTGAATAACTGTCGGTTGGAATCTGTTTTCTTCAACCCATTTCTTTTCACAGCAGAACTGAGGAGAATTTGCAATCTTTGGAGGAAATCAGAGGCTTTCTCACCTGAGTTCTGATAAGTGTTGAGGAACTTAGCGAATATCTCATCCCCATCCTCCACAAGACCATATGCAGAATCAAGGAGACCAACATATTCTTGTGGGGAAGCAGAAAGACCCAGCTGTTTGACCACATCTGATGCTGGTGGAAGGAGACTTTCCAGAATTTTCCTGCGCTGTACATCAGTTGGCAGACGATCTTGAAACATCAACTGAACGTGTAAACACCATGTCTCAAAGTCTGCCTCACCAGGTGGTCTTGGAATGCGACCTGAGAAAGATTTCAGCCATTTTGACCCTTGAATGGATGAAGCTGAAGAAGTGTCATTCTTAATCACATGTTCAACTACAATTCTTTGTATTTCAGATGGGTTCAGCATATCAGAGGAGATGCAAGTAACAGGCTTCTGTACAGGTGTGGATTTTGGCACTTTAGGTCGAACAACTGTTGCAGTGGGGGTTCCTTGCACTGAGCCACGATTCTGACCTAATCTCTTTGTCTTCCCTTTAAGGAGAGGGGTTTGACTACCGTCAGTGTCAGAGCTATTTGAGTCTGTATCTGAACCTGATTCATCAGGCGAAGCAATATCTACTGGACTCACAGTCTGGTCAGTTTTCTTTGTCAAAACATTTACATTATCAACTAGCCATGTTACTGTAGCATCAGCTACATTTGGTACATAACAAGGGAAATCTGGCTTCAAAATACTTATAGGCTGATCAGAATCAAACTCGACAATTGCTTTGGTATTACCAGCTCTATCCGGTTTACCCACCCGTACAACCTTAGTTACTTTTCCGTAAGTAGCAAAGGATGCCGCTAGGTCATCATTAGGATTAGTCCCAGAAAGGTTTAACACACAAAGGGACTTCTGCACATCTACTCCAAATGCAGTTTCAAGATCCATGGTTTTTTTTTCCTTTTTTTTTTTTTTTTTTCCAAAAAATTAATATAACTAATATGAAACAAAATACAAACTTTGTTGGTTTCAAAGAATTTCAGAACACTTGAATTTGAGCTTTGGATGTCTGATAATAATAATAGTTAAACTTAAAGCTGTCAATAAGAATCCTCCTGGCTGGGCTCGCCACTTTTATATGTAACACGTTGTATCACTCTATTGTAAAGTTCTAAATAAACTGATCAGGTTGAATGGGCACAGTATAGCTAACGTCTAAGTTCGGAAAGGAGGATTGAGACAGCAATTTCAACACAACTTGAGATATTAAACAAAATGTACTGTATTGGTACCAGTTTGTAAACATACAGTTAACAAAAAAATAAAATAAAATACAATCAGGCCTGTTGAGTATAACAAATAAAATAAATGGTTCCCCCAAACACAGTTCAGAAAGTCTTTTCCGTGTGTTGTTATTTGTTTTTTTTCCTTTTAAAGTCTGATCCTTCCAGGAAAGGAATATTGAAATAGGAAAAAAAATAGAAGCAGAAGTGGTCACGTGACAGGGAAAAGAAAACAGAAAGAATTTACTACCCGGGTAGTTTTAAACTCAGTTTCACTCAAAGTATCCAAAGTCTATGGTGTGTTGTATTCTCTTATCTGTTTGATGACAGATTAAGGATACTGAGCTTGCTCCAGTGAAAGATGCATTGTCCTTCAACTAGGCACTGTTGGCTCGCCGTTCGCTCGTCCGCAGTCAACTCAAGAAGTACACATCAACTGGAAACAAGGAGGAAGAAAAAAAACCAACCTGCATAATGCAGAGAACTTGTCACTCATTGACATTATCTGAATTGACAACAGATATAAATCACATGAAATTTCAGATCTTTTGCTTTTCTTTGTTCAAATGTATATTAACTCATTAACTTGGTTTACAAAGAAAATCCTGGGAGAATATACCCACTTAAATCAACATTAGACAGAGCAATGTCTGACTATTATTATTGTTATATGACTCAATACTAAATGAAACTACTAAATGTCATATATACATATTCATCAAATCACTTACTCTGATTATTTTACAACAATATCCCCAGAGTTAATTAACATCAAACTATCGTCAAATGGCTCTGTTTACACAAACCAATGCACATTGATTAGTATGTGACGCAGTTGATTTTAACATCACATTGGATTCAACTCCGATTGGTTTAATGACAAAACTATCCTTTATCTATTTGTCACAACATGGATATTTCAATATTTACTCATCATCAGTTAGTTATCAATCATATTTCTTATCGCAAATCATTAATTGAACACACATGACTGATTACAAAAGCAACAACAGAGTAAGAAAACACTCACCGGAGTTCTTCGAAATAAAAGTATGAAAAGATGTTTCTTCCCCCGGATTTCAGTAGAAAAGAACTAAAAAAAATGTTCTTCACACTCTATTTCTTTCTTTTGTTTGAATAGTTACACTCTGAATCGTCTTATTCTTTCTCCGCTCTCTCTTGCGTTTTGTAATAATACTTTTTTTTCCAATTATTTTACTAGTCATGGAGAAACGCCCTCTAGTGGCAAAATAGTAGTTACTACATTTTTTCCAAGTTAAGAGTCTGTTAACTACCTAAATTTAAAGGGGTTACAAAGGCTTGGGCCCTAATAATCCTAAGGAAAACAATAGGGCTCTGCGCCCTTTCAGGGCTTGGGCCCTAATAATATGTTTAATTTGTATAGCATCTTTCCCAAGCTCAAGGATGCTTCACAATAACAGTAAGGAACAGACAGTCATTTCAAACACAATCAGTTAAATGAACAGTGGACATCTGGGGCCTGTTTCAGAAAGGAGGTTAAGTGAAAACTCTGAGTATGTTAACCCTGAAATGAGGGAAACTCTGGGTTTTCCGTTTCAGAATGGGAGGTAAGTCAAACCTGAGAAAGCAGGGTAAGTCAAGCCCGTCTCTGAAAGAGAGGTAACTTATACTCAGAGTCAGTTACCATGGTAACTTACTCTGTGAACCTAACCTGGTCGGGAGCAGGTTTTCTTCGGTAAACCCAGAGTTTATTTTGGTCTCCTCCCCTTTATTAAAGAGGAAGCGGTGTTTAAACACCTCATTGATTCTTTCGGGACATTTATTCATTGCGCACATATCAGTCACGCAGAGCGCATCAAAGGGAATGAAATGGCATGTCCTTTTATGGACGATCCTGTTGATGAAGAGGCTATATTATTTCCTAGGGAGTTACATTTACGTCGGGAGAGAATTTTGAGGCCCAGAGTGGATTTTTGTCATATCCCTATCCATTTTTATTTGAGCGGTACCATTTTTCTTTACAGTCAATAAGATACATTCATAATCTCATCCATCCTTACATCAGAAACATCAACCATCGCGGCCGTGCTCTTACATCCGAGCAGATTCTTTGCGTTGCCTTACGTTTCTTTGCAAATGGAAGTTTTCTTTATAACATCGGGGATGCAGAACATATTAGTAAGGCTACTGTTTGCAGAGCGGTAAGGAAAGTGTGCGGCTCGCTCTTAAGCGCTTTCTGAGAATTTTTGTATTGTTTCCTGGGCACAAACCAGTGAGAGTCATCAAAGAGGAGTTTCACAGGATTGCAGGTCAGTGGTGTATAAATCGGTTTAAATGAGGCTAACCTGATAAATGACATTCAGTTAAGAATATCTTGCTGCGACCCCTGGAAGTAACCTAATAATTAGAATTCCCTTTAGGATTTCCGAATGTGGTTGGATGCATTGATGGCACACATATTCCAATCATTGCACCTTCTGAAAATGAAGCGGACTATGTCAACAGGAGGTCCATCCACAGTATTAATGTGCAGGTACACTGACAGCCTACTGTTTCTAATGGTCAAAGACTAAATCACAATACGTAACAAAAAGTAACATCTCTCATTCTTTGCACTGTCAAGATCATATGTGATGCTGCACATAAAATCACAAATGTGGAGTCCAAGTGGCCCGGCTCTGTTCATGACTCAAGAATGTATCGTGAGTCAACCCTGAGCAACAGGCTGGAAAGGGGTAAGTAATGTATTGTCATGAATGCAGCCTCTGTGGCTCCCTCCGCTCACCACCAGAGGTCACCATCTCCTGAGTACTAATTCCTTGGACTTCATTTCCCATATACCCCGTACCTGTGGCTGATTTGACTCACTGGTGTTTCCCATTGACCTTCTCTATTTAAACTGTGCTCTCAGCTTCCTCCTTGCGAAGTCTTGTCTTGCCATGCAACCATTTCTGAGCATTTATTCCGTGTGTGATTACCCGTGTATGACCTGGACTGTTTATTGGACTTTGATTCTTTGCCGCCTGCCTATTCTGATTGTATCTGCCTTGTCATCTGATTACCCTGAGTGTTTGTCGCCAGCCCCGATCTTCAGCCTGAACCCTGACTCTGATTCTGCCTTGTCTGCATTGTACTCGAAGCCTGTGATTGAACTCTGCCTGTTTGACTTGCATACTGTTTTAATAAAGCTGCACATGGATCCTCACGCTACTGCCTCTTCGTTACATGTATATCCTATACACATATTTCAATGTATGCACTACACACTTACAGGGGAATTTCTATGCAGCTCTAAAGCAATGTGAACTTTCTTACATGAGAGATTGATGGCTTTCTGTTGGGAGATAGGGGTTACCCATGCCGACCAAATCTTATTACCCCTTACCTAGAACCTGAACCAGGCCCCCAGCAGCGCTTCAATGTGGCACACTGCAGGACGAGAGCCCGGGTGGAGATGACCATAGGCCTGTTGAAAGCACGTTTCCAGTGCCTACGTCACCTCAGGGTAACCCCTGAAAGGGCCTGCCACATTATTGTGGCATGTGTTGTTCTCCATAATATTGCCACAATTAGAGGGGAGCAACACCCTGCCCTACAATTACAAGACACTGAGGAAGACCCCATCAACCCTGCAGATTTCCAGGATGGAAGGGTAGTCCGGGATATGATATGCCGCAATGTCTTCTCAGATTAATCATGATATCCACCACCACCACCACCACCACCAAAAAAAAAAAAAAAAGAATAAACACAAAATCACAGCAATTTATATGGTGTTCTTTATTTCCTACAAATGCAACCACAAAATAATTAATAAACAAAATAACAGCAATTTATATGGTGTTCTTTATTTCCTACAAATGCAACCACAAAATAATTAATAAACAAAATCACAGCAATTTATATGGTGTTCTTCATTTCCTAAAAAGAAAAAGATTTTAAAATAGTTTCAATACTTCCTAGAATTCACCTGTGGCCATACACTCACCTCTAGCTTTAGTTTCAGAATCTTGATTTCCAGATCTGCCTTTTGGATCTGGCGGTCCAAGTACACAAGTTCTTTGCTGTTTTTTTCTATCTTTTTAATAAGAAGAAGTCTATACAACTCCTTAACTGGCACCTGAAAATACAGTAGATTAGAGTTACATCATGTAGTTCTAAAATTCAGAATTAAACTGTGGCATTTACTGTAAATCACTGAACTGTGTTTATCTGTGCACCAGAAGTTGATGGACCTTCGTCCTGCTGTTCATCCACACTCTGGGGGGTAGAGATAAGAATTATCAATTATAGATGTAAACTTAGATTCTATAGGCTACTCCACATATAAATGTGAATGTGTAGATTGTTTGATGTGTAGACGTATAATATTAACATTACCTCTGTAGGCCTCTCTGTGGCAGCAGAAACGGTTTCTTCATCCCCGTCATCCTGTGAAGATGAGCATTTCATTGAGTAGACTTTATAATACTATTTGTCTTAATTGATGGTGTATTGAGTAGGCTACTTACAATTATCTGGGGTTCTGTTGGGGCAGGAGGCTCCAAGAGACAGATATTACCTTCCGAATCTGTTGGGACCAACGAAAAACCCAACCCAAAGTAATATAAATGGAAATATCACATTTAGTCTATATAAAAATAACAAATACTGTAAGTAGACCTCTTACATTTTATGAAGGCACTTAAATCTTCTGGAGTGACTGGCTCTGATGAAGTCCCTCCAGGAATTCCCTCAGCCATTGGCCTTCCAGCATTCAGGCTCAGGGCCATCTCCTCTGCATTTGCAGAGGTGGTGGTGCAGGTCCTCCCCCTGTTTTACAAGCCTCTGCCTTCTTTCGGTTGGCTGAGTAGAAGTCAAGTGAGAATGAACATTTAGACCTATGTCATAAATGCTGCTGCACTGCTAGACACTGAATGCTATTTAGTCGTTTAATATGTCAAATGTTTGTAAAGCCAGGTAGCTACTGTACAGATATGATATGCTCAAGGCTTACCTTACCTTGATTGAAGTGTGTTTTTATATTTCATTTTCAGCTGCTGCCATGTTCTTTTGATACCTGCAGGATTGCACCTATACATGAAAATTAAATTAGGTTTAATAAAATACTGTTCTTCCAGTTTCCACTCTGATATTATAACAGTTGGGTAAGTTACTCTAAAATTGTTCTTAATTACTAACTACAAATTACATCTTCAACAAGTCTAATTAGATCAATGTAATAATTAGGCCTACTTTCTCTAGAAAGTATTGGTCTACTTACTAGTTTGGCCTACTTACTTATTAATTACTTTCTAAATCCAAAATCAGCCTCAACCACTTGAACAATAAGGAGAGACAATAAACTGCACTTTTAATGCTTTCAAATAAACAATATACAATTGCATGAATTATTCTTGAATTGACCAAAGTGTGTAACTAGAGGGAGAAGGTTACATTAACAATATACCTTTTAAAATTTGATATTAAATCCACTATTGTTTTTTTACAGAATTGTTTTATAGTCTTTAATTTAATTACAGTATTTAGATTACTTAGTAATTCATTGCACCCAACACTGTATAACAGTCATTAAAATGTAAACTTACGCATTGACTCGAGCAGCTATTTTCTCCCAAGCTAACTCTCTGTCCTTCGCCGCTGCAGCCGTGTTGCTTTTTTTTTTTTTAATTCGTGTTCAAATTCTGCACATGCTTGCATAAGCACATCCAGTTCTATTGGTGCGAAATATGCAGACCTCTTTTTGTCTGACGCTGTTGCCATGGTGACTCGTAATATCTGCGCTCCATTGATAAAGGCTTTTTATAGTTGTGGTGCACGCGCTTAACTCCGAGTCAGTCAACTCAGAGTAGATTGAACTAACTCATTTCAGCTGTTCTGAAACCGAAAACTCAGAGTTTCCCATCTCAGGGTAAGCCAACTCAGAGTTCAAGTTTTAACTCAGAGTTGGTTGAACCTCCTTATTGAAACAGGCCCTTGCTCAGTCCATAGTGCAAACAGTTGATTACAAACAGAAACCATAACATTGTAATTACAGACAGCAAAAAATGTGGGCAGTTGAAGCATAAGTCAGGTGCATATGACTAATGGTACCTAAGGAAGCATTATGTTTGGTATACAGAGTTATGGAAAATGTTTAAGAAGAAAACACATTATGGCCAGTTAAACAAATAGTTTTTGAGTTTAGACTTAAATTCATGCAGTGTGGTTATTGTCCTAAGAGCCAGGTGCAGAGAGTTCCATAACTTTAGGGGCTATAATGCTGCCTAATAATCATAATTATACACTTTTCGTTCATTGGTCAGAGGAGAACTGGCCCCCCGCCTGAGCCTGGGTTCTCCCAAAGTTTTTTTTCCTCCATTCTGCCACCTGATGGAGTTTTGGTTCCTTGCCACTGTCGCCATTTTCCATCTTTGTTGCTTTGTTGTTTTGTCCATTGGCTTGGCTTGCTTAGTTGGGGACATTAAATTTAACATTTAATTTAATATTCAACAATAATATTGATCTGCCTGCATTTACACTATTATACTAGAACTGAACTGAGCTGGACGATGACATCCTGTTATCTCTGTAAAGCTGCCTTGAAACAATCTGTATTGTAAAAAGCACCATATAAACAAATGTGACTTGACTTGACTATAACGGAAAAAGATATGCCATCCATAGATGATAGACAAAAAAGAAGTTCACAGGCAGAATATAAGGGAATATTTCTATATTCTGTTTTAGTCAGATTCAAACTGGAATTTAGCCAGGTCTTTAACTCATTGATTCGTGATGATAGTGATGCAGTCTGGTGAATAGAGTCTGGTAGGTAAGCAGTTTATATCTGAATAACAATCGGCATAACAGTGTTATTAAAAACCATGGCGGCAAATAATTTGTCCAAGAGGCATAATGTAAACAATAAATAGTAGTGGGCTGAGAACTGAGCCCTCTGTGGAACACCCTGTTTGAGGTAGTAGTGGTAGATTTATAATTGTGTATGGTGATATAGTATTGTCTGTCTGTCAGAAATATCCAAACCAGGATAACACAGCTAATCAGATACCATTAAGAGCTAGAAATGAAAGCCATTGCAACCTTTCCATTATTTTTTAAACAAATGGTAAATTGGAGATTGGGCGATAATTAGCTTCAGTTGGGTCCAGATTTGTTTTTGTTTTTTTAAGAATAGGAGTAACAGCAGCTGTCTTTAGTGAAACTGGAACAGAGGTAGAGATAAGAGACATATTTACTAGATGAATGATAGGAGCAGAAATGTCCGAGGTACAGTGTTTCAAAAGTAAAGTTGGTGCAGGATCTAACCAGCATGGAGGAGAATTGGATTTCTGTATAATTTCACTAATTAAGATGGGGTTGGTCAAAGTAAAGCTATTAAGCGTTTGGATAGACTGAGCTTGCTAATAAGTAGAAGTGGTCGGTTCATCACCTAAAGTCCCACATCAAACATCCAGCTGTCCCTGAAAGTGGTGCAGAAAAAAACATCATAAACCCATCAGAGTCTTGTTGACTGGCATTATGCATTGGTGCCTGGATTAGCTTGTTTTCTATGTTAAATAGTGATTTAGGCATGTTGTGGCATGATTTTGGAAATATAGGAAAGGTGAACTGCATTCAAGGCTGTTTTATAATGCTTAACATGGTCCTAAAATGCTTGAAAATGTACAGTTAAACCGCTTTTCCTAAATATGTGTAAGTTGTCTGCCAATTGTTTTCATAGCACGTAGCTCAGCATTAAACCACGGACAGGAGTGGGACAAGTCAACAAATCTAGTCCTAATTGTAGCATGCTCGTCTAAAACGTCAGCAATAGCAGAGTTATACAAATCAAATATCTTAGATGGACGGGAGAAATCAAAAACATCAGAAATAGCAGACAAAGCCATATAAGCAGCAAACTATTCAGCGTTGATAGCACTGATCTTACGACAAGAGATGGTCTATAAATTGGGTGGCCTATAAATTAAGATAATTGTGAGGGGAAAGTTCAAGGCAACCTTCAAAACATGTATTCAAAACTCTTAGTATTATGAAAATCGAGTTGAGTAAGTGTTTTGGAGTTGCGATAGATGACCGTAAGGCCATCCCCTTTATCAGATAAACGCGGCTTAGACAAGCACTGATATCCATTCGGTGTAAGCAGATTAAGATGCATGAAATCGTTAGACGTTTGCCAGGTTTCAGTAAAAAATATCATATCCAGGTTAACGTTAGCTGTCAGGGTTCTGTCAGTTCTGTCTTGTCGATTTCTTGGTTTTGTGACAGAGCCCTGACACTCCTGTTTTGTCTTGTCTATGTGCCTTGTTTTATGTGCTTTTATGTCATGTTTTGTCTTGTGCTGTGTTGCATGCAGCTTGTGTTTATCACTGGCTGTGTGCTTTCATATTGTCTCCTTTTGTGTTAGCACATGGCTTGTCATATATGTTTCCTTGTACTATGTGCTCTACTGTCGATTGTCTCGCCCCTCCCATCTTGTTACCTGATTATTGATTAATTTGCCCCACCTGTCCTACCTCATTACCTCCTTTGTTTGCTCTCCCTATTTATTCTTCTTGTGTTTTCAGTCCTGTGCTGGCACGTCGTCTAAGGTTTCATTGTCTAAGGTTTACTCTTGGCATTAACATGCGACCTGTATCTGGATGTTGTCCACATACACATTGAAAAGACAAGTGTAAACACGCTTCTGATCGGAATGTTATCCGATCAGCGTGTCCAGGTTCGGAGGTAGTCGAGGACGCGATTGTGATCGGATCTCAGTGTAATGTAAACGCAATCCAGCTATCGTGTCTGCATTCACAGCTGAACATCACACAAAACCCCGCCCAGTCATTATCCCCCCTCCTCTCTCCAGGAATTGACTGCTTGATCGGATCACGGTGATCGTATGCTAATGCCTTGTTTCCTGCCAAGTCCAGTCTGTAAAGTCTTGCTAATGTCTTGTTTTCCCCCATGGGGTAGTTCCCTTTCAAGGGAACTCGAGCTGCGTTTGAGACGCGGTGGGAACGCTCTGCGTGATTACGTCGTGAAGCACGTGTAAAATCAGTCCAATGGAAGCCCGCTACGACATAGGTGACGTCATAGACCAGGAAACTATAAAGCAACCCTGAAATCAGACCGCGACAGCTTCTGCACCTTCAGCAAGCGCTCTCTGTATATCTGTCCTTGTCTATTTATTGTTGTCTGTCAAGCCCAATATATCTATCATTATTATGGCGAGCAAGCAAGATTATAGACGGTGTGTTGTTCCCTGCCCTCGTTATATACGGGTGGGGACAAACACATCAGCTTTGTGTTGCTTGTTTGGGAGTGGAGCGTGCTCAGTCAGTCCTCGAGGGGGCTGATTGTGAGCATTGTATGAGTCTATCTATGAAGACGCTCCGCTCTCGCCGATCGTTCTTTGAGGAGGACGGTACGGTTTGCGCTCCCCGCGCGGGTCCCGCTGTTGCCAAGACACGGCGGCGACTCGCATTTTGGGGTTCGAAATCGGATCTGACAGCGTGGGTTGGGGCGGGCCCCGCCCTATCTCAGCTTTCACCTGCAGATCCAGTGTGCTGCGATTTCCAGTTCTGAGGAATTGGTATCGTTAGTGTTTTGTTAAGAAAAAGTGAACAAAACAAATAAAAATATTAAGAAAAAGGCATATGTTTGATTTTTCAATAAATAGGCAGCTCATAACTCTGTTGAATAAAGAGGAGCTTTTAAAAGGAGGCTTTTCTAATGCTGTTGGTAGTTAAATATTTACTGGACAGCTGAACATTATGAGAGTGAAAATAAAAAGAGTTTATTAGATGAAATATATCTAAAAAAACAGGAAAACTCTGTATCTCAGCCTCCTCGTCGGGGACTACTGGTTTTTCCCTATCTCCACACTGAGGTGTCGAGATCGTGGAATAAACCGGTTTCTATTTTATGTGTTTAATACCCAAACGTCTAACTAGAGTAATGTTATGGGTATTAAGTATCATGGTATGACAGTGCCTTGGATTATAGAGACGCTTGCGAGCTTTCTCTCTCCCGAGTCGGCGTCATCATTTTTAACCCCGACGTTACCCACCAGCCATCTTTAATAATAAATAAATTTTATTAGGCAGTACTGGTGGGTAAAGTATTTAAGGACATAGATGAATGTGAGGATGTCAGCATTGACTCTATTCGAGAATATATATATATATATATATATATATATATATATATATGTTTATATGTATACGTTTTTCTGATATAAAAAGAAAGAAAAAGAAAGATGAAAATGTCTGTTCTTCTGGACGCTCCGCTTTCAAGAAAACTAAACCTTTCAGCGGCGTTCCAGAGGTTTCTTCCTCACCAATCTATGTTCATGAAACTGGCATAGAGTACAAAGAAGAAGACCTGATGCCGAGGCTATCAGGCTTCTAAGGGTGGTCCCCTCCGGGGTAGGGACGGTTTTGAGAAATCGTTTCTCCTCGGCGCCCTCTGGGGTGCGACTCTCTGAGGAGGGTCGCAGCGCTGCCAGTTCGGTTGTTCCCTGCCGGTTCGCCGTTCAGGGCACCGAGGTGTCAGCGTCCCCATACGATCCTCCGAGGAGGGTCGTAGAGCAGTCAGTTCGGTCTCCCTGCCGGTTCGCCGTTTCAGGGTGCCGAGGTGCCTGCTTTTTCCTAGGATCCTCCGAGGAGGGTCACAGGAACTAAGCTAGTTAGAGGTAGGCAAGATCTGAGGACTGTCGTCATCTCTAATAAAGCTTAGAAAAGAAGTCCTGTCGAACGAAAAAAAAAAAAAAAAAAAAAGAGGGACGGTTTTGAGAAATCGTTTCTCCTAACTGCGCCCTCTGGGGTGCGACTCTCTGAGGAGGGTCGCAGCGCTGCCAGTTCGGTTGTTCCCTGCCGGTTCGCTGCTTCAGGGCGCCGAGGTGTCAGCGTCCCCGTGCAATCCTCTGAGGAGGGTTGTAGAATGGTCAGTTCGGTTGTTCCCTGCCGGTTCGCCGCTTCAGGGCACCGAAATGGTTGTTCAATCAAATCCAGAGGCCAGTCTCGAGAGACTGGTTCCCTTATGGGAATTTCTGGCAGCGTGGAAACTTCTGCCAAATATTTCTCTATGGGTCCTTCACATAATAGAAAAGGGTTACAGAATTCAGCTCGGTTCTCGTCCGCCCAGATTTCAAGGAGTCCTCCCCACGGTGGTGGACTCATAGCAGGCTCTGGTAATGGAGCAAGAAGTACTGACACTTCTTCGAAAGGGAGCTATAGAAGGGGTTATCCTCCCAGCAGAGAGTCAGGGTTTTACAGCCGTTACTTCATTGTTCCAAAGAAGGATGGAGGGCTGCGTCCTATTCTAGACCTGCGCCAGTTAAACAGCAGGGTTCAGAAACTCAAGTTCAGAATGCATACACTCAAACAGATTGTATCACAGATTCAGTCCGAGGACTGGTTTGTCACAATAGACTTGAAGGATGCGTACTTCCATGTATCTATCCATCCTCATCACAGGAGGTTCCTGAGGTTCGCTTTCGGGGGCGAAGCATACCAATATCGGGTTCTTCCATTTGGCCTAGGTTTATCTCCCCGCACTTTTACAAAATGCGTGGATGCAGCTCTGGCTCCGTTGAGACTCCAGGGCATCCGCGTATTAAATTACATCGACGATTGGTTGATTTTAGCTCAGTCAGAGCAGGTGGCAGTTCAGCATCGAGATGCTGTTCTGTCCCACATAAAGAGTTTGGGGTTGCGGCTAAACACCAAAAAGAGTGTGCTCCTCCCTGCTCAGAGGACCACTTTTCTAGGTGTAATTTGGGATTCGAACACAATGCAGGCACGCCTGTCTCCTGCTCGTATTTCTGCGATTCTCACAGCCGAAAAGAATGTGAAACTAGGCCAGTCACTCACTGTGAAACAGTTTCAGAGACTATTGGGTCTCATGGCAGCTGCGTCCAACGTTATTACTTTATTACAACGTTATTACTGCGAACTACTTTTGACCTTCTGTACATGAGACCCCTGCAGTGGTGGCTCAGGACCAAGGGGTTTTCTCCGAGGGGAAATCCGTTCCGCAAGATCAAGGTCACGCGGCTATGCCTTCGTGCCTTGGCCTTGTGGAAGAAACCTTGGTTCCTCGCCCAGGGCCCAGTGTTGGGGGCTCCTTGTCGACGCGTCACGCTTTCGACGGATGCTTCCCTCACGGGATGGGGGGCGGTCATGAGTGGCCGCTCGGCGCAAGGTCTGTGGCAGGACCATCAATGTTCCTGGCACATAAATTGTTTAGAGTTGATGGCGGTATTTCTAGCACTCAAATATTTCCTGCCAGACCTGAGAGGCCATCACGTGTTGGTCCGCACAGACAACACTTCGGTGGTCTCCTATATCAACCATCAGGGGGGTCTGAGGTCACGTCACCTTTGCAAATTGGACCATTAGATCCTCCTATGGGCCCAGGGGAAGTTACTGTCGCTCAAGGCGGTATATATTCCGGGGCGTCAGAATGTGGGAGCAGATATTCTGTCGAGACAGGGGCTTAGGCCCGGGGAGTGGAGACTTCACCCAGAAGTGGTGGAGTTCCTGTGGGAAAAGTTCGGTCGTGCTCAGGTAGACCTTTTCGCATCATCAGATTCAACCCATTGTCCCATTTGGTTCTCTCTAACGCACCCAGCTCCTCTCGGTCTGGATGCTATGGTGCAGGTGTGGCCGAGGCTGCACCTGTACCTCTTTCCCCCGATATCTTTGCTTCGGGGGGTTCTGGAGAGGGTTCGCCGAGAAGGGGCTCGTCTGCTTCTAGTAGCCCCTTATTGGCCGACCCGAGTTTGGTTCTCGGACTTGGTGTCTCTTCTGGACGGCTCCCCCTTGGAGATCCCAATCAGGGTGGACCTCCTGTCTCAGGCCGGGGGCACGATATTTCACCCTCGGCCGGAGTTGTGGAAACTGTGGGCCTGGCCTCTGAGGGGGCCAGGCTCAGGGAGACCGGTCTTTCGACCGATGTTGTAGAAACCATTCTTCAATCCAGAGCTCCTTCCACGAGAAGGCTGTATGCGCTAAAATGGAAACTTTTCACCACGTGGTGTGTTGAACGTCAGTTAGATCCTGTTAACTGCCCTGTTGGTTCAGTTCTTGATTTTCTGCAAGACCGTTTCTCGGCCAGGTTATCTCCTTCCACCCTAAAGGTTTACGTGGCGGCTATATCTGCCTACCACACCCCTCTGGGGGGTACTTCTATTGGGAGAAACCCTCTAATTACTCGCTTTCTCCGTGGTACATTGAGGTTGAGACCTGCACTGCACGCTAGAGCACCGGCTTGGGACTTGGCCATTGTACTCGAGGGTCTGGCTTTAGCTCCCTTCGAGCCCATCGAGGAGGTTTCTGAAAAGTTCCTCACTCTAAAGACTTTATTTCTCCTTGCTATCTCATCTATCAAGAGAATTGGTGATTTACATGCTTTGTCGGTTGCTCCTTCATTTCTGGAATTTGCACCTGGTATGGTGAAGGCATTTCTCTACCACAGGCCGGGTTATATTCCTAAGGTCCCACTGAATGTTGGGGGCCCAATAGTGCTGCAGGCCTTCTATCCTCCACCCTTTAATACCCCTGACCAGGAACAGCTTAACCTGTTATGTCCAGTCCGGGCTTTAGATGCCTACGTTCACAGAGCTGCCCTGTGGCGTAAATCTGAGCAACTATTTGTTTGTTTTGGGTCACTCAAGAGAGGATGCCCTGCATCTGAGCAGGTTATGAGTAAATGGATAGTCGAGGCTATTTCATTGGCTTATGAAGCGGCCGGACAGCCTTCACCTTGGCTGTGCGGGCCCATTCTACTCGGAGTATGGCGGCCTCTATGGCCTTAATTTCGGGAGTTTCCCTTCTTGACGTGTGTAATGCGGCAGGATGGTCCTCTCCGCATACATTTGTCAGGTTTTATGACCTTGACCTCTCCACTCCTGGGGCGAGGTTGCTTGCTTCTTAGTGTGCGCAGGACCTCACACAGAACGGGCATTTGTCACTATGGCGTAGTGGGTATAGGGTTCCCACCGCGTCTCAAACGCAGCTCGAGTTCCCTTGAAAGGGAACGTCTCAGGTTACGTATGTAACCCTGGTTCCCTGATAGGGAACGAGAGGCTGCTTTGCCTGCCATACTTCCTGCATGCCCTGATCGACTTGCTTCAGGTTTTTCAGAAGCTGTCGCGGTCTGATTTCAGGGTTGCTTTATAGTTTCCTGGTCTATGACGTCACCTATGTCGTAGCGGGCTTCCATTGGACTGATTTTACACGTGCTTCACGACGTAATCACGCAGAGCGTTCCCACCGCGTCTCAAACGCAGCATCTCGTTCCCTATCAGGGAACCAGGGTTACATACGTAACCTGAGACGTTTTTGTTTTAATTTTATAAATAATAAAAACCCATTGTCCTGCACTTGAGTCCTCGCTACTTCCACCTACCCAAAACCCTGACATTAGCAATTAGTTCATTTTGATTGGGGCCCTTGTCCAAGATCAAAGTGCAAAGTGGTTTTGTAATACACCTGTATTTCCAGTTAAGTTGTCATTGAAATCTGTCTTTTTTATGCAGACAAGCAATCGGGGTGGATGACAGTTTCTTAGTAGGCGTTTCAGTTTGACCAAAGCTCTGTTGCTTGACCAAACACATGGAATAACAGTAGGTGTTGGCTGCAGAATGTTAAAAATCCTTCAGACTGAACAAAGTAGGAAATAAGGATGCTGGATGATCCCGACTGAGCGGTAGTGCTTGTACGTCGCAGAGTCGTGGCGTGGGTGCTTGTTAAGCGTCCTGAGTTTGCATGACTGGAACCCAATTTCCATGTCGGAAGGTAATCCAATAATAATAAGGGGAACCACAGACAATTAGAAAGCCAGCTATTAGAAAACCAGCTATCAGCAAACTCAGGTTAGCCAGGACAACATCTATAAGCGTGGTGTAAATGCTGCCATTATATTGTTGATATAATTTATAATTTGTTTATTTTTTTCTATAATCACTTTCATAATTTTGTTTAATTGTTATTTATACATTACCTATTTTATCATAAGTTGCTGTACCTTTATTTTGAAGGATTGGTTCAAGTTTATGCGCAAATGCAAACTTCACATCAGATTCATAGTTCATGCAAGCAAGCGGCAAGCACGGACATTATGTATGCTCAGATGAAGTCTTATTCTCATCACAAAGGACTTGAACGTTCGTAAGGAAGATTCAAAGACTATTTGCCTTTCTCGCAGCATGCAGGCAACGAGGTATTTTTGTTTTATTTGTCTGCATTTTGTGTCAGTAATGTCATTACATTACATGATTAACAGATGAGCCGAAAACACGCACCACACACACATAAAGAAGTAAGAAGACGCACACAGTTACAAGGTTCAACGGTCTGAGTCATAAAGAACTTGAACAATTAAGAGTGGCTTAAGAAGAAGATTTGGCAAAGCTTGATAAAATATTTTCCTTGTAAATGTTACTGTAGTGTGTATAGTAAATGTTTTGACTTATTAACTCAAGTAATTTAATTGAAGCTTGCTATTTAAAGACACATTTAAAGGTTCATTGAACTTTCTATATTTTAAATTTAAAGTGTTTTTGTAAATATCAAAGTCTTCTAAGTGTTTTGAAGGGTAATATTCAAGCTGATATATAAGCTGTTTTGAACATTTCAATTTCCTGTGCAATATTGTTACTAAAAAGCATCACATTTGCTTTTTTTAAATTTTAGAGTATTTACATTCAATTGATATTTACAATTGAGCAAGTGTCGAATGTTTATTTAGATGTTTTGTTACCTATGCATATTTTCTAATTACAAAATTGGGTCAATGTAAAGTGATTAAAAAGGTCAGAGCCAAGTGAGCCGACAATTCAGCTAAGGGACAGTGATAGGGATAGTGCAAATTCCCAAGACCAACCTGAAGAAGATCAAGTGGGAGGTGCTAAAGCACACCAAGAAGATGCACAGTAGTCAAGTGGAAGTAAACGAACCAGAACTCTAACAGAGAAGGGTAGAGAAATGCAAGTTGCAAACATTAAATCACTTCAACAAAGGTTTAACAACATTTATGACAAATGGAGAACACATGTTAAATCTTCTAAGCGGATATTATCACAATCAACAGAGACTTTGTCTGATGACCTGCTTAATGATCTCATTGGCGATGGTCTAGGTCTTCCTGCAGATGTCCAGCGTGTTAATGATGAACTACGCAAAATCACAACTCCAGATCAAGACACGCGTCGAAGAGTGGATCTGTGTGTAGAGATTTCTATTTTTGTTGTATCCAAAGCCTCAAGTCGACTGGATGGAAGGATTCCAGAAGAAGAAGAACAAGACTGGCCAGAAGCAGGCTCTCTCTTCAATTCAAGTACCTGCAAATCAGGTTCTGTCACTTACATCTTGAAAGGTGCCTCAGAGCATTCAAGTAAATCTTCTGTAAAGCGACAAGAAGCTGCTGCTGATGCTGCTGCAAGCCAAGCTGTTCTGAAAGTGTTACAAGAACAAAATAAAGAACAATTGGAAATTCAGCTCCTAGAAGCACAAGTTAAGAAGAAGTTGATCAAGAGGCAGCGGTTTTAAAGCGTCGTTTAGAGCAAGAAGCAGAAGAGGTGAATGAAGAATACAAAGAGAGGAGGAAAGCAAAATTAAAGCTCAACTGGAAGAAGAACATGCAGCTCTACAAAAGACTCTTAAGGAGAAATGGAGAAAGATACAACATTTGGAAGCAGTGAAAAGTCGAAATGCAGCACAAGCAAGAATGCAGATGTATGATCAAGAGACGGCCATAGAAGAACATCAGAAAGACTTCCTAAAAATGTCTCCAGTTTCACAAGCTGTTACTACCTCCTCAAATGAAAGTACAGCAGAGCTTGTGAAGATGCTGGTAGGTGCTTTAAGTGCAAACAGAACTCCAGTTCCGGAACCATTCATCGGGGATCCATTGAAATACAATGACTGGAAACTCTCTTTGAAACACTGATCGACCAGAAGAACATCCAAGACAATGAGAAGATATACTACCTCTGTAGGTATGCAAGTGGACAAGCTAAGAAAGCACTTGATGGCCCATTTCCTACTCTGAACTGAATATGTCTATGTTGCTGCATGGGGAGATTTTAGAAGAGCAATCTGGAAACCCATTTACGATTGCAAAATCGTACAGAGACAAGCTCCAGGCATGGCCAAAGATGGGATCTAGGGACAGCTTTGAGCTTTGAGAGTTTGTTGATTTTCTCCGTAGTTGTGAGGCTGCCATGGTCTATATCAAGGCATTGGGAAACTTGAATGACTGTAATGAAAACAGGAAGATTCTTTCAAAGCTACCGGATTGGCTAGCAGTGAGATGGAACCGGAAGGTTATTGAAATAGAAGAGGAGAGTAATCAATTTCCCACTTTCAGTCAATTTGTTAAGTTTCTGACAAGTGCGGTGAAAATTGCCTGCAATCCTGACACGTCATTACAAGCACTTAAACTAGGTGATGTTGAAAAGCCCAACTTTCAAAAACGTCAAAGCTTCGGAGCAAAAACACTAACCACATGTTCCAATGAAAAGTCTGTCATAACATGCATTTTCTGCCAGAAGACTGGGCATACTTTGCACAAATGCAGGAAGCTCATGGAGAAAGCAGTTTCAAACTGCGAACTTCGAGCGAACCGAAGAAAAGCAAAAACTACCACAAGAAAAGCCAAGAAGAAGTCAAGAAAGGTACCAAGAAAGACCTCAATCAAAACAACATAAAGAAACAACAACAACAGCTGTTACTTCAAATAGAGTAATACTTGATGAAACTAACGCACAAACAGCAGCGCTAATTCCGGTCTGGATTTCATCCATAACTCAACCAGTACAAGAAGTTCTTGTATATGCTCTGTTGGATTCTCAAAGCGAAACAACATTCATTTTAAGTAAAGTAGCTGAAGCATTTGAAGCAAGCAAAGAACAAGTTAATATGAAGCTTCCAAGAGAAGTAGTTTCTGGCCAAGAACATAAGCCTTATGCACAGCGTATGGACCTTGGATGGAGCATTGTTGGTAACTGGGATCCCTATGTATATTATGGCGACCCTATCGGAAAATCTTCTGTCAATCTCAAAACTGAATTACACTATGTGAGTCGAATTAAAGTTAAAGAAATTACTCCTTTAGAGATTATAAAGATTCTGTGTCCCAAGAGGATCTTAAGTTCTTGTTAAGTTATTTTGAGAGAAAACATCACACAAAAGAACAATGGTCACTTCGAAATGCCATTACCATTCAAAAGGGAAAAACCAAAACTTGTGCAATACATTGTCTGAAATGTCTTGAAAAGAGATTAAAAAAAGATTAGAGTTACTATGAAGACGTCATTACACGTGACATCATTACACGTGGCGATGCAGAGAAGGTCCCTGAGGAAGAAATTGACAACAGTCCAGTTTGGTATATTCCACATCATGGAGTTTATCATCCACAGAAACCAGGGAAAATACGTGTAGTATTTGACTGTTCAGCAAAGTTTCAGGACACATCCCTCAATGACCATCTGCTCACTGGTCCTGACCTGACCAATACATTGGTTGGTGTCCTATGCCGCTTTTTAAAATGTTCCATCGCAGTCATGTGTGACATTGAAAGAATGTTCCACCAGTTTCAGGTGAAAAAGCAGGATCAAGATTACATACGATTTCTGTGGTGGGAGAAAGGCAACCTGGAAATCACACCATCAATCTACAGAATGAAGGTCAGCTTGTTTGGAGCTGCCTCGTCTCCTGGTTGTTCCAATTTTGGCCTGAAACATCTGGCAACACAAGGGCATGGTCAATACAGTGAGGACACCATACGCTTCATTCAAATAAATTTATATGTAGACGATGGTCTGACAAGTGTTAGATGGAAGCTATCCAGCTTATCAAAGAATCAAGAGAACATTGTTCCACTGGCAGGTTAAGACTCCAGAAGTTTGTTTATAACAGTCAGAGTGTGGTGGCAACCATCCCAGAAGAAGAGTGGCACAGTCAAAGATCTGGATATGGCTTTGTTTACCTCAAATGGAGAGAGCTCTTGGAGTGGAGTGGTCCATTACATCTGACTGATTCAAATTCAGAGTACAAGTAAAACCCAATCCACTAACAAGAAGAGGTGTGCTTTCTACCATAGCCTCTATGTATGACCCTCTGGGGTTCATGGCACCGTTTGTTCTTTTGGGGAAATAAATACTCTAGAAAATGTGCAGAGAGAAGGTCAACTGGGATGAGGAAATTCCAGAGAACTTAAGACCTCAGTGGGAGTCCTGGATTAGAGACTTACCAAATTTAGCTGAAATGGAAATCAAGAGAGGTTTCTTACCGTCAAGTTACGGCAAGGCCAAAATGTATGAGCACCACCATTTTGCCGACTCAAGTCTCTCTGGATATCGTGAATGTACTTGCCTGTGAGCAATTAATGAGTTTGACAACGTTCATTGCTGTTTGGTAATGGGAAAGGCAATAGTTTCACCAACTAAAGTTAGAACCATCCCGAGACTGGAACTCTCAGCAGCAGTTGTTGCAGTTCAAACCAGCAACATACTTCGAAATTAACTAGAAAACTTTTGGACGGATTCTACAGATGTTCTCAGCTACATAAACAACGATGCCAGACAGTTTAACGTGTTCGTAGCCAATCGTATACAGAGAATCAAGTCCAGTACAAAACCTGAACAATGGGCTTATGTTGCCTTTTAAGGACAATCCAGCAGATCACATCTCTCAAGGTTTGACATCAGAGCAACTTAAGACCTAAAATTGGTTCACAGGAGCAAAATTTCTTTGGAAAACGGAACTAGCAGACAGAGAATGCAAGGTGGGAGAAATTGAGGCAGATGATCCTGAACATCACAAGACTCTTGTGTGTAACACTAAGGCAAAAGAGAGCAGATCATTACTGGATTGCCTATATAAATTCTCTGATAGGTCAAGAGGAGATAGGGCAGTTGCTAGACTGAAACGAAAAATCAAAGAATTCAAAGGCGTGAAGCAAAGAACCAACAAAAGTACAAGCCTAGAAGAAAGGAAAGAATCATAACTTGTCATTATCAAGCTTGTTGAAAAGGAAACATTCTCAGATGAGATAATGAGTTTGAGCTAAAGAAAGAAATTACCAAGACCAAAGACAGTAGGCTGTACAAGTTAAATCCATTCTTAGATGAAGAAGGTATCATAAGGGTCGGAGGACGCCTAAGTCAAGCCACGTTACACCCACACGTTAAGCATCGCGCAATACTCCCAAAGAACAGCCACATGTCAGCTTTGCTTATTAAGCACTTTAACAAAAGTGTACATTACCAAGGCCATGGAATGACAATAAACAAACTGAGAGCTAATGGATGGTGGATCCTGGGGTGCTGCAGTGTAGTCTCATAACACATCTTCAAATGTGTCAAATGCAAAAAGTATAGAAGACCTGCAGAAGAACAAAAAATGGGTGACTTACCGGAAGATAGAATGGAGTATATGTCAAAGAAGGAAGGTAGGAACTCAAGAGTTATGGTCTTTTACTCACTTGTATATGTTCAAGGGCAATACACATAGAGATGATTGATAACATGACAACTGACTCATTTATCAATGCTTTAAGATCATTCATTGCCATAAGAGGAAAAGTTTGTCTACTGAGATGTGACCACGGAACCAATTTTGTTGAAGCAAGAAGAGAGTTTACAGAATTAATGAAAGGAATGGATCAAGAAAGAGTGAAGGTTCTTGGATGTGAATTTCTTATGAACCTTCCAGCAGGAAGTCATATGGGTGGTGTCTGGGAGAATAAGAACCATAAGAAGTGTTCTTACCGTCAGCACAAGTCAGCACAAAGGCTTAAAGGGGTGGTACAGGATTTTGGACATCGGACCTAATTTCCAAGTTAGCCTGGCGCTAACTTCCTAACTTCTTTTCGGCACTGTACTAGCCGGAGCAAAGTAAAATTCCGCCGCTGCTGAGAAACTAGTTCCTGTATATGTAATGTGATCATTGAGATGCAAGAGTAGTTTGATTTCTAACATTATTCTCTCAACAGACATTTACATCGATAGTCTGGCGTTATAATTTATTTGCTTTTGGTGTACTGAGGAGTGGGTAAAACTGTTATTAATGGCAGGCTAGCAGATACCGTTGACTTGCGCTAGCCTAGGACCGGTGAACCATGCAACTGGAAGGACTGGATGAAAAGTTTTGAAAACTGTCTCCACTGATAAATAACACCCAGCCTAACTTGGAAATGAGGTCCGATGTCCAAAATCCTGAACCACACCTTTAATAAATGTATACATTTATTTATAATGCAGTTTTCCTTTGAGAACAAATCTCAAAGTGCAACAGCATACATATTACAAAAGTAAAAACAGGGGCAATAAAAAGAAAACATAAAAACAGTTCAATTCAGAATTAGTTGTAGCTATTTTTAAATAGAAAAGTCTTTAAGCCTTTTTTAAAGTGGACAACTGTCTGTGGAACCCTCAGGTGGTCTGGCAATGCGTTACACAGTCGAGGGGCAACAGAGGAGAAAGCACAATCTCCCAGGGTCTGGAGCTTGGTTCTGGGTGGACGGAGGAGATTGCCATTTTGTGAGCGGAGGTTTCTGGTTGATGTTTGCTGGGTAAGAAGTTCCTTGAGGTAGGGTGGAGCCTTGCCATGGATGCACTGGTGGGTGAGGAGAGTGATTTTGTAGTGAATCCTGGCGGAGATGGGGAGCCAGTGAAGTGCATGAAGTATGGAGGTTATGTGTTCATATTTACGCACTCTCATCAGGATCCTAGCAGCACTGTTCTGTATGTGTTGGTGTTTCTGCAGTCTCTTGCTAGGGATCCCGATGAGAAGTGCATTGCAATAGTCCAGCCTGGAGGAGACAAAGGCATGGGCGAGTTTTGTGGCGTCAGAAAGGGTGAGTGTGGGACGGAGTTTGGCAATATTCCTGAGGTGGAAAAAGGATGATTTGCACATATGTTTGATATGGTTGTCAAACATAAGGTGAGGGTCAAGTCTTACACCGAGGTCGGTTACTGTTGATGAGAGAGGGATGTCTTTTCCGGAAAAGTTTGTTTTGAGGTAAAGTTGTGTATCATCAGCGAGGACTTCCGGATCCAAAGTGGGTTTTTTAAAAAGTGGTGTAATAGCCGCAATTTTGAGGGGGGAAGGAACATGGCCAGACCGGAGGGAGTAGGCTTGTTGGTGTTCTCTGTAGGCTAGTGCAAGTGCCTTTATTTTCCGCAGCTCCGAGGTGTACCATGGGGTTGAGCATACGAAGGACACTGTTTTGCTCTTGATGGGGGCGTGAAGATCCAGAAGTCTGCAGAGTGAATTATTGTAAAATGTGACTGATTCGCTGGCTGATGGGAGATTGGCATAGGAGAGATGCTGGAGATCCAAGGTCAAGGTGTCTGGGTCAATGTTTTTATGTTACGAAAAACAGATTTGGTGTTTAGGCTTGGAGTGAGGGGGCAGGAATGGGAATTGCAACGAAATGAACTTATGGTCAGATATGCCAAGATCATGCGCTTTCAGCTTGTTAACCCTCTGATGTCGGCTATCAAGCGGGCGCGATAGTCTCGCTTTTTTTCTTATCAGTGCAAAAGAAACTCAAAATACTCTGTTGATTTTGATCTTACATATTAAGTGTTGTACATCATTAGATCCTGATAAGTGTTTATTTTTTGTGTATACTCACAATAAAAAGAAAGAATAGTGCTTTTCGCCAAATAAAGAAAAACAAACATGATGCACGTTCTGCCTTCTCTCTGTCAGTTAAGTCCATTCTGAAACGCGTCCGAAAATTAACTGTAATTCCGTGAATACTTGTCATACAGGCACGAGTGTTTTTCCATAATGAAGCTTGAACTCTCTTCTTTTAAATGAATTAATTTATATAAAAATACAAATATTCTCAGTTTATGTAATCTGTATGAAAAGAGAGAGATGTCAGTCTTTTTCTTTCCAGCTCATTATACCTAATTACGCGTTAATGTACCAGAAGTGCTGGTAGTTTCATTTTGAGGAGCGACGGATCCAGCTGATGTAGTAAGTCATTTATTCTTAAGTGCTTTGATCTAATCGCGATATTGAATAGTGTCTGACTGTAAACCGCAAAAAGACTGTTTAAATATGAATTGCGTGTCTGTGTGTAGGCTAAATGATGAATGAACGGCACAGGCGTGCGCGCTTTGTTTACTACAGTTATACAGCGCATGTCTGTGCCGTTCATTCACTCTCGGCCCTACATTAGTAAACGTTATGTTTACATGAACACATCCAAACTATATTGCTATAGCCTACTAAGATGAGTAAAAATAGACTGAAATATGTTGAAATAAAATGTCTGTATAAGCAACAAACTGCAAATTCACATGTATATGCTAATATATCATACACAATATGTTACAGACTAAATATGAATGTTTAGACAAAATTTTGTGATTTAGTTTTGGATAGATTATAAAGTTTTGACTGTAAAAAAGACTACTGTCACATTAAATAGGTACGCTTTTGTTCACCAATTTCTGCTCATAGTTAAATATACTATAGTATGATGTTTTGTCAAAAATAAAGTAGGTATATTGAACTATCAACTAAGATGTTATTATAGTGTTTGTTCCAATATTCAAACTAATGAATCCTTACCTTTTTTAATACGTATGATAAAATGTATACTTTTTACAAATAAATACAATTGAAATATTGTTAAAATTGTAATTGTTGTTGTAATTGTAACCTATTTGTAATTGGTTACAATTTCTAATTGTAAAATATGTATATATAGATCATTTCTTTTGTTCTTGCATTCTTTGGGATCCTGTGAGACACCTGTGTGAAAGGCTAATTAATATGCAGCTCATTATGTATGTGGCACATTATCCGGCCTTTGTCTTCTCAGGTGTGAACACGCCTCCACGCATATTGCCCTTCCAAACAAAAGGTGTCTTATAAAATTTAAATCAATGTATTTTTTTGTGTAAATGATTAGGCAGGATGATTTTCAGATCATTTTGAAGCAAAAATTCTTCAAACACTCATTAGTCAAAAGTCTTGTGGACACATATTTAGTATGTGTTTTGTGGCCTTATTTCAGACACTTTAAGTTTTAGTTTTTTCAATAACCACGCATAAACATTATTCTCTAAAAAATACAAACATGTACATACATGTTGCTCATATATTACGGTAGCCCCGTTTGTGCTATATAGAGTGAATTTACACCTTTGCCATTAACATGTTTATAAATAACTGAAAAAAGCACAAATGTCAGAGCATGTCAGAACACCTCAAGGACCCCAAAATCCCTTTAGACCTCAGAGGGTTAAGGGAGGCAGAGTAAGTGATGACCAGATCAAGTGTATGCCCTCTGGTGTGTGTTGGGACATCAACATGCTGTGTAAGATTCAAACAGTCTAGTAATTGTTAATTGTAAAAAGTCATCAGCTGAGTGACAAGAGGGGGTGTCAGTGTGAATATTCATGTCTCCAAGTATTAAAGGCTTAGCTAAGCATTCAAATGAGGAAAACTCAGGTAGTGACAAGGCGGACCGTTTGAATTTAGTTTGGTGTATTATCACAAGACCACCACCACGTCCAGTGCTACGAGCTTTCTGCAGGTAGGTGTAAGCAGAGGGACAGGCTTCATGTATGGCAGAATAAACCTCTGGCTGATGCCAAGTTTCAGTGAGGCACATGAAGTCAGTCCGATTTTTCCAAGATGTAATCATGTATGAAGCTTGCTTTTCCTGTCAAGGATTGTGTATTTAAAAGTTCCTTTTTAATGTGTGAAGAATTTATGATTTTCTGCACGGGTCTGAGCAGGCTGAGATCCGGTCCTGGTTTTCACTCCCACTCAGTGTGCCTCACGGTGTTTCCAAGGCCACTAGACCCAGCAGTAACAGTGCTCTGATGATGTAACAGTGGTGCGATGTTGCGCTCAGCTGACCAGATAGATGTGATAGAAGACCGGGTATAAACAAACTTTCTGCGGGAACTTCTATGGATGTAACGGGGTCTGCGTAGGAGTCCAGACTGTTTGATGGCTGAGATGCATACTGGAGTAGAGTAGTTGTTATATTCCAGCAGTTGCAGATCTCTCCAGGACAATACCACTAACAGTGGCAGCTAGAAAGCATCGGGATTGTCTGGGTCGGTGCCTCAATTTGCGAGAGGACGATTTGCTGTAAGCCAATGTGAGCGAGGAAGAAGCAGGTAAGCTACACAGTCATACAAATCCGATGGAAATCCGTGCAAGGAGATCCGAAAACGGGTCAATGCTTCACCCAGCGACACCTACAAATACCCCTTTTCCACCAGAGCATTTTGAGAGCCGGTTCAGAGCCAGTGCCTACTCGTGAACCAGTTCTTTGTGTTTCGACAGCCAAATAACTGGTTCTCGGCCTAGAAAACTGGTTCCAAAGCGGCACCAACTCTTTGCTGGACTAGAACAAGAGAACCGTTCTTTTACCACGTCATGCTTACGGCGGGGGCTGGGGGCGGGTTTAGATGTGTTCTAAACATCTTTTCTGACCGCAAAGCCAGGAGAAACATTTGCAGAAACACGATGTAGTCTGCCATTGTAATTGTTATGCTTGAAGTTGGCGCAAGTGTTTCTAGCTTTTTTTTATTTTCATTTTTTTTAATTGAAAACATTATGTAAGCAAAGAAGAAAACAGTCACAATATAGAACAAATAAACGGAAAGAAAAAAAGACACGAGACAGGGGTACATAACTAATCAGAAAAGATTACATATCAAAGGAAAAGATTTAAAGACTTACATATTTCAATTGTTTTTAAAGCCTTCTTGGTACACGAGTTAGAGATAATCCCAAAGTAATGTTGTACTTGCAAGCGTTTCTAGCTAAGACTTATAGCGACGTACACAGTGATGTAACGACGTCGTTCGCTGGGCACTCTAGTCAGTGGAAAAACAAACCGGTTCTGAGAAGGTTCGCAAGTTGAACCAACTCCGAACCAACTTTTTTTGGTGGAAAAGGGGTAAAAGACATATAAGACAGAACTCAAAAAATGTAAAATCTAAAGTTAAAAATCTAATCTCTAAAATCAGCCGAAGTCAGGAGGAGAAGCGGCGAACAGTCAGCGCCAGCGTCCTCTCTGCATGACAATCCAAGTATAAGTATCAATAGAGATGGCGAGCAAGACATAGACAAGACATGAAAGACATACAAGCTTCAAGCTTGACAGTACCTCTTTAAGTACATTCTTGTACGAGGGTATTGCCATCGTTAACAGCAGACCACTCACCACTGAACATTTGAATGACCCATCCGGTCCTGAACATTTAACTCCGAACCATAACCTTACAATGAAGTCCACAATCATTCTGCCCCCACCTGGACAATTTACAAGAGAAGAACTGTATCTTCGAAAGAGTTGGCGCAGAGTACAGTGTTTGGCTAATGAATTCTGGCCTCGGTGGAAGAAAGAATATCGTTTGAACTTAAAGCCAAGGCAAAAGTGGCACAAGAACAGAAGGAACGTAAAGATCAATGACACTGTCCTCTTTCAAGATGATCTAGCATCACTGAACAAATGGAAGCTGGCCAGAATCACAGAAGTCTACCCAGGGTCAGATGGAAGGGTGAGAAAATTAAGATAGCTAGTTAGTGAAACCACATTTGACAAAAAAGGGAAACCCACAACTAAAACTGTGTTCCTTGAAAGGCCTGTACTGAAGGTTGTTACTTTGCTTGAGACAGATTAAGGGGTATAATGTTTTCTTGAAGTTATAGCCTAATTGTTTAATAAAAATAACTTTTTCATTGAAAAGTTGAAGTGGATACCAGCAACACCCATTGTGTTTAAATAAATCCCACTTTCAAGTTTGTGTGATTTGGTGGGAGTGTAAATGCTGCAATTATATTGTTGATATATTATTTCTATAATCACTTTCATAATTTAAAATTTAAGTTGTTTGTTATTTATACATTTATACATTATTTATTTTATTATAAGTTGCAGTACCTTTATTTTGAAGGATTGGTTCAAGTTTATGTGCAAATGCGAACTTCACGTCAGATTCATAGTTTGTGGAAGCAAGCGACAAGCACGGATATTATGTATGCTCAGATAAGGCAAGGCAAGGCAAGGCAAGTTTATTTATATAGCACATTTCATACACAATGGTAATTCAAAGTGCTTTACATAGAAGAAATTAAAATAATCAAAAGAAATCAGAATAATTAAAACAGTTTAGAATAAAAGATAAAATACAGAAATAATCAAATGAAATCAGAATAATTAAAACATAAAATAAAATTCAGTGCAAACAGTCGGACGAACAGTGGCACAGTGCTCATTCAGTAAATGCACAGTTAAACAGATGTGTTTTGAGTCTGGATTTGAATGTGACTACTGTAGGAGCACATCTGATCTCTTCTGGAAGCTGGTTCCAGCTGCGGCTGGCATAGTAGCTAAAAGCAGACTCGCCATGCTTAGAGTGAACCCTTGGTATTTCTAGCCGATGTGATCCTAATGATCTGAGTGATCTGTTGGGTTTATATTCACTGAGCATATCTGCAATGTATTGAGGTCCCAGGCCATTGAATGATTTATATACCAGTAATAATACTTTAAAATCAATCCTAAATGTAACTGGCAGCCAGTGTAAAGACCTGAGGACTGGTGTGATGTGTTCATATTTTCTGGTTCTGCTCAGAATCCTAGCAGCAGCGTTCTGTATGAGCTGCAACTGTCTTATGGTCTTTTTGGGAAGGCCAGTGAGAAGTCCATTACAATAATCCACCCTACTGGTGATGAAAGCATGCACAAGTTTTTCTAAGTCTTGACTGGAAACAAAGCATCTAATTCTTGCAATATTTTTCAGGTGATAGTATGCTGATTTAGTTATTGCTTTGACATGACTACTGAAACTAAGGTCTGACTCCAGAGACACACCCAGATTCCTGACTTGATTTTTAGTTGTTTGACCCCTAGACTGAAGGTATGCGTTCACCTTGAGAACTTCATCTTTGTTTCCAAACGCAATGACTTCAGTTTTGTCTTTGTTTAACTGAAGAAAGTTTTGGCACATCCAATTGTTTACTTCATCAATGCATTGGCAAAGGGAGTCAATGGGGCTGTAATCGTTAGGCGATAGGGATAAGTAGAGCTGTGTGTCGTCTGCATAGCTATGGTAAGCAATTTGGTTCTTTCTCATTATTTGGCTCATTGGGAGCATGTACAGGTAGAATAGGATTGGCGCAAGAATTGAGCCTTGAGGGACTCCGCATGTCATGGATGTCCACTCAGACTTATGGTCTCCTATACTCACATAATAACCTCTGCCTCCTAAGTATGACCTGAACCATTTTAGGACTATCCCAGAAAGTCCGACCCAGTTTTCCAGCCTGTCAAGAAGTATTTTGTGATCGACAGTGTCAAATGCATCACTGAGGTCGAGTAGTACCAGCACTGATAATTTGCCTGTATCAGTATTTAAGCGAATATCATTTATTATCTTTATGAGCGCAGTCTATGTACTGTGGTGCGGTCGGAAACCAGATTGAAAATGGTCAAAGTATCCATTCGAGCTTAAGAATTTGTTCAGCTGATTGAAGACAACTTTTTCAGTGATCTTGCCTATGAAAGGAAGATTTGAGATCGGTCTATAGTTGTTTAATATGGTCTTATCCAGATTGCTCTTTTTCAGGAGGGGCTTGACAACAGCAGTTTTCAGGGAGGTCGGAAAACTCCCAGAGAGAAGTGAGGCATTTACCACTTCTAGGAGATCTGCTTCTAAGCTGTGTAACACATTTTTGAAAAAAGATGTGGGAAGTGCGTCAAGGGCGCAGGTTGATGTTTTTAGGTGCTGTACGGTTTCTTCCAAAATTTTGCCATCAATTTCTTCGACATCAGACATAGTGGCTACTTTCTCGTGCTGTTGTCTGATCTGCCTGACCCCAGCGCAACTCAAGGATGAGCTGATCACCTTTCTTATATTATTGATTTTCTCAGAGAAGAAAGAAGCAAACTCACTGCACTTTCTCACTGAGAGCATTTCACTGGGAATCTGGCTTGGGGGGTTTGTCAGTCTCTCTACAGTAGCAAAAAGAGTGCGCGTGTTGTTTATATTGCTGTTTATAATATTCGAGAAGAAAGTCTGTCTAGCTTTGCTTAGTTCCTTATTGAAAGCATGGATGCTGTCTTTGTAGATGTTATAATGGACTACAAGTTTTGTCTTCCGCCACATGCGCTCTGCTTTTCTGCATTGTCTTTTCATATTTTGCACTGCTGTTGAGTTTCTCCAAGGTGCTTTTTGTCTGCCACTCTTCTTCCTGACTTTCACAGGAGCAATATCATCAATTACACTCTTAACTTTTGATCAAGGAGAAAATCAACAGAGTCAGCAGATATGCTTGGTGTTAAAGATATAGCCTTCATAAATAGTACACTAGTGTTCTCATTTAAGCATCTTTTCTTGACAGACACAGATCTAGCTTCAATGGCAGGAGAGATCAATATATCAAAGAAAATACAAAAATGATCAGACAGTGCTACATCCTTAATAACAATTGATGAAATGTTTAGACCCTTACTGATAAGTAAATCTAGAGTGTGTCCACGATTATGTGTGGGTCCATCGCAGCAAAAGAGTGGGATAGTCTAGTTCCAGCATGCACCAGTTGTTCCATTTTCTCTGAGAAGCACAGAAGTGGAGATGCTGGAGAGAGTGATAATGTTTCTGGTGAGAGGGATTGTTGCTCTGGTGTTATTGGAGGCTGTAATATGCTGTCCTGGTTTCCCTGGCTGTTTTCCAGAAAGTCGTCCTTGGGTGCTGTATCTTGGAGCAGTGCTGGTATGTTACAGTCTGTCTGTGGTGAGCTCTGTGGGCCGGGCTCAGCTGAGATTGTGTCCGTGAGCAGAGGTTGCTGTGGCTGAGTGGTGTTATCACTGTCCTTGTGTGATGTGTCAACCGCATGTCCATTCAGGTGCTGAAGTGAAATCCTGTGGTCATTCATACTGTATCCAGGTGTGTGTGTGCCATTCAGGTTGAGTGGATTGGCACACATTGCAGAAGGATTGACGGAGGGAGAAGTAGATATTGTCCTTTAGCACTCTTGAACCAAGTTTGTTTGGGTGGTGGCCATCCTGTTGAAACAGTTGCCTCTGACTCCAGAAAAGATTGAAGTTGTCAATAAAGTTCACTCCTTTTATATTGCAGGTTTTTTGCAGCCATGTATTAAGCCCAACCAACCGTGAAAACCTGTTTGTTCCTCTTGCTGGGAGTGGTCCACTGATGAATGTTTGAACTTTCAGTCTTTTAAGTGTTTCAAAAAGTTAATTGAAATCCTTTTTAAGAAGTTCCGACTGCTCTTTATGAATATCATTCTTCCCCACATGAATGATGAGTCGATTTGCAGTCTTATGTTTCATCAGAATGTTCTGAAGTTCCCTGTTTACATCAGATGTTGTTGCTTGTGGAAGGCAGCACGTTGTTGTATCCCTGCTATTAATGTTTCTGATTACGGAGTAATGTTTCTGAGTACGGAGATAAAGGCTTATTCTCATCACAAAGGACTTGAATGTTCGTAAGGAAGATTCAAAGACTATTTCCCTTTCTTGCAGCATGCAGCCAAAGAGGTATTTTGTTTTATTTGTCTGCATTTTGTGTCAGTAAAATGCCATTACATATGTTGTACGCGCTTTTGCACAGGCTTTCGCTTTGTGTCAAGCTGATGTCATGTCTGTATTTTGTTGTTTATACTGTTTAGTTCTCTTACGAGAGTGTCTCTCGTACTGCGTAATATCTTACACTACGGGGAAAACCTCTTTTCCAAGAGATATTGAAGCCAAAAATTATCCTTAATTTTGAATTAATGCAAAACGCTGTGCGGCAGCATGCAGACATAGGCAAGACGGCTCGCGCGCCTATTGGCTGCACTGCGGCAACAGCAGAAGCCTATCGAGAGATGCCCTGCGTGACGTGATACCCAATGGGGGTACATCTCGTCACGTCCCGCCAGAATAGGCGTGGCCTTGGCCTATAAATACGCTCGACAGGCTGATACAAACTGATTTTCATCTCTTCAGCGAAGCACTACTGCATCGTTGGATCCGGAGTGAGAAGCCGCGCCGTTGACAGAAAGCCTTCTGCGGGACGAGCCTTCGAGCCTGAAGCCGCTGGCCTTCACCTCGCCGCCTTCAGCCGCCGTACCTGCTACGTTTCCGGCGTCTATATCCTTTCACTGCTAAGAGTGTGTGTTCGCCGCTGCGACTCACACTCTCACTGTATATCTCTCTCACTCCTAAAAAAAAAGTCTCTCCGCGGCCAGACTGAACTTCGTTCAGTTCCAGAAAATGCGACTGTTCCAGTGTATTTTGCAGTAAACAAGCCGGTACCATGGCCCGCTTGCCTGCACACAAATGCCGTTTCCACGGCGACCCAGAAAAATCATATAAGCAGTGTATTTTCTGGTATTCCGGCCACAGTGTTATGAGTGTAATAAAAATGCCCACAGCCCAGTGTTCATTTCTACACACAAACACAGCCCGCCACAGTGCAGGGCTCGCACATATGAAATCGACTCATGTCAATTGTGCATTAAATGTAGTGAATGTGCCCACAACCCAGTGCCCACAAACACTACACACTGCATGTACCACGGTTTCTGTAAAACGAAACCAACACACATACAGTCAGCTAAAACCCACGGTGTTTAAGTCTCGCCGCGGCCAGACTCCACCGAAACTTCTCGCTCGTTCAGTTCCAAACAATGTGACTGTTCCAGTGTATTTCGCAGTAAACAAGCCGGTACCACAGCCCGCTTGCCTGCACACAAACGCCATTTTTACGGCGACCAAGATAAATCCCAATAAAGAGTGTATTTTCTGGTATTCCGGCCACGGCCGATGGTGTTATGAGTGTTGTAAGAATGCCCACGTCTCAGTGCCCATTCCCACACACAGACACAGCCCGCCACAGTTCAGGGCTAGCACAAATAAAATCGACTCATGTCGATTGTGAAAAAAAAAAAAAAATTTGTGAATGTGCCCACGACACAGTGCCCACAAACACTACACAATACGTCTCCCTCGGTTTCTGTAAAAACGAAACCGACACACATTCAGTCAGCACAAGCCGACGGTGTTTTCAGTGCAGTGAGTGTGCCCGCTGTCCCGCGCCCACATTCCCTCACAGACACGCTCAACCCCATGGGGTTTGTCCCGCTCGCTCTCTCTCCACAATCTGTCATAGAGAATTCGAGCGCGACCAGGCTGCCCGCCGGGATCGGCGCGCCTCCCGCCTCGCACACTGTAAACACAGTGTTTATGTCTCAGCACACCGAAGCTCTGCAGCCACCGCTATGCCGCAGCCAGAGCCCGGTTTTCATTCTATTTCTAGCTATCACTAGCACCTCGTACATTTACGAAGTGCATGGACGCGGCCCTCGCACCCCTGAGACTTCAGGGCATGCGAGTTTTGAACTACTTGGACGATTGGTTGATTCTAGCTCGATCACATTCAGAGCTCATAGAACACAGAACCACATTACTCGAGCATCTCGAGAATCTGGGTTTCACAGTCAATTGGGCGAAGAGTTCGCTGTTTCCCAGCCAGAAAATCTCTTTTCTGGGAACAGTGCGGGACTCGCTGTCTATGACAGAACGTCTGTCACCGGAGGGCGAACTGGACATTCGTCCCCGCCGCGAAATCCTTTCGCCGCGGCTCTATAGTCCCGCTCAAAAGGTTTCAGAAAATGCTGGGCCTCAGGGCCGTGCAAAGGGGGGTGGCCCGGTGGCTAGAGCCACTGCCCCTCTGCCCTCATCGACTGAGGTGCCCCTCTTCCCCTCCCCCACCGCTCCGCTCAAAGCATTCCGCTGATTCCGCTAATCCGCTCCAGGTTTTCCCGCTCGCTCCGCAGCATCACTCACAGTATATTTGTCTGTGCGGCGCTCTCTTGAAACTGATGACCCTGTCAGGGGGCTTTCACACTGGAAGTTTAGTTCGGGACGGGGCACGGTTCGCATGAAAAATCGCTAATGTGAACGCTGTCATGGGACCAGGGTGCGCACTGGGGTACCGAACCCGAGACTA
Source organism: Siphateles boraxobius (assembly GCF_051911475.1). NCBI lineage: Eukaryota > Metazoa > Chordata > Actinopteri > Cypriniformes > Leuciscidae > Siphateles > Siphateles boraxobius. Next base: position 13,667,732 of record NW_027509119.1, read on the forward strand.
CCTGGAGGAGGTGGTCTGAGTTCGGTTGCTCCCGAACCGTGCTGCGGTTCACGCGAATGTGAAAGCAACACGGACTCGGGTGCGGACTTGTTCAGGAAGTAAAGTATCCTGCGCATGCGTTTTAGCCGATTATGATGTATTTAGTTAAATAAAACACAACGTAAGGGATGAAAATTTACCTTGGATAAGAGCAAGAGTGAGTCTGCAGTGTATTCGCGCATGGTGCGTGGAATCAGGGCAACAAATTAATGGAAATCCACTGTCTCCTCAGAAGAGTCTATTTGCAAGCAGCGGAAAGACAGATTATGCGAAACACACACACACACACACACACGCACACACAGTAAACCTGTGTTGTTTACTCAGCTATGCATAATAGCACCAAATTATTAAAAAACACAATATATTGATATGCGTCGTGGTTTCTATCATGCGCCATGCACGTTTGCAATAACGTAAGATGCACGCAAACGCATCAGAGTTTGATAGAATCAAGTTGAGTGTTAAACCAGACCAACGCAGCGGGGGGCGCCGGGAACAATCGCGCTCGGCTTCGGACCGCAGCAAACGAGCCCAGTGTAAAAGCATCACAAAAGCTGCCTCATTAACAGGTAGGCTATGCAAGACAGTGGTTGAATCTGCAAAATTATCCTTTTTTTTGGTTGTAATTATGTAAGTAATGTTTTGCTCTTGGTCTTCTACTAGTGCTAACAACTTGTACAACATATCCACGTTCTTAGAATTAGCTGCTTGTTTAATCAAATTATTGTACTCTCGATCAGATCTAATACCACAAACTAATTTTTTTGTTGTTGGCACACTCTGTAGACAAAGTGGTATGAATAACACCCCTGGTTAGAGTATTCTCCTGATACAGTATAAAATGTATTTGAGCGTGTGCTGTCTTCTCTTTTAAAGGGTAACTAAACCCTAAACCAACTTTTTTTAGTTATGATCTGTAAGAATGGGGCTTTATTAGTACTGTTCATTGATTCGAGTAACTTTTTCGACATTTGTGTATGAAGTGTTTTAATTCTACAATATATTGTGTAAAAAGTCTGAGTGCTGCCCTCTTCAGGTTGAACGATGGCTACTGCAGTTGAATTTTCCTATTGGATGTTTGGGGTGGTTCGTGATGGAAGGGGTTGTTGGTGAGGTAGGCAAGTTCCATACAGACAGATGCGTCTCAGGTGCACGCCCCCCTCCGCTGGGCTCTGCCCACTTTTCCAGAATTTTTCAAATATTGCCAGTGGGTGGAGTCAGGCTCTGACCAGGGGTTTAGTTACCCTTTAATTGTATATTTTGTAATAACTGAATAATTTGTGTTAACAAGCAACCACACTAATTAGTGCCCCTTTATTTGGTTTAGGCCAATGCCCCTCAAAATGTCTGTGCACGGCCCTGCTGGGCCTCATGGCCTCGGCATCTTCGGTACTTCAGCTGGGCCTGGTTCGCATACGCCCAATGCAGTTATGGCTGAAAGCGCGAGTTCCACCCCGGGCATGGACCTCTGGTCTGTTTTGCCTCAGGGTCGACATGAAATGCGTTTCGGCTCTGGAACCTTGGAAAATAGCCGACTGATATCAATCAGGCGTGAGTCTCGGGACTCCCTCGAGTGTGACGGTGGTGTCCACGGACGCCTCCACATCAGGATGGGGAGGGCTGCTCGAGGGCAGACCGTTCTTTGGCCAGTGGTCAGAATGGGAAAAGCTCCTACACATAAACTGTCTGGAAATGCTGGCAGTCGACAACGCGCTACGGCGCGTTTGTCCCCAGATAAAAGGCCGCCACGTCTTAGTCCAGTCGGACAACATGTCAGTGGTGGCATACATAAATCACCAGGGTGGCGTCAGGTCCCGAAACCTTTACAGGCTGACGGAACGCCTCCTGGTCTGGGCTCAGCACAACCTGCTTTCACTGAAAGCAGCGCATGTGCCTGGTCGCCTGTATTTGGGACCAGACTGTCTGTCCAGAAACAATGTCCCAGCAGGGGGGTGGTCGCTGCACCCGCAGACGATCCGACTGCTGTGGGAGACATTCGGCAGAGCGCAGGTGGACTTGTTCGCGTCCCAAGAAAACTGTCCGAACTTTTTCTCCAAGAGCAGGGATGCGCTGGCCCACATATGGCCCCGCAGGCCCCTCTATGCTTTTCCCCCCCGTCTCGCGCCTGCCTCAAGTGCTGGAACGAATTAGGGAAAACGGATGCCAAGTGCTGCTCGTGGCTCCGCTCTAGACGAACCAGAATTGGTTCCAAGTCCTGATGCGGCTGACCAGCACTGCCCCGTGGCCGATACAGGTGAGGAGAGACCTCCTCTCTCAGGCAAAGGGCTCGATTTGGCATCCTCGCCCCGGATTTATGGTCCCTACATGCATGGGCCATCAACGGGTACCCGCTAACCTCCCAGAGGGAGTGTTAAACACAATCCCGCAGGCTAGAGCCCCATCTACTAGACGGCTCTATTCCTCAAACTGGTCGGTGTTCTCTGCCTGGTGTCAAGCTCAGGGCTTTTCACCCGCAGACTGCGGGGTTACGGAAGTGCTCTCCTTCCTTCAGGAGCTGCTGGATAAGGGCAGAACCCCATCCACGCTCAAAGTATACGTGGCGGCCATAGCGGCGTTTGCAAAACCGACGTCTGGCCAGTCAGTGGGGAAAAACGACCTGGTCGTGCGATTCCTCAGGGGAGCTCGGAGGCTGAATCCTCCCAGACCCCCCTCAGTCCCTGTGTGGGACCTTTCTACCGGTTTTGAAGCCATGAAAGATGCCCCGTTCGAGCCAATCCATTTGTCAGACATGAAACATCTGTCTCTCAAAACGGTATTCCTTATGGCTCTCGCTTCAGTGAAGCGCGTAGGGGACTGCAAGCGTTTTCAATAAGCGCGTCATGCGTGGAGTTTGGGCCTAATGACTCAAAAGTCATACTCAAACCAATGCATGGGTTCGTGCCCAAATCCCTCAACACACCGTTCAGGGCCCAGGTTATTTTCCTGTGCGCCCTCCCGGTTCATGATGAGGAGGAGGATGCGAGTCTCCTCTGCCCTGTCAGGGCACTGAGAACTTATGTGTCCCGCTCATCTGTCTCCAGACAGACTGAGCAGCTCTTCGTTTTGTTTGGCGGACGCTCCAAGGGACTGGCCGCATCAAAACAGAGCCTATCCAGATGGATAGTCAATGCCATAGCGCTGGCTTACACTTCTAAGGGCCTGCAGTGTCCTTTGGGTGTCAGAGCGCACTCCACGAGGGGCGTGGTCTCGTCGTGGGCGTGGTCTAGCGGGATTTCCTTGCAAGATATCTGTATGGCGGCAGTCTGGGCCTCGCCGTCTACATTTATAAGGTTTTATAACCTAGAGGTTCCCGCCTTACAGGCCAAGCTGCAGTCGGTCTAGAATTCAGTACTATCTGCCCCGCTGCGCCGGCGCAGAATGCTGAGTTTTGCTTCTGGATTGCTCACTGATCGATAGAACAGCTCCATGGGTGTTGAATAACCCGTACTTATAACCAGTTCAGGCTGAACACGTTCACCCTGTCTGCGTGAAACACTGTTAACATAACTAGCTCCTGTGGGATGCTATTTCATGGGGAATGATGCTTGTAGCCTCTCTTCTCTGACTCTCTGTGAGTCTACGGTGATTATGCACTATATGAGCCCCGGGCTACTGCCCTTGGGACTTTGGTGTCAGATCCCAGTACGCACGGCGTGTTGCATTGTGTTCCCCATAGGGTAAGATATTACACAGTACGAGAGATACTCTCGAGAGAGAACGTACTCGGTTACTAACGTAACCTAACCTTGGTTCTCTCTAGAGAGGGAACGAGTACTGCGTATCTTGTCGTGCATACACCAGCGCTGGTTCGCTTCAGTGATGAAAACCAGTTTGTATCAGCCTGTTTATAGGCCAAGGCCACGCCTATTCTGGCGGGACGTGACGAAATGGGCACGAAGCGCCCCCATTGGGTATCACGTCACGCAGGGCCTCTCTCGATAGGCTGCTGCTGTTGCCACAGGGCAGCCGCACAGCGTTTTACATTAATTCAAAATTAAGGATAATTTTTGGCTTCAATATCTCGTGGAAAAGAGGTTTTCCCCGTAGCGTAAGATATTACGCAGTACTCATTCCCTCTCTAGAGAGAACCGAGGTTACGTTAGTAACCGAGTACGTTGTCATGGTGGATTTGGAGAAAAGTATTTAAACAGCAACAACTGTTTAACAGCTTAAACCAGTGGTTCCCAAACTGTGGTCCGCGGACCAATATTGGTCCGTCAGGGTACTGCAGGTGGTCCGTGGAAAGGCAAAATAAAATATAAAATTATATTTTTTACCAGGAATCCCCATAAAAAAAGTAAATTGTGTGATTACTAAAATAGGCTAGTGGTGCTCGGTCGTGACGTTCAAGTTCAGTGCCGTTAGAACCACAACATGGATCGGTGGATAGCAACAGGTTCTCTGAAGAGAAAAGCAGCAGAGGCAAATATTTTGCCATTATATAAAATATTTGTCTGATTATAATTTCACCAACAGTAATTCTGGATTGCCTCCACCAAACAAGTAAATAGGAAATAAGCAAATCAGAAGACTGCACGCCAAAACAGCAGTATGCGCGCAGGCGTGAAACGCTAGTGTTTCTTCTTGCTGCGTATTTTTTACTGGGGTCTCCAACACGTTGCTCGATTGGAGGTAGCTCGTCAAGGGCCCGTTCACATATCGTGTCTTTTGCGCTCTCAAGTTCATTATTTCATGTAGGCGCGCGGCAAGTGCGCTCATAATTGATGTGACGCACTCATTTTTTTAGGCGCAGCGAGATGAAAACACCTCAACTTTTCATAATGCCGCAAACGCACCGCAGTTCATGTGACAAAAACAAACAAATCAGCTTCATCCTTTCCGTAAACATTGAAAGCTCAGTCAATGAAGAATGTAAGAATGCACATGCACCCAAACACTACGGGTGTTTTTCTCTTCTCCGTAAATAAATCTTGTAGTAGAGCTACAGCAAGCGTTTTTCGGTGGTGGAAATCTATTAGCTACTAAGCACAACTAAGTTGTGGAGAGCGCGCATAGCAACGACAGACGGCACGGGAAAATCGGACCGAATTTTACTATTAGCTAATAATAAAAGATAAGCTAATGTGCATCGATGTAAATGTCAAGTAATTTATCTTTTTTTGAATCATTCTTTTTATAAAAATGATTTAAAGGCTGAAATAAGTGAGGTTTATCTTTTTTTAAAACCTTTTTTTGTGAAAACTTTATTTGAATTTCATTTTACTATATGTGCCTATAGGGGTGGCAGAGGTTGGCGGCAATGTAAGTATCTGGATATTTGCCGCGGGGCGAGGGCTTCGATTACCTCTCTCTTTTTTGACCATACATGTTTGCATCCCTGAAATGAACTTGATTATGCCCTCGGGCGCTTGAGTAAATAAATAAATTAAATATGTGGCAGCCGTTGTGTGCAGTAAACTTTCTTTTAACAAGCTGTTGAACTGATGTGATGACCAGTTATAGTTTTAATGTTAGTAAGCCTATTTAGAGGTGCGGATTAATTCAGGAAGGACTGTGTGTAGATATATTTTATTATGTGTATTATGAGGATTCTTGATTACAAATAGTGGTCCACACACACAAAAAGTTTGAAAACCCCTGCCTTAAACCAACAGCAACAGAACCACTTGTGTCTGCATATGCTTTGAAGGGAGACATAGCGTGGAGAGGAAGCCATTCGCGCACAGCGTTCACACATCGGAAGTGATTAAAAGAGATGATAACAGTATTGTTTTCATAACTCGTTTTAAAAAAGTTGCACTTTGAAACCTGTCTCAAAGTTTGCGTTTTCAGGCAACCAAAATGCTGTTGTCGTGTAAATAAACGGCCAGAAAATGTTTCTGTTTTAAGTTTAAAACGGTGTTGTGTAAACGGACCCTAAATTTTAACAGCAGAAATGAATCAACTGAATCAGCACTGAACTTACTTAAACCTAGACAATGACTTTCTTCTAGAGCTGCTGTAAAGCCGAAACAATCTTTGTTGCATTAATTTCCTTTTATCACTGTAAAGCTGCTTTGAAACAATTTGTATTGTAAAAAGCACTATGTAAATGAAGGTGACTTGAAGGAATATGGAACCACACCTTCACAAAAAATTGGATCTTTTCTTGGAATGGTTCTGTACTACCAAGCCTTTATTCCAAGTTGCACACATCTTCAACTTAACAGCTGTCCAGAAACGCTCAGTGAAAGCTGCGGGTGGTCACAAGAGAGCGGCCATTTTTCAGGAGTTGACGCCCCAGGACTGGACCCCAGACTTTGATGTTGGCCTTTGAAGAGTTAAAATACTTGTCGACAATGTGGGGCTGGCTCATTTAGATTTTGAGCATCCTTTTCTTCTCTGTATCGACGCGTCCTTCGACGGCTTAGGTGCCGTCACGAAACCCTATTGATCTCGCCTTGTCCTCACCAGCAGGTATCTGAGAGACTACTGTCTCCGATACCTGCTGGTTAGGACAAGTCGAGACCAATAGTGTTTGTAAGCAAGGCTTTGAGCCGTAGCCAAACTAAATATCCTGCACACAGATTGGAATTCTTAGCTCTAAAGTGGGAGGTGTGTGACAAGTTCAGTCACTGGCTTAAAGGCCATTAGTTTACTGTGTGGAGAGATAATAAACCGCTAACATACATTAGGATCAAGCCGAAAATTGGATGAATGTGAGCAGTGCTGGGTCTCAATACTTGGCACATACTCTTTTGAGATCAAATGCGTTCCTGGAAAACTGAATGTGGTGGCAGACAAGCTCAATAAGGATCCGTTTGTCAGGCCAGTGAGTCAGCAGCTTTTGAAGGAGCCTTATTCTGAACTGTTGAGACAAGTACACAGTGTAGAAGATTGATATGTGTAAGAGGTGTTTCCGACTTACCTGCCAACAGCAAACATTGGGATCAGATCCACTTGATGTCGGGCTGGATACATCAATGTTTTTATAAAAACAGCAAAACAACAGTGAATGTAATGTGAATGTAGCGGTGACATATTCTATGCTAATTTAACCCTCACGCTCCGTCATGGCTTTTCACTCCATGAGAAATCTCGTCACATTTTGCAATTACACTGGGTCAAAGTTTGGCTGGTTAGGTCTGGTTAACCCTGACTACACCATTATGTAGACAAAAAGCAACTTAATTCACAGTCAAACTTGATCTCATTAGAAAACGTGACTATTTAACAATGTGGCGATTTCAAATTCAGGCAAAAAAGTAAGCAATAAGGTCTATCCTTAAACCTAACCATAAGTGGTGCATAGCAGATTGTACAAAAGCCAAAATGTAAAATTGTTATGAGAGTGTTGGATGCCATTTAAAATTTGCAATACATTCTGACTAAATTATTTTTTTTGGTCAAATGACATGACAATTATTATCGCCAGTTCTTTGCATGTGGCCACATTTTGGAAGGCTTTTAAAAGCTTGATAGACTTTTATTAATAAACTGATATGACAACACACCCCTATGGCATCTATCAAAGGGTTAGTTCACCCACAAACGAAAATTATGTCATTAATTACTCACCCTCATGTCATTCCAAACCCGTAAGACATTTATTCATCTTCAGAACACAAATGCAGATATGTTTAATTAAATCCGAAAGCTTTATTTCCCTCCATTGAGGGTCTACGCAATTACCACTTTCAAGCCCCAGAAAGGTAGTAAAGATATCATTAAAGTAATCCATGTGACTCCAGTGGTTTAACCTCAATATTATGAAGTGACGCAAGTGCTTTGTTTGCGCAAAACATGATTTACCACTTTATTTACAAGATATTATTCTCTAAAGTGCATTCATGCAACAACGTCTGGCCTTCCATCAACACAACACACATATGTGTCATGGTGCTCTCGTGAACGCACGCATTTGTGGTGTTGACACGAGACCAGACGTTATGTGAACAGGTGTTGGAGATTCATTTTTTGTAAATAAAGTGGTAAATTCTGTTTTCTTTGTTGTTGTTTCATTCATACAGTACATAAACATAGAAAAAAGTAAAACCTAACCGCAGAGGCCTCAATACACTAAGCAAAGTCGAAGATCAAACTGGTGTGATGTAAATTTGAACAAAATCAAGTCAAATGTAGTTTGTTTGGAGTTTGTTTCTGGAGTTCGAAACAGCTTGTCAAAGAAAACTCTCAGGAAAAGTTTGCTCTTGCTGGTAAACACCCTCAAACTACCATTGGGCCGTGGCGATGATGCCATAGTGGTTGTGGCTCTGAAAGGCTCCACCTTCTTTCTACTGTTCAGTCCGTCGAGGCCGGACAAGAGTAACAACATTGTGAACACATTGGAGAGCTGCTTTATTGAAGAAATTAAAGTTTTAAATGAATGAGACATACACTGTTTTTTCACTTTTAATACTGCAAAGCTACCTACTTTAAAGCAATCTATTGTATAAAGTGCTATATAATTAAACGTCAAGTGACTGTAATGCTGAATTGCAGAGCTGGTGCAAAAATATTCACATCACTATCATCAGATGCTTTCCCTCTTTTCGTCTTTGCGTGTCAGTCAAAAATGACCGAATTTTTTATTTTATTTATATTATATTATTTTAAAAAGTTACAGAATTTTACATTAATTGTTATGAAAAATGTGCAACAATATTATTTTAAATTTTATGACATATATATTTAAATATACAAACACGTTTTCCTCAAACTGTGAGAAAATCAAAGCAATAAATCTAAACAAGTTGTGTTAAAAATTTGAGCCTGAAATCTCAAAAAAATTAGCTTTCAGTAAGACTTTATTTGGCTGCAGTACCAAAAGTTTTCAATAGGTGAAATTCGTTTCCCATTCATTTCCTATGCAGTCATTTTTGATGAGAGGAGTACAAGTGTGACTAATTTTTTTCAGGATAATTTAACCTGTTCGAATCATGTCCATGATTTTTATTTTGTGTTCACTCAGCAAGTGCCAAAACCTTTACCAAGTTTCGTACCATTCCGATGAAGAAAAAAAAAAATTTAGGTCAAAAATGACCGAAGTGCACTAGAGGGTTTCTTAACTGCTGTTTTCTCACCGTTGACATTTTTGTTGTGTTTTCGTATTGAGAGGAAATCATGAAGCACATACTGTATTTACATATTCATTTAAACATTGCTCTCAGCAGTGTGGGCGGCGTTGCAAACTATTCTATCTCAAACTTTCAGGGAAAATGTTTTTAGAATAAAGACTGAAAGAGTTAATCTTAGTGATGGTGACATTGATGTCATGCAACCGTGGTGCAATTCATTTATTTGAATGATTATTTTCCTGCTGTTTAATGTAAAGCTGTTTTGAAACTATCTGTATTGTATAAAGCGCTGTAAAAAAAATAAAGGTTACTCAACTTATAGCTCAAGTTTAGCTTTTAAGTTCTGCTTATTGTTTTCCATTACACGAGAGTAGACGTTAAAACTTCATGCTGATTTGTACTCGGCTTTCGCCAAGATAAGCACCAACTAAGACGTAGCTTTACAGTAACCTATGCTTCTCCATCCATTTACGCGATATCACCAATTTGAAGGGCAGCCTTTGCCTCTTCCACAGATTTCTTTGCTGACCACTTTCTACCAGTTTTTAACACAGGTTCTGCCTCCCTTACACATTTGTCGCGTGACTCTACTAAGGTAATTTCCAGTCTGACATTGGCACACTTAAACTCCTCAGTTAAAGCAGAGACTAGCAGCTGAAATATTCCTTTACTATAAAGTCCCACTCTGCTGAGGCAGCGTGGAACTCCCAACCATTTCCTGATATATGAACTTATTAACGCTTCCAGCTTATCCACTGTTGTCAAAGAAACCTCGTACACAGTCAGTGGCCATAGCAACCTCGGCAGTAGACCAAACTGAAAGCACCAGAGTTTGAGTTTCCTTGGTAAAACGCAGCTGTTTTTGCTCTTCAACCCTTCCACTGCTTGTCGTCTAACTTCTCCCACTCGAACTGTGTCCTTTAGATCCCCATCATACCATCTCCCAAGACTCTTCACTGGCTTCTCAGAAACTGTTGGTATTGCCTCACCATTAATGAAGAATGTTTTATCTACCACCTTGCCTTTAATTATCGAGATGCTCCTTGATTTAGAGGGCTTAAATTGCATTCGTGCCCATTCAATGTTATCGGTTAACTTGCCCAATAACCGATTAGTGCAGGTTACTGTTGTAGTCATGGTTGTGATGTCATCCATGTATGCTCTGATTGGTGGTAGTCGCATCCCAGAAGCCAAACGCTCTCCTCCTACTACCCATTTTGATGCCCTAATGATTACTTCCATTGCCATGGTAAAAGCCAGTGGAGGAATTGTGCATCCTGCCATTATTCCAAACTCTAAGCATTGCCATGTAGTGCTGAATTCTGGAGTTGAGAAACTAAATTGCAAATCTCCAAAATAGGCTTTCACTAAATTTGTTATCGACATCGGTACCCTGGAAAAATCAAATGCTGCCCAAAGAAGCTCATGTGGCACTGAACCATATGCATTAGCCAAATCCAGGAATGTCACATGGAGCTCCTTCCTCTCCTTTTTATCTGATTGAATTCGTTGTCAGATGACATTGATGTGTTCTAAGCATCCTGAGAACCCTGGAATGCCTGCTTTTTTGAACTAAAGTGTCAATGAAGCCATTCTTTAATAGGTAAGTTGACAATCTCTGAGCAATAATGCTGAAGACAATCTTACCTTCAATGTTTAATGTTTAATGAAATAGGACGAAACTGACTGATGCTTGTAGCATCTTTTTCTTTAGGTATAAAGACTCCACCTGCTCGGTGCCATGCTCTAGGTACAACCTGCTTTTCCCATGCCACTTTTATCAATTTCCACAGAATTCGTAGAACTCCTGAAGCACTCTTGTACACTCTAAACGGAACTCCATTAGGCCCTGGAGATGATGAAGCCCTTGCCTTTCTCACAACCTGCTCTATCTCATTCCACTTAGGTGTACAGACCTCCATTTGGTACTCTGGTGGATTGATAGGTGGGATGTCTGACGGAATTGACATAAGCTCATGCCTTTTTGCATCTGTATGCGTTTCCTCCAAATATCTCTCTAGCTCAACCCTAGATGCTTTTAAAGTGCCATTCTTCTCACTGGTGAATAACTTCTTTATGAATTTGAATGGATCTTTATAGAAATTAGCCCTCGCACGCTCCTTCTTTTTGTAGTGTTTCCGTAGGTGCTCAGCTCTGCGTAATGTTGCAAGCTTATCTTTTATGGCCCTTTGTAAGAGATTGAGTCCCTCCTTCTGACCTTGTTCTGCTCTTTTCCATTGCTTCCTCAGCTGCCTCCTTTCTCTAACTAACCCTTCAATTTTTTGCTGCCGTCTAGACATTCCAGGAGTAGTTTGTACTTTGTGCTTCCTTTTTTCCACACCAAACCTCTCACTTCCATATGCGTAAATGATGTCCCCAAATTTATCCAGCTTCTTTTCAACTGTACCAGTTAATCTTTCCAATGCAAAGCATAGATCTGTGTTTACCGTGTCCCATGCAGTTTTCTCACAAGCTCTTGGCCATCTAACTCCAGGCCTATGCCCGTTGAGGTTCTTTTCTCTCTTTTGCTGGTTAATCTGACGGGCTCACAAGTATCAATGTGTGCATCACTAACTGTGCAAACCCTCCTCTCCTCTATGACAGGGGTGCTGATATCCTGCGAACTGTGGTTTGCTTCCTGTCGCTGGATTTCATTCGACTGACTTGACTGACTTTGTAAGAAGTACTGATCAATGCGAGGCCCTTGTCCCTTCTCTCTCAAGCATTTAATTTTCCCTTGATGAATCTTCAAATCCCTGACCGTTGTCGCCTTGCTCCAGCCACAGACACAAGCTTGGAGTTCAATGACTTTGCTAACTGCAGAACCTGAACTAGTCTTTTGTGAAGTACTCTCCATACTCATATCCGTTTCCATTCCGAAGTCGTTAACCATGTTGTCCAACATTGAGTCATCTTCCACCCCCGCTCTCGCAGACTCTAGGGGTATTTTCCTCTTTAATTTCTCAGAAGCCTTGGGCGGCTGTCTCCAGCATCCTGTAAACACCGAGCTGGATACTGCCGACAAGGGTAACTAACCCTTACCAGCCCCATTGGGGTCTCTTTCCTCCTGTCAGCTGTCTCTCCAGGCTGTCGCAAGGTCTTTCCCTTGTTGCCAGCAGCACTATTCACCGCAGTCACTGGACGCATCCAGATCTTCATGATTTCCATTACACGAGTGTAGATGTTAAAACTTCATGCTGATTTGTACTCGGCTTTCGCCAAGATAAGCACCAACTAAGACGTAGCTTTACAGTAACCTATGCTTGTCCATCCATTTACGCTTCTTTCCAAATGGTGATGTGAATCTCCTTCTGTCTGGTGTTAATAGCTGCAGTGTATTTGCACACACAACGGCTGCAACCACAGTGCGGTCCCCTCATGACAACCGTCTGGATTGAGCAGGAGTAGGAGACATCTCTAGGGTCTTCCGTAAGTTCTGCTTATGTATTTAGGCTTCAAAATTCATAAAAGTCATGTTAATTTGTGAAGACTGTCATGATGAACAAAACATGTAAGAATCAAACTTTTGTTGGTCACATAGGCCCTGTCCCAAATGGAACTCTAAATGCTCATTCACACCAAGAACAAAAGCTATAACGATAACTATATTATAACTATAACTATAACGATAACATTTACCATTAACGTCCACACCAGCGAATGTTATGTTTATTCTAAGCAAACTGCAGTTTTGTCATCTGCCACTTTAAATGCTCAAGCTCTTTAAACTCTTGTGGATTCTGATTGGGCATGCTTCTGAAACCTAAAATGACAAATGGGACACCCACCTAAGTTCTTGTGAACTTAACATACACGCGCACGTGTATATGCAAATGAAGTTTGCCTCATGACAGGGCTATAGCAATTTGCATACTTCAGGAGGTCATCCACCAGCCATTGAGATTAACAGGAATGCCAACCGAAAGCTTTTTTCAAGCCTTATAATGAAAACTCAATCTGAATTGAGTTCATTTACACATCTGTTTCCATTTTCTTACTGTCACTGATCACAAAAGAGTAAACTTGGGCAGTTCTCCACCAGTTTCATGTGCTAATCGTACCATATTTAACCTTCAAACAGCCTGTCTCACTGCATTGACGCTGTGCTTTCTCTTCACACTGCGAGTGCTCGTTGTATGAGAGCAGCTCTGGGGATGTTTCTGAGCAGAGTGTGATGTGGTGTTACGGCACGTTTAATTTTAGTGTGATAGCTTGAAGGGCCGTCTGGAGGGGTCTCATGGCTCATTTTACTGCAGCATCATTTTGATGCATGTTTTTCCCTTTAAGAGCAAGTCTTTCAAAACACTATTATATGTTAAACTGAAGTTGCAGACATGTGCACTCTACTTGTATCTTTTTTATCCCATTTGATCATATGTTTATAGAAGCCCAATTCTGCAGCATAAAAGATCATACTTTAATACATGAATTATGATATAAAAAGTCATAATTATGACATACTAAGTCATATCTATGAGATGAAAACGAATTAAGAAAATGATTATGAGATTAAAAATTTGTAATTTTGATTTTTGTCATAATTGTCAAGTCAAGTCAAGTCACCTTTATTTATATAGCGCTTTTTACAATACAGATTGTATCAAAGCAGCTTCACAGTGATAACATGAAAATAATATAACAGAGTTTGTTTCTAAAAGAAAATTGCGTCAACGTCCACCTTAAGTAAGGCAGATCAATAATATTATTGAATATTAAATGTCCCCAACTAAGCATGCCAAAAGCCAAGGCAACAGTGGCAAGGAACCAAAACTCCATCAAGTGACAGAATGGAGAAAAAAACCTTGGGAGAAACCAGACTCAGTCGGAGGGCCAGTTCTCCTCTGGACAACGAAGGAACAGTGCATGATTTATGATTCGGGCAGCATTACAAGGCAGATTGGATCGGAACATTTAGAATATTTATCCATTTCCATCTTTTGGAAGTCCAAGTAATCACGCCGGTGTTGAGACGAGTTGTTGAGGATCAGTGCCGTCCACCATAGAGGGTCCATATCGCCGGTGTTGAGTCGTCTCTTCACAGGCTTTGTGATTGGGGTATCTGAAGTCTCCGTGAAAGGCTGGATACAAACTGGAGCTGACAAACGCCGTTTTTCTCGGGACTCGCGTCCCCGAGATAACAGCAGAAAAGCAAAAAGGGAAAATAATTAGCGTAGCTGCTGTTCATAATGATTTCCATAACACGGGCGTAAATGATAAAAAACATGAAGACAGTGATTCTTGCGTCCCAGAGTCACCCCCCTCCGTCCCCCACTCAACTCAGCCCTGCTTACTGACCTCTACATCCCTCCTGCTGCTGAGACCCAACCCAATTGTGAATTACAAAAGCATTTTTTATGTTGCTGAAATGGACTTTCATATATTTTCAAGTTCAAAGGTTCAAATCTAGTTTTTGATTGAATTGTGTGCTTTAAAGAAAAGACAAACACCAGATTAATTTTGTTTACCGCTATCAGCTTCCAGGAAATTGTAACTGCTCTGTTTATCCCCTGCTTCATAGGTGTTGCACATTAGTTACCCTGCTCTGTCTCTTCCCGTGTGCTGCTTTTGGGAAATTACACAAAGGCCCAAGGCAGTTGCTCTTGGGCTTTTGCACTCTAGAGATAGTGGCTAATGAAGCTGAAGTCTATACTCATCAGCCGTGAAGCCAAACAGCCAAACAGCCTGACTCAGGGGACGGAGAGACTGAAACAAGCCTCCTGTGGGAATAACTACACGAACTGGGAGGAAGTTTTCCTTCAGTGCTGATCTTGGACAAACTTGCCCTGTTCAGATCACACAGGTAACCATTATATGGAACAAAACACTGGCCTCCTATCAGTAGAAAAACATTACACAGAAGGGCTATGACAGAGGGGAAAATTTTTAACACAAGGACGTCATAACATGAATTAATGAGGTCCACGTTCTAACGTGTGAGTATCATGGGTAATAAATGTATTATCCTCTAGTCTGTTTTTTATTTTTTTACAGCCACCTTAATTATC
This sequence comes from Siphateles boraxobius, assembly GCF_051911475.1. Classification (NCBI taxonomy): domain Eukaryota; kingdom Metazoa; phylum Chordata; class Actinopteri; order Cypriniformes; family Leuciscidae; genus Siphateles; species Siphateles boraxobius. The sequence continues at coordinate 13,682,796 of NW_027509119.1, forward strand.
TGTAGTTGTATAACTGTAGATATAACTCTATATCTCTCTCGCTCTCTCTTCATCTTCTCCACGGCCACCAGAAATTCATTTTCTTTTAACTTTTCAAAATTGAGTGTTCATTGGAATGGTACAAGAACTTTTCACTTTTGTGACACATGAAATTGGAATACACACAAAAAATAATAATTAGTGGAATCGAGATTTTGTTGCTATGTGGTTGACCCCTATAGGAATGAATGGAAATTTGTAAAAAAAATATTTGTCAAAAAACAACAGAAAAAAACAACAACACATAATCCAGAACACACACACACACTTAAAATTTACATAGGGTGGTCCGTGTACTTTTTCGTTCATTCATTATTCTAATTTGGAAGTGAAATTAAATTCTGGAAAAGGTGTCAGATTGTTTTTCTGATTCATATGAAAAAGAGAAAAAAAACAGAAATGGCTTTATTTTGCTTTCATAATACATTGTAGTTATATAATGTTTAAAACTATAATACAAAATAACTGATATAATAAAACATTTATTTTGTACTTTTTGACTTTTTAATTTTCTGACACCTGTTTTGACCCAGAAGTGGCTGTACTTGCGAGTACAGTGTACTCAATCGTTCTGTGAGCGTAGCCAAACTACTTGAACTGTTGTGAGCTTGCTACCATGGACCATTATATTCTCTTTAAAGAAAACAAAAGGGTCAATATGAGAGAGGATGATATGGCGCAGGACAAAATTGGAAGAATTTTCCAGGTAATTTTAGATGTAAGACTGTTTAACACTGCTTCTTGGTAACATGCTCCAGCTACTGTTAGACGCTTCACTAGCCGAGCTAGCTTAGGTAACTTAACGTTATGCTAGCTCCTGAAGATCCTGCTGATCTTACATAGCCAGGTTAATAGTTTTAAAATGGATTTTTTACACACTGAAACATTACGATGGCTATTATGCCCGACTACATGCTAGCAAAATATAACTTTGATTTTTTATTAACAAAGTAGGTATCAGCACAAAGCCTTTATTTAATGGATGAGTCGAACATAGCCATATTCCCATCATCGACGGGGAGCTTCAACACCTTTGAGCTAACACCACGTACTCATTACGAAGTTAACGGAGAAGTTGCAAGTGCAGATGCCAGCACAGCACCACCGCCGGTGCCTTCACCAACCCCGTTTGCAGGCGTCACCCAGCGCCTCTCTTTTTCACGCCCAAGTGCTGCTGCTGGTTCACCTCCTGCCTCTGCACCTCCAAGAGCCGCGATGACTCGCTCTTTTCAGAGGTATTATGAGTTTCATTTATTGTTTTAAATAAACTTGAAAACACTAGGCTACACATATTTTACTCCCAAGATGTCTGGCCATATTGTCTCTCTTCTTTAGTATACTTTTTCAGTGAATATTTGCTAAATGTTATGAAGTTGTGCACAGAATAGACTATAGTTTGTCATATTGTATTTTTTTTACTCTTTTGGATATATTATAGATCTATATTCATTGCAGACTTGGTGAATGCCAAACTAAGACCAAGCAGAATGGTGGTGATCCATTTCATGGAGAGTGAGGACACTGTGCAGGGCATACTCAGCAAAGTCCAAGATGCCCTTGGCAGCTATGACTCGTTAATCCTCACAGACGCACCGGGGAACGAAATTCTTGATTCTGAGAATAAGCCACAACATGTGCACATTAAGGTTCCAACTATAGATCTCATCAAAATGGTTTGAATGTTTTTTTTGCTGAATCCTCTTACATAACTGCAGCTATAATTGGCTGGAACCCAATTCCTTAACCCCTTAAGTGTCACCTCCCCTTTTTATAATGGACATTAAAATGCACTATACAAACTTAAATGGTTGTAATTCAAGAATGCTTTGGAATATAGACCTAAGTTTGGTCTTGTTTTAAAGAAAACAATCAGCAGATTATTACTTAAGTGAAAACTCTTCAAAAAATTAAAGTATGACAAAGTTATGGAAATTTAAATTTACAGTAAATCAAATATACTTTATTAATATTTTTTTTTATAGAAAATAAATATTTTACAAAATATTTTTTACTATAAAATTACTATAAAATAAAAGCTATATATCTAACCAAGTTGTGTTCCAAATTTGAAGTTGATATCACAAAAATTGAAGTTCTCATGAGATTTTCTTTAGGCGTAGTACCAAAAATAGCCACCGGGTGCCATTGCATTCCATTGAATTTAATTGTATGCATTCTGCCATAACAAATTAATAAATTTCTATCCAAATATCACTTTTGTCACTAAAAATGGAACCTTGAGACTCAGACCTTTCTGACAATATGTGTTTTGTCAAGATTAGAAAAGGTTTTGATAAAAAATTATGAAAGATGATGCCCAAAAGGGAAGGGGCCTAATTCAAAAATACCGTTTCTATGGTAACGCAACGTCCAAATTCAAAACGGGTTTCACAGGATGAATTCTGAGTTCGTAAGCTTTCAAATGATACCTAATTTATGATAACTACTAAAATATGTGATGTAATAATAATGAAAAAATTAATATATATATATATAATATATATTACACTTTTTAGAGTTTTTAGAGGCTTTTTACTTTACTTTTTAAAATATTTTTTTTTATCTTTTTTTATTGACAAATACTAGATTATGTTTTATTATGAACTTTTAGCATTAAAACCAAAGTTTCAATTATTAAAAGTGTGTGCGTCAACTTTTTGTGACAAAGGTCAGAAACTCCTTGTCACGCTGAGGTGGAAGCAAGGAGGAAGCAGGATCCAATTGCAGCACACTTTATTTAATAAACTCAAACTACATAAAGACTCTGGCTAGGGCACAAGACTCAGGAACAGAACCACCAACATCAAGGTACAACAACAACATTATTAAGAACTCACAAAGACTGGACTGAAACACAGGGCTTAAATACAAGGCCAAACAAGCTAAACAAGATAACAAGGGGGCGTGGTATACATGAACACAAACGAGGAGCGGGAAAACTGAACAGGACTGAACCAAAAGCACAAAGACCGGGGGAACACAGACAGACATTACAACATAGCCCCCCCTCTATGGGCGGCTCCCGACGCCCATCAAAACTAGAGACATAGTTCGGGAGGGTGGTGGAGCGGAGGCGGTCCCGGGGGAGGGATGGCGGGCCAGGTCCGTGCAGGGAACGGGACCGGGGTCTTGCGATGGCGGACCTGGGCCATGGAACATGGGCGGAGCTGGACGAACAGACTGCCAGGGCGGAGCAGGCTGTGGGCGTGTCCACGACGGAGCAGGCTGAGGGCGAGGCCACGGCGGAGCAGGCTGAGGGCGTGACCAGGGCGGAGCAGGCTGTGGACCCTCGGGCATCCAGGGCGAAGCTGTCGGACCCTCGGGCGTCCAGGGCGGAGCTGTCGGACCCTCGGGCGTCCAGGGCGGAGCTGTCGGACCCTCGGGCGTCCAGGGCGGAGCTGTCGGACCCTCGGGCGTCCTGGGCGGAGCAGACCCTTCGGGCGTCCAGGGCGGAGCTGTCGGACCCTCGGGCGTCCAGGGCGGTGAAGACCCTTCGGGCGGCCACGGCGGTGAAGACCCCTCGGGCGGCCACGGCGGTGAAGACCCTTCGGGCGGCCACGGCGGTGAAGACCCCTCGGGCGGCCACGGCGGTGAAGACCCCTCGGGCGGCCACGGCGGTGAAGACCTTTCGGGCGGCCACGGCGGTGAAGACCCTTCGGCCGGCCACGGCGGTGAAGACCCTTCGGGCGGCCACGGCGGTGAAGACCCTTCGGGCGGCCACGGCGGTGAAGACCCTTCGGGCGGCCACGGCGGTGAAGACCCTTCGGGCGGCCATGCTGGAGAGGACCCTTCGGGCGGCCATGCTGGAGAGGACCCTTCGGGCGGCCACGGCGGTGAAGACCCTTCGGGCGGCCATGCTGGAGAGGACCCTTCGGGCGGCCATGCTGGAGAGGACCCTTCGGGTGGCCATGGTGGTGGCCTACTGCCCCCCCCAAAAAAATTCTTGGGGGTAGCTACGGGGTCGTAGCCTGGAGAAGGCACCGGCTCAGGAGAAAGAGGCAGAACCAGCGGTGAAGAGGGCTTTAGGCTGGGCAGGACCAGCGGTGAAGGAAACTCTGGGCTGAACAGGACTGGCGCAGGATCAGCGGGCTCTGGTGCAGGATCAGCGGGCTCTGGCGCAGGATCAGCGGGCTCTGGCGCAGGATCAGCGGGCTCTGGCGCAGGATCAGCGGGCTCTGGCGCAGGATCAGCGGGCTCTGGCGCAGGATCAGCGGGCTCTGGCGCAGGATCAGCGGGCTCTGGCGCAGGATCAGCGGGCTCTGGCGCAGGATCAGCGGGCTCTGGCGCAGGATCAGCGGGCTCTGGCGCAGGATCAGCGGACACCGGCTCAAGTGTGTGCGTAGCCCACACACACCACATGGCTGTGGCCATAATGGCCAGTGTTGCGGTCACTGAGGGCTCAGGCGGCGCATGCGTGGCGTGATCAGTCTCTGACTGGGAAGACGTGACGAGAACGGTCTCTGGCTGGACGGTCTCTGGCTGGACGGTCTCTGGCTGGACGGTCTCTGGCTGGACGGTCTCTGGCTGGACGGTCTCTGGCTGGACGGTCTCTGGCTGGACGGTCTCTGGCTGGACGGTCTCTGGCTGGACGGTCTCTGGCTGGACGGTCTCTGGCTGGACGGTCTCTGGCTGGACGGTCTCTGGCTGGACGGTCTCTGGCTGGACGGTCTCTGGCTGGACGGTCTCTGGCTGGACGGTCTCTGGCTGGACGGTCTCTGGCTGGACGGTCTCTGGCTGGACGGTCTCTGGCTGGACGGTCTCTGGCTGGACGGTCTCTGGCTGGACGGTCTCTGGCTGGACGGTCTCTGGCTGGACGGTCTCTGGCTGGACGGTCTCTGGCTGGACGGTCTCTGGCTGGACGGTCTCTGGCTGGACGGTCTCTGGCTGGACGGTCTCTGGCTGGACGGTCTCTGGCTGGACGGTCTCTGGCTGGACGGTCTCTGGCTGGACGGTCTCTGGCTGGACGGTCTCTGGCTGGACGGTCTCTGGCTGGACGGTCTCTGGCTGGACGGTCTCTGGCTGGACGGTCTCTGGCTGGACGGTCTCTGGCTGGACGGTCTCTGGCTGGACGGTCTCTGGCTGGACGGTCTCTGGCTGGACGGTCTCTGGCTGGACAGGCGGGACGTGGATAGGCTCCAGGGATACTGTGAACTGGCAGGGTGCTTCATCAGCCAAGCCCACCGTAGATGCCGAACCCCCCAAGTAAAGGGCCAGGTCAATATATCCCTCTAGGGTCCAACCGGTATAATCATCCGGCATCAGTTGCGCGATATCCGCATCCAGCCCGCTCCAGAACAGGTCCATGAGCTCAATGTCATTCAGCGATCCCAGATGGCAGCAGTTCAAAAAGTCCCTCACATACTTCTCGATCCGCTGGCCATCCTGAAACATAGAGGCTAGAAATCTTCTTAGTACCTGGTTGCTAACAACTGCTGGATCCATTGGCGGTGAGTTCTTCTGTCACGCTGAGGTGGAAGCAAGGAGGAAGCAGGATCCAATTGCAGCACACTTTATTTAATAAACTCAAACTACATAAAGACTCTGGCTAGGGCACAAGACTCAGGAACAGAACCACCAACATCAAGGTACAACAACAACATTATTAAGAACTCACAAAGACTGGACTGAAACACAGGGCTTAAATACAAGGCCAAACAAGCTAAACAAGATAACAAGGGGGCGTGGTATACATGAACACAAACGAGGAGCGGGAAAACTGAACAGGACTGAACCAAAAGCACAAAGACCGGGGGAACACAGACAGACATTACAACACTCCTGTTATGACGTCGATTTTTTGAGGCGCACTCTTGTCATAAATTCATATATTACTGTTCCTACATAATTTGTAATAAAAATACAGCGCTAAAATATCTATTTAGGAGTGTTAGACCTTTCCAACGATATATAGTTTGTCATGATTAAATTATGATTTAATAGTAATATATTGAAGTAAAGTTAGGCGTCCCGTATACGGGACGGTGACAGTTATAAAGTGGAGATCCAGGCCAGGGAGTTACTTCATTCAAATCTAATTAAAATTCAAGAAAACAAAAAACAAAATCCCTACAAACTAATAATGAAAACACCTCCACAGAACCAGTGGAATCACGTCATACCATCCTTTAACCTTTTAAAAAGTATTTTAATTAAACAAAGTCATATTTCCACTTCCCCATGTTTTCTGTTATCTACAGTCCAATCTATTTAACTAACCCTACACACAGAATAAACTCAACATTGTGCACATTAAAGATCCAACTATAATTTGTATCAAATCAAAAGTTATCAAAATGGTATTAGTGTTTTTTTCCTGCTGAATCCTCATTTTATTATGTATAGCCTATTTGCAAAGTCATTTTGCTGCTTAAAATACATTGAGTGTAAAATCACCTATTTGAAAACAGGCTAATTCTGCCAACATTGTGTGAAAGTGCCATAACGAAGTCTATTTTTTTAAATGAAGGTAGAAACAGTGGACATCAAGAATACTTGAAAGAAAAGAGTATGTAACAGACATATTCATAAATGATAGTCTACTATTCGGATTTTGTAAAGCATTTAACTAGTAACCGTTTCCTCAGGCCTCCAAAGACACGCGCATATTACCCAGTCCCTAGAGGAAACACGCTTTGTTTTAAGTGTAAACACTGCTGAAATCATTCTAAACACACTATTAGGTCAATTCTATTTTGTAGAGGGTACAACATTAATGGTCAACACCTCATTTGTATATTATGAATGTCCTGTGCATTTCCTATTATTATTGAAAAGTACTAATGATTGTGCCCACCGTAGTGTGTGTAAGGGTATGCAGATATTTTACACTTTTAAACTGCTCTATTACCCCTTTCCCACCAAGGCAGAGCTGGTGCTGGTTCAGAGCCAGAGCCTAGTTTCAAATCGGTTCTTTGTTTTTCGACCACCAAAGCACCAGCTCCGAACCAGTAAAAGTGGTTCTTAAGTAGCACCAAATCATTGCTGGTCTAGAAGTAAGAACCGCTTACGTCAGCGGCTGGGGGCGGGGTTACCGTGACCAACAAGACAAACAGAAACTTGTGACCGCCATTTTTTAAATAGCAGCTAATCGTGCTAATAGCAGCTCGATTGTAATCTCCGTTAATGCAAGTTACGGCGAGCTGCACGAAAGTGCTGGTTTCGTCATGTTTAGATACCGATGTAGGTTTGCAAAGCCATAAGCATAAATAGTAACGCAACGATCGCCATTGTTGATGGAAGGCTTGTTCGAGATGCATCGGAGCGGCATGGACTGATCGGAGCTGCGGGAGTGTTTGGAGAGCATACGACTCCTTCTGCTTTTGGATCGCTCTCGCAGTTCGAGATTCACAGTGCCGAACCATCTCGAAGAAGCCTGGTGTGTTTGTGTGTGCCGCGCTAGCGTTGCTGGGAAACATGAGATGTATACAGTGACGTAAGATCTGGCTCTGTGATGGCTCTCTAGCCTGTGGAAAGGCGAACCGGTTCTTTGAAAGCTCGTCAGTTGAACCAACTCCGAACGGCACTAGCTCTAGCTCTGAACCAGCACCTGGTTCTTGTTGGTGGAAAAGGGGTATATAAAACTGTCAACAAAACCTATAGTGGAGGTAGGGTGACCACCCGTCCCGCGTAGCGCGTGCGCGCACAGCGTTTGAAGCCCAATTCATGCGTCCCGCAAATTGAGACCGTGTCACGCATAATCAATGCTTGCTCAAAAAAAAAAGTCGGTCGCTATATATCCTCGAGCCCCAGGCACCCAAACGAACATTACTTGACAGTTCAGCACGCTACTGTTGCCACACCCACGTGACCTCAGTTGAATTGCTGACTAGGTTGTTGTCAACTTTTTCATTGTTGTCATGACAGCGCAGTGACTTCTCGTTCCGTGAACCTCTGGAGTTGTGAGTTAAGAATTTTTTTTTAAACTGTTCCTGTGGTGTTGAGCAACTACAATAGGTTGTTTGCAGTCACGTGACTGTGTTGACGCGCGAAATTCAGATGGAGGGCAGGAAGTGAAGAACGCAATGGACGTGATGGAGGAAAGTCCGTACTGTACTACTTTAGACGCTATTACAAGAGAAATATATAAACAAAAAATCTAAACATATGTTGGACGTGATCCATACGTTATGAAGAGGACCGATTTTCAACTTGAAAGATTTGCCTGCCATTGAGGCGGTAGATATCAGCAACTACCTCGTCTCACAGACATACTTTGACTTTACAAAGTTCAAAAACTGGTACGTTACACAAACAGACACATAAGCTGTATTAACTCAGCTTTGACGAAGTGATCACTGACACACATGGGCATTTTCCCATTCGGCTCCTCCCGACCGGCAATTTTTCCGATGTTTTTCTGTCAATTTCTTGTATTTTCCCCCCTTATGAACAACAAATTTTGCCACACGATAAAAACTCCTCGAGGTTTGATCGATTTGAGCAACCATAAACGACGCAAAACATAGGCATTTTGAGTTTGTTATAGTGAGTCCTAAATATAGAAAATCACTTCCTGCCCTCCATCTGTATGTATCGCTATGGCAACGCAGTGACGTCATGTGAAAAAAATTCCTGTTAATCCTATAATTTTATATTATTATTTATTTAAGGTGAATAAATTGTAATGAAAAATAAATAAAATTAAATAGCTAAAGTAAATCGTAAGTGGAAGTGCATCTGTCAATTCATTGAATGTTCAAAATATTATGAATCTTTATTTAGAAAAAAATACACATTGGTTGGCCTATTCATGAGCATACATCAGCAATTACACATGTTTAGGGGAATAGGGCATTATTAATATACCATGTAAGGTGGTATGTGCTAGAAATAGGTAAACCACTATCAGTGAGTCTGTCCGTGGGGTGGGGGCACCGCCGCGCCAGGCAGTGTCCCACATTGTCCCTCAGAAACATACCCCTTGTCCCACCTTGGGCTTATTAGCAGGTGGTCACCCTAAGTGGAGGTTGTTAATTTATCTCTGATGCCTATCTTGCAGGGCCAGTGAGTGAACCAGTTCTTTCTGCCTGCTGTAAAACCCTCCTAGGAGGCAAGGTCTGCATTGACCAGTGGCTTCAAAATGCATCGCAGTGTGTGAAGTGTAGAGAGGAAAACTTCAGAGCCAATGTGATTGTTGTCACTGGTCTGTCTGAGGCATTGTTAGCCTTAAAGGATATCATAAAAGTGGATTAAGTGCTGCATCAGTGGATCTAAGTTTGAGTTACAGTGTTCAGTTAAACGTTGTTTTGTTATAGTGCTACTTAAATGTTTACATTAACACAACCCTAGGACTGGGATAGTTACATACATAACGTTACTATGCTTGTCATTTAGTTAAGTTAATAAGATAGATCACTGCATCTTTAAAATTGAAAGATTTTGTTAACTGCGCTGTTGAACAGATCTGCCATGTGAGGGTAAGTTTCTGCAAAAAGACGTTCAACCGTAGCTTTCTCTTCTTCTGTTGAAAAGGGGTCTGTTCCAAATGACGACTCTCTTGTTAAGGTGCCTCACAGTTCCTCAGTCGTAAAGGTCGGCTGCTTCAGGTGCCGGAGGCAGTAAGACCTGTGAGACCTTTTTAGGGCACCCACCCCCTGCAAGTTGATTGGGGACACCTTTTCCTGTAATTGAATTGTTCAGATGAGTACAATACACCCAATAAAGAGTGTCTGGATCATAAGTTATTTTTAAATGGTTTTTAACATACCAGGGATTCTGTGTTCATTCCAGGCATCCACAAGTCTGTTCATACCAAGACGACAAAGTTGACCAGTCAAGTTAGACACACAGTATCTGCTGATGTTACAGTCCATGTCGAGAAGTTCTTGGTCAGTCAGATTGATCAGAGCCTCCTTCAGTGGGTAATTGACCCTGTTGTTTACTTCAGGCCACATCCGCTCAACTTTATGATTCTAGTAAACAGCAGACAACCACATATTTTAATGTGTGTAAGTGAACCATAGCTTAAGGGGGAAACTGTTTTGAAATGGTCAATATCAGATCTATTGGCGTCAGTAAGAAGATGAAGGGCCAAAATCCAATCCACAAAAAGTGATATGGGTGAATTACTTAATATTGCTAAACATGACATATTTTGAGGTCTACTTACAACTCCAAATTTCTTACCTTTGTTGATGTGGTTTGGCAGTATGGTGGTTTGTCCTGATTGTGCCTATGGGGAGCAAGGATTTCCTGAATAAAAAGAGACAAGTAGAATTCCTTGCCGTGGTCGACTCTCACCTGGTCCCACATCCCGTGGTTGACAACAGCCGCCCTGGATTGCAGGTCACATATGGAAGACATTATAATTGATCAGAATTGAGGACTATGTGTCTTTCCCTATGCCACAAAATGGCACTTAAAAGGTAACACAATACCATTTATGCTTTCAGATGAACAAACAGAATAAATTACTAATACAAATGTGTAGAGTAATATAACCAAAACAAACCTATAGACTTCCTCAGAAATGGTGAGGTTATTCTTCACTGGCATTGTTGGATGAGCCACGACTTAGCTACTGTACCCATCCACTGCAATGACATGGGTCACTGCAAACATTGCTAATTTTTCGTTTTGATATAAATGGAGTTCATGACCCATATAGGCAGCACGGTAGGGCACTGGGTTAAAGTTCCGCAGACCCTGTAATGTGAAATGAAACCATTTTGACAAGATTAATTATTTCACAATTTCATAACTGCCACCCACTGTCATTTCACATGGCTAAAACATTTAGTTATGCATGTGCCGTGGTTTTTAACCCCTTCAGACCTGAATTATGTTACCAGTTTCTGAAAAATATAAAAGTACATTTTCCCAGCTCTTGATGCTTCTATAAATGAGACCAAATACAAAAATTACAAATTTCAATACTATTTAATTGCAAAAAAATTTGTCCATCTCAATGGACGTCAGGTCAAAACAGTAGTACTTCAAAAAAAGTTACCAACATTAAATAAAATTATAAACATAACAATTGTTGGCCTATACTTTAAGCTTATAACATATTACCTTTTTTAACTTTAATTTAACATTTCAACTTTAATTTTGAGGTTTTTGTTTGACAGATTTCACATTGTTTGTAACAAACTAAATAAACCTAGGAATCAAGTCATGTAAGAGTCATTTCCTGTGTGCATCTCTGAAACAATTTCTCTGTGACACAAAGCAGTAGTGCACCTTGCACTTATCACAGAAGATGTGAGTTTTCCCAGAACAACCTTCCAATTTGCATCTTGTTGCTTCTTTTTTTGTATCATAATTTGGCAGGTGGTCAACCATATATTTTTGGACTTCAGGAACTGGCCGCCATTCCCTTGCCCTTCTCTTTTGTCCAGCTTCATCATGTGGAGTTTGAGAGGTACTGGCTTCGTTAGAATTGCTTGGCCTCCCTCGTTTTTTTGAACCCTGTGGCTTCCCAGAACACACAAGCACTTCGGCCACATTCATTTTGAATTCAAGGAGATCCATGAATTTCTGTGGCTGAGTTCTTTTGTATTCATTGTCCCAGCGATACTCAAGCCAGCTATTCACTACAGCAACATCAAAAGCATGAGTAATCATGCGCAGTGGCCATTTGCGGGACTTGATATCAATCCTGTAAAGGCTGATTAGCTGATCAAGCTTGTCCACCCCTCCCATGCCCCCGTTGTATTTCTTCACAACCTCTGGACGCTTGACCTTCTCAAACTGCCTCTCTTTCTTATCCCACCTCTCAACTTCATCTTCATCTCCAACACCAACAAAGTTGGAGGCCAGTACAACAGAGCGGTTATCAAACCACTTCACTAGAACAACTTTTCCATCCCTACTTCTAACTTCATCATGGTTTCCCCGCGTTTTCTTAGACATTTCCTTGTCTGTCTTCAGTGGCGGATTTGCAAAGTGGCAAAGCCTTGCTGTTCCAGCAGCATGGATTTTCTTTTCTGCAAGAACTTCCAGGACATTGTAGGTGGTGAAATAGTTGTCAAAAAAGAGCTTGTGGTTGGGAGCCTGGATTCTCTGGCACAGGTGGAAGACAACAGAAGCTCCATGCCCTAGAACCTTTTTGCTTTGCTCAGAAAGCTCTGTTGTGGCACCTTGATAGATGAGGAAATCATAAGCAAGCCCACTTTTGCCACAGAGGAAATACATCTTCACTCCCCATGGTGAAGGTTTCCCTTTGATATACTGGAGCACAGAGAGTTTTCCTCTGAAAGGCACAATCTGCTCATCAATACAGAGATCTTCCTCCAGTTGTAGCTGCAGACAGCGTTTCCTTATAGCGTTTCCATAGATTGGTCTGACCTTGAAGAAAACATCAGTGTCTCCAGGAGCCCTCTCATGGTTGTTCACAACATGCAGGTTGGAGCGGAGTTGAAAAAAACGATCTCGAGACATGGTTTCCTTGAAAATTCCAATATTGATACTGGAGGACCAGTACATTCTCACTCTTGGAAGACGAAGAACTCCCATTGCCATACGTAGCCCGACAAGGACTTCAATCTCAGAAGCTGAGGCATGTTTATACCCCCTGACTCCATTTTGTTCTGCATATATGTTGGTCATTGTGCTCATCAGCTCAAACATCTGACTTGGAACATACTGCTTGAAGTAGGCGTGTGGTGTTAGTGGCTCAGGGGGGTCAGTGGTGGGACTTTCCCAGGTTGTTTCTACTGGGGTAAAGCGGTGACGATGCCACTGAATATCACTCTTTTGTGTGATGTTTGTAAAAGGATCATCACCAAGTACTGGTTCTACATCTCCCTCATGCTCATAATCTTCTCTGTCTTCTTGATTCTGACTTTCCTCTGCCTCAATCTCAATTTCTTCCCCTACTACTGGTATTGGCTCATCTCTGTCCTCCCCTGAAATTATTACCAAAAACTGTCCCTTACAAACAACTTCATCATACAAATTTTATATTGTAATTTATTTTTACAGGACATAAATGACACTGTATATCCAATAAAACAATATTCAATACATTTAGGGTCATCTAATTGTGTGAAAAGTCTTAACTAACTAACTATCCCTAATTTTCATTCTACACTTACCAATTTTTGGAGATCTAGCATCATCTACATTTCCATCTCCATCTTCCTCATCACTCCACATACAGTCAACATCTGATATATTTCCATCAGCTATGTGTTCAAGCACTTCAAGAACTGTATATTCTGCATATTAAATAGTTAAAAAATTTATTAGTACTGTGATATAGATTTCTTTTTATATAAGACATTTCAATTAGCATTACTGGAAATGTGATTTCAGTAACAGGCTTTCGAACCCACTGTCCATTCTAATGGACAGACACATTTGAAAAAATCCTGATTTAAAACTTGCAATTCTACAAATGATTTTTAACTTTAATTAATAAGTTCAATCCTTCTATTTTACAGACAAACTATGAAATACTGGCAAACATATACACATATTTGAATAAAACCATAGAAAATGTTGCTTACTTCTGTGTTTGTAGTGAATTGCTGCCATGCTTCTCTTCAATGTAGTGTTTTTTTTTTAAATTACCACATGCAGAGCTTTACTGCCATTTGATTGGATGACAAGCGTCCAATCTCATGGACTGCAGGCTTTAAACTATGTGAAATGCTCCAGAAGTGAAAAAAAAAGGGCTGACATGTGATGTCCATTGTAATGGACGCAGGGTCTGAATGAGTTAACCTGGGGGGAAAGGCCCCCCTGTGGGGTTGTAAAGCCACTTCAGGGGTCATGGATGTTGGGCTTCTGGGGTTTTGCCTTTAATATTAAAAAGGCAAGGTAATTCTGTTCTTAAGTGACACTTGTGTTATGTCCTGCATAGATCACCTAATAAGGAGCACTGATACTCTGAATAGGCCTAAACAAGTTTAGGTTTAACAGAGGACAACTTGATAAAGTTTGTTAGCCTCGGTTTGATGCTTCATTGTTTCTTAATTATTTCAGAAAATATTCAAATTAGAGAGTTGGGTATAGCCTAAATTACCCTGCATCTCGCTTCATGGTAGGGTCTTTCAATTCCACGTAGAATTCGTCCAACACGATTCTCCGCAGCAAAAACTCCTTTAGTCGCCAGGTAGCCAGTCATCAATTTTCTGCCGAAGGTCGGTCCAGTCTACAGAAGATGAACTAAGTTAAGAAGCCTGTCAACATAAAAGACAACTTGGTTTTTCCTGTGTTTTACCTCAGCAACTGCAGTCGACACATCTACTTCCAACTGCGCATCAGATTTTCCCCGCTTGAGTTTGTGTTGGCCACGGAGCTTGACCAGCAATTTCCATCCGTGCCCACTCTATTGCTGAATACTCCAGTGCTTACAACGTTAGCCAGAGCTGTCATGTCAGAGCCACCAGTAGCTTTTGCAGTCATGTCAGAGCCGCCAGTCACCAGTATAATCACATTAGAGCAGCCAACTGCCAACATACCTTTGCCAGATTTTTCAGTGGTCAAGATCAACAACTCAAGGCCTCCTATTGTGAAAGAAACCTTTCAGGCTTCGGCCGTCGTGGACACCATTCCTGTGTTCCCAGGTGTCGTTGATGCAGCGATTGACGATGTCAAAGCTTTTTATCCACGTTGGGGCTTGATATCCAAGTTAACAGATCTACCTCTGAGAATGGTCAGAACAGCAGAGGTCCCAGAACCTCGTCGCGTCTCAGCAGAGCTCCCAATGCCTCGTCGGCGTCTCAGCAGAGCTCCCAGAGCCTCGTCGTCGTCTCAGCAGAGCTCCCAGAGCCTCGTCGGCGTCTCAGCAGAGCTCCCAGACCCTCGGCCGCTGGTCCCGTCCCGCCCGAAGGGTCTTCACCGCCCAGACCGCCCGAAGGGTCTTCACCGCCCTGGTCGCCTGCGCTGCTTGCTCAGCCCTGGTCGCCTGCGCTGCCTGCTCCGCCCTGGTCGCCTGCGCTGCCTGCTTCGCCCTGGTCGCTTGCGTTGCTTGCTCTGCCCTGGTTGCCTGCTCTGCCCTGGTTGCCTGTCCTGCCGCAGTCTTCAGGTCCTCTTCCTCTCCATGGTCCCGGCCCACCTTACCGCCCCCGGATCCACCTCCGCTCCACCTTCCACCTGCTTTTGAGCGTCTGGAAGCCGCTCCTTCGAGGGGGGGCTATGTTACACCTGTCAGCTGCAGGTGCCATGTGCCAACTGATGACAGCCTAGTTCCTCACCATTTACATTAGACTGTGTTATTCCCGGACTTCATTTCCCAGAACCCTCTGCTCGTTATTAGTTTATCTGTTTCAGCTGTGTCTTGTTTCATTTTATCATCTCCTGGTTTATTTAAATGCCTTTTGCCTTCATTCAGTATGGAGTCTTGTTTGTTTGCCTGTTTGAGTTGGTTCACACTCTGTCAGTATTTTGAGCAGTCACTGGTTTCTTTATATTTATCTTTTCCCGTGTTTTGGATTTCTTGTTCCTGTCTTCCTCTGTGGATTGGATTTGTATTCCAGTGTAAGGAACTCAGCTTTTTGGAAATATTAATAATCAATAATATCTTGTTATTATTAATTATAAATATTTGGGTCAGTTAATTGGATTAACTTGATGTGGCTGAATTAATATTACAATCAATTAATCAGTTCTTCCAACGAACTCTTTTGATTATTAATTTATTCTAAGAAAAGGGTATCTTCCCTGGCCACAGAAGAATAATTATTTCTTCGCCTGTACAGTACTTTGAGCCAGTAGTAAAAACCGTGATCGTAAAGTGACTTGTATTGCAACCAAAACAGAACCAAATACATATTATGTACAAGTTTTATTAACTAAATATAGATATTTATATGAATATAAATAAACTAAACAACATACACACATGAATACATAAATAGGTTAGTGATAGGATGAAATTGGAAACCGGAAGAGGGCCTATGAGAAGAACCATCAGAATTTCATTTTCACATTTCATTGAATTGAATACTTGCATTTGTAATGGGAACAATTCTTGAAGTTGTTGAAAATTGAAGTCGTTGATGGTTCCGGCAGTGTCAAGTGGAAGTTGGTTGAGCGTATCTTTCTCCAGGAACGCATCGCTGGTTTGGTCAAGGCCTGGGACTCTGTTGAGGCCACGCCGAGCACCCAGGAGAAGTGAGGAAGTCGGAAGGATGGGTGATTGGAGTCGTTGTTGGTTGGAGTCTTTGTTCCAAAACTCTTGAGATTGTCCTTGGTTCTTTGTGAGAGAGTCATCTCTCTCCTGCCTGAGCCCATATCTGGTTGGAATCGAGACCTGCTGGGCCCTGGGGCCCCCGTGGATGGGGTTCCCCAGAATCACCAGAACAGTGTTGCGGCTGGATGAAAGAACTAAGAAAGAGAGGTCCCATGTGGACTGTCTCTAATAAGGCCTGAAGAAGATCCTCCCCTAAGGGTTGAACTCGACCAATCAGAAAGGGGACATGTCTGAGAGGGAAAGTGGCTCTTAGTTGATTTACAGATCTTTGTCCCTAGCAGGATTATACCTTCATTAATGCTAAAATAGCTATAACACATCCACACTGCATTCTAGAAGAAGGTGATGTACATCAAAGTGTGAGTCATTAAATGAGGATTAATTAGGTAGGAGGCATTATACAGGTGAGGTTACAATGATCGTTAGTTGGTTGTATTCCAGGATACATACCATAATATATACCTAATAGTACACGAGACAGTAAACCATTTACACTGTTTCTTTCACAGTTTTATGCATGTTCATTTATAGATCAGTTAGTCTATGATTAATGCAGCAAAGTCTGTTTTAAAGAGGGTTTCTGTTTCATAGTCTCTCTCTTGAGTATGTGGCCACATTCCTCGGAGGTCGTAAAATCTCCTTATCATGCCCTGTAACATGACACTGTTTCTGCCCTTGTGTTTGTTCATTTGGGCTGTGTGAGGAGTTTCATAAACCTTTGTATATAATGAATAATTAGTATGTGTCTGATTGGTCCATACCCTACACCAGACTGTTTACATGTGCTTGACCCTCTGCCTGGTATGGACTATGACCTTGGATTACAAAATAAACTGCTTTTGGATTTTCACTCTGTCTGCCAAATGCTGTCTCACCATCACAACCAAATCATTACAATAGTATAGCTAGTTATTTTAGTTTGTAAAGTTTTAGATATGGATATTTTTCTTACACAAGCACACCGCTTCGCTTCAGAAGGCCTTTATTAACCCCCCGGGAGTCGTGTGGAGTACTTTTATGATGGATGGATGCACTTTTTTGGACTTCAAAATATCAACACTCATTCACTGCCATGATAAAGCTTGGAAGAGACATTTTTTAATGTAACTCCGATTGTATCCGTCTGAAAGAAGAAAGTCATATACACCTAGGATCAGGGATGTAGTGGAGGCTAAACGCACGTAAACGCCATTTGCGGACCTCCCAAAATTCGGAAATATCGTTTACCCACCTCCAAAGTGCGTTTATCCACCTCTAAATAGCCTATAGTTCCTAATCCATAACTCCTAAATTAAGGTTATGTTGTTTTAGTTTCACATTGTTCACTATGAGTTTCACAGGTTGTTAAACCTAAACCTAAACCTGCGTGCAGTATACCGGAAGAAAACATGGCGAGACGCAGCACAGCATACTTTTGGAGCGAGGTCAGTACCAGTATCAAAGCGCAAACAAAGGCGATCGCTATCTGCCCCGAACTATTCATTATCTGCGTTCTGCTGCTGTTGTTGTTGTCTTTGGATACAGGAAGAAGAATCGGAAATTACGCATATTGCGTCTTAAGGTTGTCCGTACGTCTAGACGCTAACCGTGCGTCGCCGTTTACATCGGGATATTGCAATTCCATGTATACAGGAGACACTCTCTCTGCTCACGCATGTAAACGGGTTATTCCTAATGTTTCAGAAACCCGAATAGTGACCTTAACCCGACCATAACCCGAAAATTGGCTGCATGTAAACGTAGTCACTGTTGACCAATCTCTTAAACCCATTCTCACTCCCAAGGCGTCAACAACTGAAGCATGGTCAAGCGCCCGAGGCGTCACATAGCAGACACCAAAGGCGCCCCTTGGCGTCACTCTCTGAGGCATTAGGAATTCCATTGCTTTCAATGGGAAACCTGTGGCGTCAATAACAGACGCAAATTTTATCAGTATGAAATAGCGCTGAAGAAGTCACATCCCAAACACATCGCAATGTTTGGCATCAGGTCACGTGTGCCAGATGTTGGTAAGTAGTCGTAAATACGCTGTCCAAATAATGTTTGTTATAATGTATTTTCTGTTTGTCGATATTAAGGCGAGACACGGCAGGCAAAAACATCGTTTTTTTTTCACTGGTCAACTTTGAGATTTTGGGATATTTGTCTTAAATAGCATGTCTTCTTTCAGACTTGTGGTGAAAAAAAAGTCTGAAATACACATTTAGGTCTTTATTTTACTACACTTTGTCTGTTTGCGTCTGTAGATTTCTCATAAATTCATCAAAAGTTGTCGTTATAAATCATCCCTCTGCTCCGCGATCGCGAACTGCACCGTCATCACACACACAATTAGAAAGCTCTCTCTCTCCTGAACAAGACTGCGGGATCCAAATATGGTCATTTCCTTTTTATCAGCAACCAATCGCGAAAGTAAAAGGGGGGATTTTACTCTAAATGCGCAGTCTCATTGGCTGATGCCAAATCTTTAAAGCACGTTTTCTCAAAATGTCTTTTCTCTCATACTCCAAGTCTGAAATCTCCAGTTCAGTAGCACCAATATACACCAAACTTTCCAGTCTTGTACCTAGTTATATTATGAAGACATTAACAGAGGGATTTGTAAATATATTATTCCTAGCCTGATTTATATAACATTTTATTCCCCAAAACATGGCGAAAATCATTTTTTAAGGCTATTGGCAGTATATTCTGATTTACAGGATAACAAAAGTAGATATCCATAAATCCCTCTGTAATTTTTTCCCCATCTAATATGTGAACACAATGAAAAAATATTTTTGAACCTGGCTTTGTCCAATACTCAGATTTCGTTTTTTAAAATATATGCAAAATAGCGCATATTTAATTAGACAATGCCTCATTTGCATATTTAAACATTAAATTACAGAAAACTTGCAATCCCAGTCCATTTTTTTTCTCATCTTAATGTAGGTAATCAACTGACAAAGTTTCATGGTGATATCTGATAGTTAAAAAAATTACCCTATTCACCTGTAGTGTCTCGCCTTAATAAGATTAGCTCTCTCACCTTCAGTCACTGCATTATATCTGTCATCTCTACGGAGGCTTTGCGTTTCATTGGTTTCTAATTCAAAACACATTACTAAACTAACGTGATTAAACACTGTCTGTCACGTGACGTACTATAGGCCTAGACCTTCAATTAACATATATTATATATCATATACATACATTCATATCAGGTTCAGTACAATTAGTTCCAAAGTGGTATTTGTAGTAGAGGCGCAGTAAAAACAACACTTACCATGCTCTTACCACAGTAACCTTAGTCCCCTGTCATTGTCACTCCAAGTTACGTCGGATGACGACGAATGGGGTTTCGCTTAGAAAGCCTATCAACTTCGAGTATTACAAAACGAGCCAATGGCAAAGAAATACCATGGGTCTGCGGAATTTGCATAGCGTTTCTCCGCCCTACCTTCTGGGTATAAAAGGAAGACGCTGGCAACATTTAGATATGTTTTCGCTTCGGAGCCAAGTTAATTCTTCACTCCACAAGCCATCTCTGAACTGTCAGCTTCTTACAGACGAGCGAGATTCTCTGGTGTTGGTGTGACGATCTCCCGGCGAGTGCGCACTTCCTGCTTATCTGTGCTGTGGTTTGCCAGTGAGTGGGTTTCTCCCCGGGCGCTTCAACACTCTCAGAGTTTCTTTTCTCTCACAAAAGAGCTCGCACGCGGCACGTCTTTTTAAATATGCATCGCCCGTGCACTTCTGGTTGCGGTAGACTCGATGCCGACTCTGATGGGCACGAGCGTTGCATAGTGTGTTTGGGCATTGATCACGCTAGAGCAGCGCTCGTGGATGACTCATGTTCTCACTGCGGGAACATGACTATCGCGACACTACGATTGAGACTCAGTGATCTCGCAAGAGTTAGATTACCCTCATCCACACCCCGATCTAGCGTCTCCTCGAGAGGCACTACTTCGGCTGGTGGCCAGGGTGATCTGAGGGTGACAGTTTGGAACAAAGCGCTGACTATCCGTCCGTGCCCAGCTGCACCCTCTCCAGTGTCTCCCTCACCATCTTCGGGTGCCCCGCGGATTTCCTTTGGCACTCCAGAGGAGGACGCGATGTCTATTGCAGCATCACATGGTGGGGCTGATTCTTCTGGAAGTGATGACTCGTCACAGCTGCCACCTTCCAGTGTGCATACGGCTGTGCCCGAGTCTGATCCGGAGATGACGGCCATGCTTTTCCGGGCCGCCGCAAGCATCAGTTTAGAGTGGACCCCTCCACCCTGTCCTGAGTGCTCGCGGTTGGATGATTGGTACTTGGGTAAGGCCGTGGACCCCTGTCCCCGCCAAACCCCAATACCTTTCTTCCTGGACGTGCATGATGAGATCTCGAAGTCCTGGAAGACCCCCATGTCTTCCCGTGACCGCTCGTTGATCTCATCCGCCTTTCCTCCCCTCGATGAGGCGGCTGCCCGTGGGTACACTGGGCTCCCCCCGGTTGAATGTCCTCAGAGCGCTTCTTCTCGTGGTGAGCCTAAGCACCAATCCAAAGCCTGTAGATATTCGTCTACGCTAGTGGCGAAGTCTTACAGAGTGGCGGGACAGGCAGCCACCTCTTTGCATGCCATGGCCATTCTGCAGGTCTACCAGGCCCAGATGCTCAGGGACATGCATGAGGGCAGGACAGACCCAGGGCTCTTCAATGAGCTGCGCGCCGCCACCGACCTTGCTGTCCAAGCGTCGAAGGTGACTGCACGCTTCCTGGGTTTGGTGTTGTCCACAGCCGTGGTCCAGGAGAGACATCTCTGGCTGAACCTCGCTGATATGCGAGGTATGCCCATATCACAGGCCGGCCTTTTCGGCGGTACTGCGGAGGATTTCGCCCAACAGTTCTCGACTGCTAAGAAACAGACTGAGGCTATCAAGCACATTCTGCCCCGACGGCCCGCTGCTGCCTCCACCCAGCCGACCGTGCAGAATACTCACTCTGTTCGCCGCCGAGGGCGCCCTCCTGCGGTTAAGCCCAAGCAGCAGCCTCCACCCGGGCCCGGTCGCAGAGGAAGCCGTAAGAAGGCGCCCCAGCCCTCTCCTAAGCCCTCTCAGCGCTCCTGAGACGGGCGGCTCAGGGATGACTGTCACTCTCAGGAGATGGTAGCAGGACCAATCCTTCCCCCAGTGGAGGGCCGGGGGATAATATTTTGTTTTCCACTCCCCGCTGCTCACCCCCGGGTGGGCAGCACCCTAATGTGGTTAAAGAAAGAAGTGACATATTCATCCCTGAGCACACAGAGTTCTCGGACGACACGGTGCGCCGCCCCCGAGCTGTGCACCCCTGTCCTACTCTGTCCCAGAGCCGGATGACAGTACGCGCCGTCCCCGGACCGTGCCGCCTCTCATCCTCCTCCGTCGCCAGACCCCTGGCAGAGGAGACACCCGTGGAACGTTCGTCCTTCCCTGGTCTCCTCTGTCAGGACGAGGTCTATGACTGTGCCCCCACACCGGGCCGCTATGCCGTCCACGTCCGGGCCAGTCATAACGCCTCGCTGCCCCACCGACGGGAAGTCTGTGGTTCGCATGACCCCGCTGGCACAGTTCTTGGGAGCCTGGCTAGAGCTTCCCAGCCTGTCTCGTTGGGTCGCACAAACGATCTGGCTCGGCTACACGATTCAGTTTGCGCGGTCTCCTCCCCGCTTCAGGGGAGTCCGCTCCAATATGGTCGGTGGCAATGCCCCTATCATGAGAGCGGAGGTTGCTACCCTGCTGGCGAAGGGTGCGATCGAGGCTGTTCCTCCAGCCGAAATGATGTCAGGCTTCTACAGCCCGTACTTCATTGTCCCGGTTTCATTGTCCCGGTTGGGTTATGGCCAATCCTGGACTTGCGCGTACTGAAGCGCTCCCTTCACAGGCTGTCGTTCAAGATGCTCACTGCCAAGCGCATTTTCAAATGTGTGCGGCCCCAGGATTGGTTTGCAGTGATCGACCTGAAGGACACCTACTTTCATGTCTCTATTCTCCCTCGACACAGACCGTTCCTACGGTTTGCTTTCGAGGGGCAGGCATATCAGTAGGCGGTTCTCCCATTCGGGTTAGCCCTGTCTCCTCGCGTCTTCATGAAGGTCATCGAGGCAGCCCTTGTTCCCCTACGGGAACACGGGGTTCGCATCCTGAATTATCTCGACGACTGGCTGATCCTAGCTCACTCTCGAGATCAGGTTTGCGAACATAGGGACCTAGTGCTCCGGCACCTAGCCCGTCTGGGCCTTCGGGTCAACTGGGAGAAGAGCAAACTTTGCCCCGTGCAGAGGATCTCTTTTCTTGGTATGGAAATCGACTCGGTCGCCATGTCCGTGCAGCTTACGAGCGAGCGCGCGCAGTCACTGCTGACTTGTCTGAGACAGTTCGAGGGCAAGAGTCCGGTTCCACTGAAACTTTTTCAGAGGCTCCTGGGGCATATGGCATCTGCAGCCGCAGCAACGCCGCTCGGATTCCTTCATATGAGACCGCTTCAGCTTTGGCTTCGCGACCGAATCCGGAGGTGGGCATGGCAACACGGCACCTTCCGAGTACCAGTTACTCCGACCTGCCGTCAGTCCTTGACCCCGTGGTCAAACCTCAGTTTTCTACGGGCCGGAGTGCCCCTGGAACCAGCTTCCCGGCATGTTGTTGTAACGACAGATGCCTCCACCACGGGCTGGGGCGCCATGTGCAATGGACCTTCTGCCGCTGGCTCCTGGACAGGACCCCTGCGCCCATAGCACAACAATTGCCTCGAGTTGCTGGCTGTACGTTTTGCTCTGCGCCGCTTCCGGGCCGTGTTCAAGGGTCAACACGTACTAGTCCGATCAGACAATACCGCCACTGTAGCGTACATCAACGTACATACGTAACCAAGACGTTTTACTGTGATAGGTAAATTATAGTAAAAGGACAGTGACCACAAAACTTACCATGCTTTTACACAGTATTTGCAATTTTAATGTGTCAATTGTTGTAAATGCACCGAGACCACAATTACCATGCTTTTAGCACAGTAACCTTAGTTTTAGTGCAAGGACAGTAACCACAAAACTTACCATGCTTTTACCTCAGTATTGGTAGTTTTAAAGTAATATTTGTTGTAAATACATAGTAACCACAACACTTACCATGCTTTTAATGCCTTATAATTTAAAATCCAAAAATTGTAAGGCAAATCTGTAATTTTTCTTTTAAATAATCCTATATATTATACATATTGATATGTTATTTTCTCTTGTTTCAGCTGAAAAGACCAAAAGGGCCTTTCAGACTCAAGCTCATTATTGTTTGAGAAGAAGTAAACGTAAAGGCGAAAAGCTACAAAGGCAAATATTCAGAATGGTATGTATGTTTTGGTTTTAACCCGTAATCAAACATTTGTTGTTTCTTAAACCTTTTCTTACAAAACCCTTAGCCCAATCAGTACAAACATAGTCTCTATGTCTTAATAATTCACAAGATTTAACAAGTTCTCAAATTCATACGATGCTCGTACATATTTGTATAGCCTACTCGTACATAATCCTACAGCTTTTACTCCTACAGCTTTCATTGGCTACTGCCTCAATTCCTGTACATATTTATTGCGATATTTGTAAATCAGTTGCGCCCCTTCTTGGAAAGTAGCCGGATCCCCCTGTCAGAAAGTTTATATTAATTGCATTGTATTATTTAAAATTATTACAAATTGGTCCCTGTCTGTTCATATTCCAATGACACATGATGTCTAACCTTCCTCTGTTTGCAAGAGTGGAAAAGCTAATCTGACTTGTCGAAGGATATCAGATACTCGATTATTTAGTCATGATCAGATCAGTTACACTGCTGATAACTGTCCCGTTTGCATGTAAATCGTGTTATTTTTAAACAAATTCATATGATTATTGCTATTAAAGACATACTTTTAAACATGCCCACAATCAGTTTAACTTATTACATAAATGCATTTAAGATTTAATTATGCAACACTCTAAACAGAAATAAATCCTACAGTTATATATAAACTTTCTACTTGCATGTAATGTAATAAAATTACCTTCCTTTCTGTCTTGCAGGATTACTTAGTCCTCTTTTTTAAGATCTCTACAACATCAAACTCAACAGCTCTTTTAAGAGCCAACCCTCACAAGAGCTCCAGTACTAGTGAGTCGCAGCGAATCTTGCCGTGATCAATCCCTTCCCAGGTAGTTTCTACAATATTTCAATCAATATTTACTCATCAAATGCTCTCTCCTGAATCATGTGGTAAAATAACGTATTTATAACTGTCTTAATTTATATGTTTTAAGCACAATAGTAATTGCACATAGAGTAAGTAGAGACTTTTTTTTTGTTTTACAGCAGAGAAGGAAGACCAGTCCTTATATCAATGCAAACTAATCGAATAAGTCCTTTGTTTCGGGTGAGGAAGGAACATCCTGTGCCCAAAGACAGAAAGGTGCGCGTGGCCTTGTATTGAAACAATGCTGTAATATGTAGTACTGTACATCATTTGATGTTGACAATTTTACATTGTACAGGTTATCACCTGGTTTTTGACCAAGTGAAGCTCTTGAAACAAGTGACAAAAGAGTGTTGTCTTGAAAAAAATCAAGCATCACTGGCAAAGGCTCAGAAGAGACTATGCCTTTCTAAAATATCTTTTAAAACAGGTTGCTGTTGATATGGGTAAAACAATTTTTTTTCAGTACTTAGCTTATATTACAGGTGAAACTCGAAAAATTTGAATATCGTGTAAAAGTTAATTTATTTCAGAAAATTCAACTTAAAAGGTGAAACTAATATTAAATAGACTCATTCATTACATACAAAGTGAGATATTTCAAGCCTTTATTTGTTATAATTTTGATGATTATGGCTCACAGCTATGAAAACTTTTTCACAATATTCAAATTTTGACTTTGGGGTTTTCATAGCTGTAAGCCATAATCATCCAAATTATAACAAAAAAAGGCTTGAAATATCTCACTTTGCATGTAATGAGTCTATATAATATATTAGTTTCACCTTTAAGTTGAATTACTGAAATAAATGAACTTTAGCACGATATTCTAATTTTTCGAATTTCACCTGTATGTGCTGCAATTTTATATATATATATAAAATACTTCAATGTGAATATAATATAATGTACTGACTGCTGCTTTGTAAATTTAAATAAGGAACAGGCAACTCTGGCCCTTTTGCGCTCTCCTGTTTAGGTGGAGAGTTTACCTCCAACCCTAATTGAGCACATCTGAACATTTTAACCAAACTCTTCAGGTTTACTTAAGTTATAGACAATCGGCAGGTGGGTTTGAAGTTGAGCTAAATCTGCAGGACAGTGGACGCTGAGGGCAAGAGTTGCCCATCACTGCTTTAGATAACACAGAACGGAAGCTGAACTGACTGTCCATTAAACAACTTCATTTGAATTGTTTGTGTTTTTTGTTTTACTTTCAGACCAGGACTGGAGAACGCCTGACGATGGGATGTTGAGACTTCTTCCTCTGGTTGAGAAAAAGCTACACCAAATTAGTGATCACATCTTCTGTTCATCAGTTGTACTGTAGGGTACAACTGAACAAACTGTTTAGAGGAAGAAGAACATGAACATGATAGAGACATGCACAGGGAAGAGCAATAAACCAGTTTAGCTGTGATAATGAATCATTATTTTCCAACACAATATCAAATCTGTTTTCGGTATCATAGGTGACCGAATATGATTCTCTGGCACTCATTTGTGTGGCTTCAGCAGCTGTGAATGGATTAATGTGATGTTAATGTATTTTTGAAGACCCATTTTTATTTATCTTGAATCTCATTTGTCTTTATGCTACTTTATCAACTTTATGCTGTGTCCTCCAATAAAGTATTGTGTAATAAAGTATGGTGAATATTGTGTATTGACAGTGGTGTTTGGTACAGTAAATGTAATATTTTATTTGAGAAATTTAGTTTAGTTTTTTTTTTAGTTAATAATTTAAAATAAACAGGACATAAACATTTTTGATCTGGTTAATGCTATTTGGGACAACAATGCACTAAATGTTGCACATACTTGCATGTTGTGAGAAGTAGCAGTGAAATAAAGGGAAGGTATGTGAATAACAAGAGGCTGCAGTGGGCTATCTTGCTACACACACTTCAATCATAATTGAAGATGATCCATGTTGATCATTTTAGTACATCTACTGCATTTAATATGAAAGCATAGATATTATTGATGTCAGGCATATAAGAAGCAATCAGTTTTTGGCACTGTTTCTTTGTTGTTTTACTAAATGGTGCATTATCGTTGTGTAATAGTAATAGTAAAGTGTAAATATATAAATAGATTTTTGTTTACTGCCAAAAATGGAAATTGGATAATGACAAGTTGTTGCAGGTTCATCCATTATGTTTATTGGTGTTCATACAAAAAAAGCAAATACATATTCATTATTGTTATATATTACAGCATTTCTTTAAAATATTTCCATATCAGATGGTCTCACAATACCCATTATAACCTAATACAAGCATGATTTTAGAATAGAAAAGGGGGGAAAAGATAAAATAGTCTGGTATTTAAATGTGACTAAACAAAGTGTGTTGTCCATGATGATGAGAATAGATGTGTGTAGATTGCACTGACCTTCCACCCTCAGGGGCCTAGCAACGGCCCCCGGAAGAGCAAACAAATATACATTTCAAATGGGTGTAACTCAAAGTCTGGTTAGTGTATCAAAGAGAAAATCGGCAGGACAAATGCTTATGCTATGTTTACTAAATACTGTTGGGCACAGTTTTCAGACATATATGGAAAGCTGGCATAAAGGTTTTTTAAAAGTGCTCACAGTAAAATATAAAATTTCAGGCTGTCCCTCATATACATGTCATAAAGGTGTGCACAATGAACATATTTAGATTCCCAGTTGTCCTTTAAATATATTATTTATTTAAAATGTATTGTTTCATTGCTAAACGCTTTAAACTACATTACCCACATATCTCTGTCATTCTATCAATGGAACAGGAAACGTGGTGCAGTAGTTCATTGAAATGTGCAGAAATGCTAAGGGTTAGGGTTGGGATCTCGATAAAGGAATAATTTCCCACAACATAGAGACATTTTATAGTTAACTTTATGTATAACTAACGTAATAATAACACCAAAACATACTTTGTAACATGAAGCGCCGTTTTATATAGGTTAAAAGATAGTCCAATCACAGCAAGTTCTGTGATAAAGTCACAGCCAATGACAACCCAGCTGAACAGATGCATCACACTTACTTGCCCATTTATGGTAAATGATGACAGATCTCTTCTGATTCCGCTGCAGGGATAAGGCTTGTTTGAGATGAGCAAAATCTGCGCAGAACCGATCACCGGTGATCCGCGCGTAATGCATGCCGGTTAGAAATGTGTCCGGGAGCGGTCCGCCTTGCGCTGATGTCATGCTGACGTGTGTCAAAAAACGCAAGATCGCTGATCAAAAGCACGATGGGAAACGACTTGCTGACGACACAGCTTAATGTTGATTGGTTTAAATTGGTTTAAACAACCGTGATGTATTGTTCTCTTTTCAAATGTTTGATTTTAAAACTCGGATATGTTTTATGTGTATGTGTGAATATTCCCAAACTCTCGGACAGTGCGATCTCTATGGGTTATGCAATGTCATTTTATTATAAAAAAAAAAACCCACACACAAAAAAAACCCCACATAGCCTATAGGTGTGTTCGACATCGGCTGCGGCTGGATGTAACCGATCGGCGAGAGTTGCCGCCTGCAGGCGGGGAGGAGCTGCAAACAGAGACGTGAAGTCGGACACCTTCTGGTTCCCGTAGTGACCGCTCACGTGGTGTTTGCATACTTTACCACGGCTGAAGTGAAATAAATGCAATATATGCAAAATATACAGATGTTTCAGAGACATTTCCATTCAATACTTTATGTACTGCTTTATACAGCGTCTGTTTGAACAAGAATAAAGTTACTATTATCAATGAAGTGGAATCAACGTTTTTTAATCAGTTTTATTTTGATAAACATGACACAATATAACATTGTGACTACATGAAAATAATTATAAAAATGATTTGTGAGCTTTAGTGGAACTAAAGGTGTGAGAATAAACACGAAACACGTGATCGTTGTCAGGCGGACAATCCGGCCAATCGTGGAACAGTTGTGTCGTCATCAGAGCTCATGCAGCTGCTCTGGAGAATCTGCGCTGGTTGAGTCCTGCGGCCGCTATCGAATCGCTCTCACGCTACTTTAATGGCATACGTCACAGTCATGTGGCGTCGGCGCGGCATCAAGTCGGACAAAATTTCTAACCGGCATGCACTGCTTCAAGTCAGCCACCGATCGTTCTGCGCAGAGCTGCATGAAGTCGAACAAGCCTAATGTCTGTAGCCTATTTGGAATGGAATTAAATAACAAGTACTTTGGGTGTGTTGTTCATTATATTTATTTTCATATAAAAGCAACATAACTTAAATTACATCCAGTTTATTAGCAACACTGCGTTCTCCACCATCTGAACTCTTGAAATGCAAATAAATGTAACAAAAGCATAATGAATGCACACAATTTTGAAAGGATATTCCAATATTTAATGTCAAACTGTTTAAAGACAAATGTAGTGCCAAAACTACTGCACAACTGTATAAATATCAGTTCCCTTTCGTTGTCACTCCGAGTTACGTCGGATGACGACGAATGGGGTTTCGCTTAGAACACCTATCGACTTCGAGTATTACAAAACGAGCCAATGGCAAAGAAATGCCATGGGTCTGCGGAATTTGCATAGCGTAAATCCGCCCCACCTCGTGGGTATAAAAGGAGGAAGCCGGCAACATGCAGATATGTTTTCGCTTCGGAGCCAAGAGTATTTCTTCACTCCACAGTCATCTCTGACTTCGCTCTACGAGACGAGCTTCTCTCTCCGGTGTTGGTGTGACGGCGATCTGCGGCGAGCTCACAGTGCTTGCTGATCTGTGCAGTGATCTGCCAGTGTGTGTGTGTGTCTCCCTGTGCGCTCCAACATCGCAGAGTTTTTTTCTCCTCTCATAAAAGAGCTCGCACGTCTTTTTAAAGACGGCTCGCCCGTGCATTTCTGGTTGCAGCGGACTGGTATCGGACTCTGATGGGCACGAGCGCTGTCTAGTGTGTTTGGGCTTTGATCATGCTTGAACAGCGCTCGTGGGTGACTCATGTTCTCGCTGGGAACGTGATCATCGCGTCATATATAGGTCGAGACTCGGTGAACTCGCAGAGTGAGTGTCCCCTAATCCACCCCCCGATCTTCGGCTGGTGGCCAGGGTGACCTGAGGGTTAAGGTCTGGAACAAGGCACCGACTATGTGTCCGCGACCCCAGCCCTACTCTTCAATGACGGTGCCCGCTAGTGGACTGCTGATTCCCGCGGGTCTACCCTCTGGTGGCCCGCGTGTTTCAGTTGAAGCTTCAGAGGAAGATGCCATGTCTGTTGCAGCATCACTAGGTGGGTTTGAGTCTTCTGGAAGTGAGGGCTCGTCACAGCTGCCACCTTCCGGTGTGCATACGGCTGTGCCTGAGTCTGATCCGGAGATGACGGCCATGCTTTCCCGGGACGATTGGTTTTTGGGTAAGGCCGCCGACCCTCGTCCACGGCAAACCCCAATACCTTTCTTCCCGGACGTGCATGATGAGATCTCGAAGTCCTAGAAGACCCCCTTGTCTTCTCGGGACCGCTCGCTGATCTCATCCGCCTTTCCTCCCCTCGATGGGGCCGCTGCCCATGGGTACACTGGGGTCCCCCCGGCTGAACGCTCTGTTGCGATGCTATGTGTCCTCAGAGTGCTTCTTCTCGGCGCAATCCTAAGCACCCGCCCGTGGCCTGTAGTTTTTCATCTACGCTTGTGGCGAGATCCTATAGCGCCACGGGACTGGCAGCCGCCTCACTGCATGCCACGGTCATTCTGCTGGTCCACCTGACCAAGATGCTCATGGACCTGCACGAGGGCGGGATTGACCCAGGGCTCTTCACTGAGCTGCGCGCCGCCACTGACCTTGCTCTCCGAGCGACGAAAGTGGCCGTACGCTCCCTGGGTCAGGTAATGCTCACCATTCTGTGGCTGAACCTGTCTGATTTGCTGGATGTCGCGCGGACCCGTCTGTCCGACATTCCCATATCCCAGGTCGGCCTCTTCGGTGGTGCGGTTGAGGGCTTGCCCAACAGCTCTCAGCCGCCCATGAGCAGACTGGCGTTGATTCTGTCCCGACGGCCCCGCCGTCCGCTCAGATCCCTCGGTCTGCCCGGTCAGATCCCTAGGGGACCTGCACGCATTCTCCGTTGACGAAGCGTGCCTGGAATTCGGGCCGGCTTACTCTCACGTGATCCTGAGACCCCGGCTCGGATATGTGCCCAAGGTTCCTACCACTCCCTTCTGGGACCAGGTGGTGAACCTGCAAGCGCTGCTTCTGGACGAGGCGGACCCAGCCCTGGCACTGCTCTGTCCAGTACGCGCTCTCCGCGCCTATGTAGACAGGACGCAGTGTTTCAGGACCTCAGACCAGCTCTTTGTCTGTTATGGTGGGAAGCTGAAGGGAAAAGCTCTCTCCAAGCAAAGGTTGTCTCACTGGATAGTGGACGCCATTGCCTTGGCATACCAGCAGCAAGGTCGACCGCGCCCCCTTGGTGTGACTGCCCACTCCACCCGGAGTGTGGCGTCCTCTTGGGCTCTAGCGCATGGCGCCTCGCTAACAGACATCTGCAGAGCTGCAGGCTGGGCGACACCTAACACATTCGCCAGATTCTACAATCTCCGAGTGGAGCCAGTGTCCTCTCATGTACTCGCTTCAACCAGCTAGTACTGGATCCGCTCAGGTGTCTTCGCTTGCTCGCCATTCCACTCCACTGACTGGATACGTGCGATATTCTCCTCAGGTGAGCTTCTCCGAAAGCCCTGAGTTCCTCCAGCACTCCTGACGTCGCGCCAGTGTCTATTGCCTGCGCGTCGGCTAGGTGCCTTCCGTGTGCATGGTCCCTCCTCCGAGCGACCCCCACATGTGTATTTCCACTGTAAGCCTCTCTGAGCATGTGTCTTTCCCTTGGCAAGCCCCCTTGCCACCCCTGGGGTTGAAATATTCCACCTGCGGCTGGACACCCCAGTGTTCTCCATATGCATCCTTCGGGTCATATGTGTATTCTCTAAGTCCCCCCCGTTGGGCTGGCAATATTTTGCATAATATACAATTTAAAAAAGAATGACCAAACCATCAGTTATCAAAAATTGCTTGAGGAAAGACCATTTGAATACAACGGGGTAAAGAATACCGTTGACCAGGCGGCAACAGTTCAAAAGCAGAGGCGAGAAGACGCTTCTTATAATTCATAATATTATTTGCCTTATTTAACACTCTCCCTTCATAGATACTTAATAAGTGACAGTGAAGTGAACTTGCAGTGAAGTCTGTCTTCATTGTTTAATATATGTATATATATATATATATATATATATATATATATATATATATATATATATAGACTTTAAATATGATGGGTAGACCTCAAAAATGCATTTTCTTTTTCTTAAACATGCCAAGATAGGACCTGTGACTCTGGACGATGTCTACCTTACCAACAGGGGACTCGTATAGCCTGCAATGGATCTGTGTGTGTGTGAACAGTGAAGTGAACTGGCAGTGAAATCTGTCTTCATAATGTAATATATATATATATATATATATATATATATATATATATATATATATATATATATATATATATAGACTTCAAATATGACAGGTAGACCTCAAATATGCATTGTCTTTTTTTTAAACATGCCAAGATAGGACCTGCGACTTTGGACGATGTCTACCTTACCAACAGGGGACTCGTATAGCCTGCAATGGATCTGTGTGTGTGTGAACAGTGAAGTGAACTGGCAGTGAAATCTGTCTTCATAATGTAATATATATATACAGTGTATATATATATATATATATATATATATATATATATATATATATATATATATATATATATATATATACATATTCACACAGGCATCAGAGGACACTCTGATTATTTTGTCAAATGCTACTTTCACACTATGTTGCAATTATCACAATTTTAAAACATTCTACTTAGAACTGTTCAGTTCATTCAACTCGTAATAATGTGTTTTATGGCAAAACTATCAATGCCTAAAAGATTCTGCAGTGGACAGGTAGTACAGGTACAAGTCAAAGCTCTCAGGAAATTCCCAGTTTAGAAGTTGTTAGGGACTGTTCGTTGTTTATTTAAGGAGCTACTGGAGGAGTTTTGAGATCTATAGTCAAAATAGATTTGACCCTCCCTTCGCCCCATTGTATACAAATGGGCCTATATAGGCCTATAGGTCGCGTCAATAAAAAAATTTATTAAAAAAAGGTCGCTCTTGAAAAAGTTTGAAAACCACTGCTTTAAAGCTTTGCCGGGTAAACATTTTATTGGCCTTCTGTTCTGACAGGATGCACTTTTTCTGAGCACGTATGCCCGAAGCGCACTCACTATCAAACAGTGCCAAACTTTCGCGACTGATTTTTGTTGGGTCAGACCATCTGCTAGCGATGGGGGGCTGAGATTGAAAGAGCTACATGGAAAAATATACACCAAACAAGCCACTTTGAAATGTTGCTGTTTTCAAGAATAACATGTATCTGTCACTAACTCATATATATATATATATATATATATATATATCATATACTATATATATATATATATATATATATATATATATATATATATATATCATATATATAATATACTATATATATATATTTATATATATCATCCATCCATCCATCTTCTTCTGCTTATCCGGGGCCGGGTCGCGGGGGCAGCAGTCTGAGCAGAGAAGCCCAGACTTCCCTCTCCCTGGACACTTCCTCCAGCTCTTCCGGGGGGACACCGAGGCGTTCCCAGGCCAGCCGGGAGACATAGTCTCTCCAGCGTGTCCTAGGTCTTCCCCGGGGTCTCCTCCCAGTGGGACGTGCCCGGAACACCTCCCCTGGAAGGCGCCCAGGAGGCATCCGGAACAGATGCCAGAGCCACCTCAGCTGACCCCTCTCGATGTGGAGGAGCAGCGGCTCTAGTCTGAGCTCCTCCCGAGTGACCGAGCTTCTCACCCTATCTCTAAGGGATCGGCCAGCCACCCTGCGGAGAAAGCTCATTTTGGCCGCCTGTATCCGGGATCTTGTCCTTTCGGTCATGACCCAAAGCTCATGACCATAGGTCAGAGTAGGAACGTAGATTGACCGGTAAATCGAGAGCTTTGCCTTACGGCTCAGCTCCTTCTTCACCACAACAGACCGGTACATCGACCGCATTACTGCAGAAGCTGCACCGATCCGTCTGTCAATCTCCCGTTCCATCCTTCCCTCACTCGTGAACAAAACCCCAAGATACTTAAACTCCTCCACTTGAGGAAGGATCTCTCCACCAACCTGAAGTGAGCAAGCCACCTTTTTCCGACTGAGGACCATGGCCTCGGATTTGGAGGTGCTGATTTTCATCCCAGCTGCTTCACACTCGGCTGCAAACCGTCCCAGTGCATGCTGAAGGTCCTGGTGTGAAGGGGCCAACACGACAACATCATCCGCAAAAAGCAGAGACAAAATCGCGTGGTCCCCAAACCTGACACCCTCCGGCCCCTGGCTGCGCCTAGAAATTCTGTCCATAAAAACTATGAACAGAACCGGCGACAAAGGGCAGCCCTGCCGGAGTCCAACATAGACCGGGAAGAAGTCTGACTTACTACCGGCAATGTGAACCAAGGTCCTGCTTCGGTCATACAGGGACCGGACAGCCCTTAGCAAAGGACCCCGGACCCCATACTCCCGGAGCACCCTCCACAGGCCGCCGCGAGGGACACAGTCGAATGCCTTCTCCAAATCCACAAAGCACATGTGGACTGGTTGGGCAAACTCCCATGAACCCTCCAGCACCCTATACAGAGCTGGTCCAGTGTTCCACGGCCTGGACGAAAACCGCACTGTTCCTCCTGAATCCGAGGTTCCACTATCGGCCGTATTCTCCTCTCCAGTACCCTGGCATGGACTTTCCCAGGGAGGCTGAGAAGTGTGATCCCCCTGTAGTTGGAACACACCCTCCGGTCCCCCTTCTTAAAAAGAGGGACCACCACCCCGGTCTGCCATTCCAGAGCCACTGTCCCCGACCGCCACGCGATGCTGCAGAGCCGTGTCAGCCAAGACAGCCCCACAACATCCAGAGACTTACGGTACTCAGGGCGGATCTCATCCACCCCCGGTGCCTTGCCACCGAGGAGTTTCTTGACTACCTCGGTGACCTCAGCTAGGGTGATGGACGAGTCCACCTCTGAGCCCTCAGCCTCTGCTTCCTCAAAAGAAGACGTGACGGCGGGATTGAGGAGATCCTCGAAGTATTCCTTCCACCGTCCGACGACATCCCCAGTTGAGGTCAACAGCTGCCCACCTCCACTGTAAACAGCATTGGTAGGGCATTGTTTCCCTCTCCTGAGGCGCCGGACAGTTTGCCAGAATCTCTTCGAGGCCAGCCGATAGTCCTTCTCCATGGCCTCACCGAACTCCTCCCAGGCCCAAGTTTTTGCCTCCACAACCTCCCGGGCTGCAGTCCGCTTGGCCTGCCGGTACCTGTCAGCTGCCTCAGGAGTCCCACAAGCCAACCAGGCCCGATAGGACTCCTTCTTCAGCTTGACGGCATCCTTTACTTCCGGTGTCCACCGTCGGGTTTGGAGATTGCCGCCTCGACAGGCACCGGAGACCTTACGGCCACAGCTCTGAGCAGCCGCTTCGACAATGGAGGTGGAGAACATGGTCCACTCAGACTCAATATCTCCAGCCTCCCTTCGGGATCCGGTCGTGGCTCCGCCGGAGGTGGGAGTTGAAGATCTCTCTGACAGGAGACTCGGTCAAACGTTCCCAGCAAACCCTTACAGTACGCTTGGGTCTGCCGAGTCTGTCCAGCCTCCTCCCCCGCCATCGGATCCAACTCACCACCAGGTGGTGATCAGTTGACAGCTCCGCTCCTCTCTTCACCCGAGTGTCCAAGACATACGGCCGCAGGTCAGATGAAATGACCACAAAGTCGATCATCGACCTGCGACCTAGGGTGTCCTGGTGCCACGTGCACTGGTGGACACCCTTATGCTTGAACATGGTGTTCGTTATGGACAAACTGTAACTAGCACAGAAGTCCAATAAGTGAACACCGCTCGGGTTCAGGTCGGGGGGGCCGTTCCTCCCAATCACGTCCCTCCAGGTGTCACTGTCGCTGCCCACGTGAGCGTTGAAGTCCCCCAGTAGAACGACGGAGTCCCCAGTCGGAGCACTTTCCAGCACTCCTCCCAGAGACCCCAAGAAGGCCGGGTACTCTGCACTGCCGTTTGGCCCGTAGGCACACATGACAGTGAGAGACCTATCCCCGACCCGTAGACGCAGGGAAACGACCCTCCAAATCAAGTAAAACGCAAACAATTCAACTCTAAGGCATCATGTGAACTAAAAATACAATAAATCAAGCTTAGAGAAAGTGCGTCTTTCCCACACTTACAACAAAAACTATGAAGCGGATCTCTGAAAACCCTGGATAAATTACCATACAACGTTAGATAAAGATACACAACAGAGCAAAGAAACAAGAGAATACTGTAGTCATGATTAAAATGTTTGTACTCACAATCACATACGCTCAAGTCCGTTTGTTTTAGTCTCTTTTAGAGCGATGGTTTGAGCGCTATGTTAAAGGAATCGGATTACAAACAGCATTTTTCTTGTGAGGCCGCACATACACACAGATCGACCTGTGTTTGTCCATAAACACAAGGTCGACATGCAAGGCATATGTAAAATACATCCCCCGATTTCAAATCAATACATTATAACACTTTTTAGGGCAGACGATTAAAAAAAGAGGGAACATCTGTAGCACTTTTTTGCATAATAGGCGTTAAAATGAACAATTACACAAAGTGAATGCAACAAAATGAAAACCTAAATTTAAAAATGATAAAATTAGCTTTTCTATGTAACTTAAAGCCACTTTGCTTTCACATTCAAGGATCATATACTATATATATATATATATATATATATACAAAGACAGATTTCACTGCCAGTTCACTTCACTGTTCACACACACACAGATCCATTGCATGCTATGGAGTCCATTGCAGTCCCCTGTTGGTAAGGTAGACATCATCCAGAGTCGCAGGTCCTCAGTGGTGTAGTCTACGTGATACGCAGGTATACGCCGTATACCCACTAGAAAATGTCAAGGATTTCCGTATGCCCACTAGGAAATGTCAAAGATCTCCGTATACCCACTTTAAAAAGCGTGAGGATATAACATCGTTTTGTGAAAGAACTTTCATTTATAAATTCACCCCGCCGTGACTTCTGTGTTTGCGCAGCGACACGGATCGAATCGCGGAATCCAGCAACAAATGTAACTTAGCCCACTGTAAAGCGGAACGTCACGCAATTTGGCCATTTTTGAATGAATAAATCAAAAGTAATGATACAATGAATCAAATCTCGATATGTACTAAGTGTCTATGAATATTAAAGCTCAAAAAGACTGCTATTGAAATAAACTCTGAATGTGCTGCGTGTTTCTGTGAATGAGCGCTCAATGTGTGCTCTACTACACACTGACGCGCGCGTGACACTCGTGGTGTTTTCAGCGTCTATGAGGACATGCACACATTTGAACTTCATTGCAGAGCTTTTATGAGAGTCACTTCACAAGAATTTTACCATTTCATTTGATAAAACTATCGTCATTCATTCGTATCATATACACACTCACAAACTTTAAAGTCTTCATAACAACCTGTCAAAATCAAAGTTTTGTATAACTTGAAGAAAATATAACAGAAATATATTACTACTGCACAGTAGAGTATACTTCAAGTAGGCATAATAATAATACACACACACACAGATCCATTGCAGGCTATACGAGTCCCCTGTTGGTAAGGTAGACATCGTCCAGAGTCGCAGGTCCTATCTTGGTATGTTTAAAAAAAAGAAAATGCATATTTGAGGTCTACCTATCATATTTGAAGTCTATATATATATATATATATATATATATATATACATATATTAAATAATGAAGACAGACTTCACTGCCAGTTCAATTCACTGTTCACACACACACACACACAGTTCAATTGCAGGCTATACGAGTCCCCTGTTGGTAAAGTAGAAATCGCTCAGAGTTTCAGGTCCCCTCTTGGCCGGTTTAAAAAAAATGGATATTTACAGTTATATAATGAAAAAAGACCTTAAAACAAAATTTGGTATGTAATTTTTCTTTCTTCAAAATGACCGGAAACAGTAGTCCCCTCTTGGCCAGTGTAGAGCGATAGTCCCCTGTTAGTAATATAGACGTGTGTGTGTGTGTGCGTGTGTGCCTTGGTATCTGTTAGTGACAAGAGTTTAACCCTTGTTCAAGCTTAAGTTTAAGGCCTTGTCTTATATATATATATATATATATATATATATATATATATATATATATATATATATATATATATATATATATATATTATTTTTAATAATATATATACATATTATTTTTTCTCCAAAATATTCATATAACCCATATATGTATTTAAATGTATTTAAATGTATTGTTTGCTTTAAATTAAATTAAGATTGTATATTTGGTAATTGAACCTAAATGAATTTAAAATTAATGTGCTATATTTGCAGCTTTTTATTAAGAATGGTCAAGACAGAAAGGGTGAGCAATGGCAAACAGGGCAGAACAGAAAAGGCAGAGACAAACCAGGCTGACAGGCAAATGGCCGAGGCAGGCAGCAAGAATCAGAGTCCAATAAACAATCCAGATTGGGCCAGGCAGAATGTAGTCAGCAACGGTAAACAATCGGTCAAATACAGAAATCAAACATGGGAAATGATGGCCGGGCAAAATCAATATAAGTGGCTATTGTGGTTCACATATATATATATATATATATATATATATATATATATATATATATATATATATATATATATATATATATATATATATATATATATATATATTATTATTATTATTATTATTATTATTATTATTATTATTATTATTATTATTATTTATCTCCGTGTAAACTTCAAAAATGCGAATCTGTGAAAACAGTAATGGCATGTTTAGTCATTCTTTAAAAAGTGACATTGCCAATTACTTGTCTGGGATGCATAATACAGCGTTTTAGTCGTTTTCACGGCTCCATGTGAACGGGAATCATTTTGATAACGTTGTAATCTGTACAAAGGAAAAATAATTTTTAGTACATCGTTGTCATTTAAAAGTACCCTTTTACCGATTTATCGATACACCAGCTCTGCCCAGGTGAAAAAGACGTAATACTAAATGTATTAAAAATATATTTGAAATACAAATAGTATGTTTATAATACATTTGTATTTCCAACATGCTTATTTAAATTGAACTAAAAATACATTGAATTGCATTTTAATATATTTCTAAAAAGTGTACTAGAATTACATTGGTAATGAATATATACTTAATTACACTTTTATGAAATGTGCTATAGACAAGCATACTTTTAATATATTTCTGAAAAAAGTATATTAGTAGTACATTGGTAATAAATGTATGCTTAATTACATTTTTAATAAATATGCTAATGACAATCATACTTTAAATATATTTCTAAAAAGTGTACTAGAACTACATTCGTAATAAATAAAATATGTTTAAAATTACATTTTAAAGAAATATGCTAAATACAAACATTTTTTTTATTATAATTCAAAAAATTGTACTAGAAATGCATTGGTAATAAATATATACTTAATTACACTTTGAAGAAATATGCTAAAAACGAGCATATTTAAATTATATTTAAAAAAATTGTATTAAAAATACATTGTAATAAATATATGCTTAATTATACTTTTAAGAAATATGATAAAAACAAGCATACTTTTAGTGAAGTTTTAGTGTATTTACAGAAAACATACTTGTGTTACTAACTTAAAGTATTTTTTATGTTTACTTTGTGTGTATAGCAAAATGATTAATATTTTAGTTGGTTACACATACCATATTTATAACCATGTATAGGCCTACTGCAATATATTTTTAATATGTAATAGCATGTGCTTCAGCCCTGCTTTTAAAAATATTGTGAAAAACATGTTTAACATTTTAATATATTTAAATAACACATCAAAAAAAATATATCAGATATTCAAATAAATTCTTAAACTAACTGCATATATGTCACGGAGCGCTCAATTACGCCTCCCTCTGGTCTCATCCGCTCCACCTCCCCTGAATTTTAGAACTGCACTTCCCATCTCTCTCTCTGATCATTATCAATCTCCATCCCTGCCTGGTTTATCTGATCATCCTCTCGTCACCTGTTCATCATTATCTCCCCTTTATCTGGACTATCCCTTTCATTGTTAGTTTGCGAAGTCTTGTTTTGCCCCGCAGACATTACCAAGCGTCTCTCCCCGTCTCCCGTTATTATCTGTTCCTTAGATCTTTGCCTGGACCCTGGACTCTGTGAACCTTTGCTGCCGGCCTTGACCCTTGCCTGTGTTTCGTCTCGAGTACTGGATTGTCCCTTTATCTGAGCCTGTTTCAGTTCATGTCTGCTTTTCTCTGCTTTATTTCATGTGTGAATAAATTACTGCAAATGGATCTAAACGCCTCTGACTCACCATTACAGAAGACTTCGCCACCACCAGATCCAGCAGTTTTTCTCCGCCTAGCCCAGGAGGTGTCTTCACAAGCATCAGAGTTGGCTGCACATCGCCAGCAGCTGGTTAAACTGACTAATCTCACGGAGGAACTGGTGAAATCGATGCACGCTCTCACCCCAGCGATCACGGCCGCTAATCAGGCTCCTGCAACCGCTGCACCTGCTGCTTCACAGCCAGTTGTGAGTACCTCTTCCAGCAATCCCAAAATGTCACTCCCCGAAAAATTCAATGGATCACCCATCCTTTGTAAGGGTTTTCTGATGCAGTGTGAGATTTATTTTAAACAGTCACGGGAGCACACCACCGACGACAGCCGTATCTTTTTTGTGTGTTCCCTCCTCACTGGAAAAGCGCTGGAATGGGCAACGGCGATGTGGTCTGGAGGTCAGCTTTCTACTATCTCTTATGATATGTTTGTTACTCACTTCAGAGAGGTGTTTGAACACCCGGCGGATGGAAAGGATCCGGGAGAACTTCTTCTTTCGTTACGCCAGGGAAGTTCCACAGCGGCTGATTACACCCTCACATTTCGGACGCTCGCAGCACAAACGGGCTGGGCAGAGGAACCTCTCAAGCTCTTATACCGAAAGGGTCTCATCTCGGAGCTTCAGGGAGAGCTAGCCTGCCGCGATGATGGAAAGACTTTAAATCAGATCATGGATCTCGCCATTCGTCTCGACCATCTCATCCGGGCTCGTCGCTCATCGAACAAAACTAACTTCTTCTTTAATCCCTCTGTCAACACAGAACCCGAGCCTATGCAGATCGGCTTCACACATATCTCTACGGCCGAACGGGAGAGGAGAAGGCGGAATAATCTATGCATGTATTGCGCTCAACCTGGTCATCTGCGAGCTTCTTGTCCAACGAGACCCCCTGGGAGACCCACATCCACAGATTCTATTTCGGTGAGTCCTCATGTTTCTTCTCTAAATTCACTCATGTTAGAGATTTCCCTATCTTCAGATGGAAGGAGTGTTAAAACTACAGCTTTGATTGACTCAGGAGCAGCAGGGAACTTTGTGGATCTTGCTTTTGCCAAAAGTCATCGTCTTTCTCTCGTCTCTTGTGACCCTCATATGGCAGTGGCCGCGCTGGATGGGCGCCCCCTGGGGACAGGGAGAGTGCAGTACATCACACAACCCCTCACGCTTAACATCGGTTCACAGCACACAGAAACTATACAACTTTTTTCCATTAACTCACCTCTTCATCCTGTAATCCTAGGATTTCCCTGGTTGGAAAATCACAATCCACAGATTTCCTGGTCCGAGAGGAGGATTTCCCAGTGGTCTCCTCTTTGTCAGAAGAACTGCGTGCCCGCTGTCCAAGGTCCTGAAGCATGCCTCGTAACATCGGAGGAAGTGAATCTTCAAGATTTACCGGCAGTTTATCATGATTTAAGCCTGGCATTCAGCGAGAGAGAAGCTGATCAATTACCCCCACATCGAGCGGGCGACTGTGCCATTGAATTTCTCCCTGGGGCAGTTCCACCCCGCGGGAGAGTTTAGCCGTTATCTCAGCCTGAGACGGAGTCTATGAAAACTTACATCAACG
The DNA here is from genome assembly GCF_051911475.1 of Siphateles boraxobius. Classification (NCBI taxonomy): domain Eukaryota; kingdom Metazoa; phylum Chordata; class Actinopteri; order Cypriniformes; family Leuciscidae; genus Siphateles; species Siphateles boraxobius. Next base: position 13,724,289 of record NW_027509119.1, read on the forward strand.
AGCAACTGTCTAAGGGCTTTATTACTACCTCTACATCCCCTGCTTCAGCTGGATTCTTTTTCGTGAAGAAGAAGGATGGTGGTCTCCGGCCTTGTATTGACTTTCGTGGTCTTAATGAAGTGACGGTTAAATATCGATACCCGCTGCCTTTAGTTCCTGCGGCCTTGGAGATGCTTCGCACAGCCCGGTACTTCACCAAGCTGGACCTACGAAATGCGTATAATCTTATTCGCATACGCAAGGGTGACGAGTGGAAGACAGCGTTCTCTACGACTTCCGGTCACTATGAATATCGGGTTATGCCGTTCGGACTTTCCAATAGTCCCTCCGTGTTTCAGGCTTTCGTAAACGAAATCTTCCGAGACATGCTTAACCGAAACGTCATAGTCTACATAGATGACATCCTGATCTATTCTGAGACCCTCGAAGCGCACATTAGGGATGTGCGAGCTGTCCTGAAACGCCTAATCGAAAATCAACTATATGCAAAAATCCAGAAATGTGAGTTTCATCAGACCCGAATCTCCTTCCTGGGCTACATTATCAGCGCCGAAGGGGTCTTTATGGATGACAGCAAGGTCCAGGCTGTGGTCAATTGGCCTCAACCCTCGTCTGTGAAGGAGTTGCAACGCTTTCTGGGGTTTGCCAATTTTTATCGCAGATTTATACGAAACTTCAGCATTATCGTGGCTCCTCTCACGTCCCTTCTCCAGGGAGGGGGGAGGAGGTTCAGATGGTTCCCCGAGTGCACTTTGGCATTTGAACGGCTGAAAGAGAAATTCACCACAGCTCCCATTCTTCATCACCCTAATCCAGAGAGGGAGTTTATCGTCGAGGTGGATGCCTCGAACACAGGAGTGGGTGCGATTCTTTCACAACGCCATGGTAACCCGGCCAAAATGTTCTCCTGTGCGTTTCATTCTCGCAAGCTCAATTCAGCAGAGCGTAATTATGATGTGGGCGATCGTGAACTCCTGGCCATGAAGGCAGCTTTTGAAGAGTGGAGGCACTGGTTGGAGGGCGCACGTCAGCCTTTTACTGTCCTCACGGACCACAGAAATCTGGAGTACATCAGATCCGCCAAGCGTTTGAATGCGCGTCAAGCTCGCTGGTCTTTGTTCTTTTCCCGATTTAACTTCAAGATCACTTACAGACCGGGGTCTAAGAATGGGAAGGCTGACGCTCTCTCTCGTCTGTTCGATAGTCCCAATGAACCCTCCAAACCAGAGTCTATTCTTCCCTCCACGCTGATTGTGGCACCCGTGCAATGGGATATAATAGCTGAGGTCACTGCTTCGCAGCAAGATCACGCTGCTCCGCCTGAATGCCCTGCAGATCGTCTCTATGTTCCTCTCGAGCTCCGCCATCGTGTCCTTCAATGGGTTCACTGCACACCCAGCGCTGGACATCCGGGCATTTCTGCTACCACTCAGCTCGTCTCCAACCGTTTCTGGTGGTCAACTTTGCAAACCGTTGTCATCACTTTCATCCACCAATGTGTCATTTGCAATACCGTCAAATCCTCTCATCTCAAGCCTGCTGGTCTACTACAACCTCTACCTGTTCCTCAGCGCCCCTGGTCCCACATTGCCGTGGACTTCGTTACTGATCTGCCTCGGTCCCAGGGATTCACTACCATCCTTTCAGTAGTTGATCGTTTTTCCAAGTCATGCCGCTTTATTCCTATGGCTGGATTACCTACCGCCCTTCAGACAGCTGAGGCTCTCTTGAATCATGTGTTCCGACTCTTCGGACTTCCAGATGACATTGTTTCTGACCGCGGTCCCCAGTTTTCATCTAGAGTCTGGAAGGAGCTCTGCACTAAGCTAAACGTCAACGTAAGCCTCACATCTGGATATCATCCTCAGGCCAACGGTCAGGTGGAACGACTTAACCAGGATCTCATTCGTTTTCTGCGCACCTATTGCCACCAGAATCAACACGACTGGAGTCGCTTTTTGGTCTGGGCTGAGTACGCCCAGAATTCTCTGTTGAAACCAGCTACAGGACTAACCCCATTTCAATGTGTTCTAGGCTTTCAACCTCCGCTTTTCCCGTGGGCTGGAGAGCCTTCTGATCTCCCTGCAGTGGACGCGTGGCTTCGGCGCAGCGAGGCTACCTGGGACTCCGCCCACATCCACTTGCGGCGCGCTATCCGCCACTATCAGCAGCACGCTGATCGTAGAAGGCGCAGGGGACCGCAATACAGGCCTGGCCAGTGGGTGTGGCTTTCTACCAGGGATTTCCGTCTTAAACTTCCCTGCAAGAAACTTTCTCCTCGGTTCATCGGCCCATTCAAGATTCTCCGCCAGATCACTCCAGTCTCGTTTCGTTTGGCATTACCCGCTCATTACCGCATCTCACCCACTTTCCATGTGTCTCTTTTCAGACCCGCTATTACCCCCAGGAGAGAGGTGGTCCAGGAGGAGATCGCTCCAGTGCAGGCTCCTCCCATTGAGATCGGCGGCGCAGAGGCGTACCGGGTGCGAGTGGTCCTGGATTCCAGACGCCGTGGCGGGGCACTACAGTATCTCATTGACTGGGAGGGATACGGTCCTGAGGAACGCTCCTGGGTTAGGTCTCAGGATATTCTAGACCCCTCGTTACTCTCCACTTTCCATCGAAACCACCCAGATCGACGCGCACCAAGACCCCGTGGAAGACCCCGTCGTCGGTCAGGCCCTCGCTTCCGGAGCCGCTCGCAGGGGGGGGGGCTCTGTCACGGAGCGCTCAATTACGCCTCCCTCTGGTCTCATCCGCTCCACCTCCCCGGAATTTTAGAACTGCACTTCCCATCTCTCTCTCTGATCATTATCAATCTCCATCCCTGCCTGGTTTATCTGATCATCCTCTCGTCACCTGTTCATCATTATCTCCCCTTTATCTGGACTATCCCTTTCATTGTTAGTTTGCGAAGTCTTGTTTTGCCCCGCAGACATTACCAAGCGTCTCTCCCCGTCTCCCGTTATTATCTGTTCCTTAGATCTTTGCCTGGACCCTGGACTCTGTGAACCTTTGCTGCCGGCCTTGACCCTTGCCTGTGTTTCGTCTCGAGTACTGGATTGTCCCTTTATCTGAGCCTGTTTCAGTTCATGTCTGCTTTTCTCTGCTTTATTTCATGTGTGAATAAATTACTGCAAATGGATCTAAACGCCTCTGACTCACCATTACAATATATGCATATATATATATATATATATATATATATATATATATATATATATATATATTATTTTGCAGTGCATTAATTTCGACCAATCAGAGCCAAGCTTTTCAAAACAAGCTTGCAGGTAATTGTCCAATCACACAGTGCCATTTGGAATTACAAGTTGGGCGGGCAACGAATACTGTGGTATTCGAACTATACGGATATTTCAACAGAAATCATGTATTTTCCAAAATTTGCTTTGAATTAGTTCCCTGACTCTGACCTAGTCAAGGTGGACAGCACCGATCTAATTTTAAGAGAACACAGATGAGCAGAATACCAGGTCAGCTCCCGCGAACAACTTAGCAGTGAAGAGGGCTACGTAGAGGTACGCCTGCCAAGTTGCAGCCGACATGGACAGAGCAAGATACTGGCAGCAAAGATCTTTCTTCTTGGTGGTAAGTTTATTAGTTTAAGTGATTAGTATAAGTGGCTTTATTCTCACTTTGGGTTTAGAAAATATTTTCAGAAGTTGATGTCGATGCTCTATATGTTAGATAACTTGGATTACTGACGTAACCGATAATTTGACACTGACGCGAGCCGAGCTACATAACGTACTCGGTTACTAATGTAACCTCGGTTCTCTCTAGAAGAGGGAACGAGTACTGCGTAATATCTTACGCTAAAAACCTATTTTCCACGAGATATTGAAGCCAAAAAATTATCCTTAATTTTTAATTAATGTAAAACGCGTTGCAGCAGCATGCAGACATAGGCAAGACGGCCAAGAGAGACTATCAAGAGAGGCCCTGCGTGACGCCATATCCAATGGGTTTTTCATCGCCGAATCGAACCAGAGCATGTTGAAAGCGCGGCAAGATATGCAGTACTCGTTCCCTCTTCTAGAGAGAACCGAGGTTACGTTAGTAACCGAGTACATTCTCTTACGAGAGGTTCTCTCATACTGCGTAATATCTTACGCTATTGGGAACACAGTGTAAAACGCTGTGCGTACTAGGATCCGAAATCAAAGTCCCAAGGGCAGTAGCCTGGGGTTCATATAGTGCATAATCACCATGGACTCACAGAAAGTCAGAGAAGAGAGGCAATAAGCGTCATTCCCCAAAAATAGCATCCTACGGGAGCTAACCATATTAACAGTGTACCACGCAGTCAGGGTGAAAAACCTGAACTGGGTAGCAGTAAGGGTCTTTCAATACCCATGGAGTTGTTCTATCGATCAGTGAGCGATGCACAAGCAAAACTCAGCATTCTGAGCCGGCGCAACGGAGCAGATAGTGCTTATTTCGAGACCGACAGAAGCTTAGCCTGTAAGGCGGGAACCTCTAGGTTATAAAACCTTATAAATGTAGACGGCGAGGCCCAGCCTGCCGCCGTACAGATATCCTGCAAGGTAATCCCGCTAGACCAGGCCCACGAAGAGGCCACGCCTCTAGTGGAGTGCGCTCTGACACCCAAAGGACACTGCAGGCCCTTAGAAGTGTAAGGCAGCGCTATGGCATCGACTATCCACCTCGATAGGCTCTGTTTTGATGCGGCTAGTCCCTTAGAACGCCCCCTAAACAAAACAAAAAGCTGCTCAGTCTGTTCGAAAACAGACGAGCGGGACACATACGTTCTCAGTGCCCTGACAGGGCAAAGGAGACTCGCGTCCTCCTCCTCATTGTGAACCGGAAGGGGGGACAGGGAAATAACCTGGGCCCTGAACGGTGTTTGAGGGATTTAGGCACGTACCCGTGCCTTGGTTTGAGTATGACTTTCGAGTCATTAGGCCCGAATTCCATACACGTCGCGCTCACCGAAAGCGCTTGTAAATGCCCAATGCGCTTCACTGAAGCGAGAGCCATAAGAAACACTGTTTTGAAAGACAAATGTTTCATGTCTGACAAATGGATTGGCTCGAATGGGGCACCTTTCATGGCTTCCAAAACCATAGAAAGGTCCCACACGGGGACTGAAGGGGGTCTGGGAGGATTTAGCTGAATCGTACGACCAGATCGTTCCTCCCCAGTGACTGGCCAGACGCCGGTTTAGTAAACGCTGCTATGGCCTCCACATAAACTTTGAGCGTGGATGGGGTTCTGCCCTCATCCAGTAGCTCTTGAAGGAAGGAGAGAACTTCCGTAACCCCGCAGTCTAGGGGTGAAAAGCCCTGAGCTTGACACCAGCCAGAGAACACAGACCATTTTGAGGAATAGAGCCGTCTAGTAGACGGGGCTCTAGCCTGCGTGATCGTGTTAAACACTCCCTCAGGGAGGTTAGCGGGTACCCGTTGATCGCCCATGCATGTAGGGACCATAGGATTGCTGTTCCTGATCCTGATCGATTGCTCCTGTCTGCCTAGCTGCCTTCTGTGTTTTGTTTGCTTCGAGGCTGTAAGCTCCGTCTAAGCCTCGTATTAGCTTTGTATTTCTTTCTGTTTTGAACCATCATTTACTACCATTTCTAGTTGTTTATACTACTAAATACAGCTTAGACAACATCTCAGATTAACCTGACATCGCTAGCTTCCGTTATTGTTAGAGCAACACGCTAGTAACTCGCTAGCCTGTTAACGTGCCACCCGTGCGCTCAGTTATTTATTTATTTTTCTCTTGCGCGCCCGCGCCTCTGAGTTCATAAAAAGCCCAGGTGAGTAAGAATCAGTCAACAAACACGGTGAGTAATGTCTTGTCCTGTTATTGTCACCTGCACTAAATGTTACATGTTTAGCATAGCCTTCCCCGTCGGCAATATAGGGTTTATATGTGATAAATGCAAGGAAACAGTCAGGCTGACGGAGAATGTTTCAGAATCAGAATTCAGAATCCAAACTTTAATTGAGGATAGTAAGTGTGCTAGAGCTTTAGATTCTACTTTGGATGCGCCTAGCATAGTGAACTCTTTACATGATTCGGTTCCGGCTGAATTATTGCCTCTGCAGCCAGGCAGATGGGTGACAGTGAGGGATCGCTCTAGTCACGGATCAAAAAACCACTCTTCCGTTCCGATTACCACAACAAATCGATTTGCCCCACTCAGTGAAACACCCACTGAGAATTCTGTTGATTGTGCCCTGGTAATTGGCGATTCTATTACACGGAACGTGAAAATAGGGACACCAGCCAACATAGTCACATGTTTGCCGGGAGCCAGAGCGCCTGACATCAAAGCAAATTTAAAAGTGCTGGCTAATGCTAATCGTAAATTCTCTAAGATTGTTATTCACGTCGGCACTAATGATGTTCGACTCCGCCAGTCGGAGATCACCAAAATTAATATTAAAGAGGTGTTTGAACTCGCAAGTACGATGTCAGGCACTGTAATATGCTCTGGCCCCCTTCCTGTTCGAAGGAGTGATGAGATAGTAAGCAGATTGTCATCACTCAATGGCTGGCTGTCTAAGTGGTGTCCGCAAAATAATATAGAATTCATAGACAATTGGAAAAGTTTTTGGGGCAAACCTGACCCGTTGAAAAGAGATGGTATTCATCCCTCCTGGGATGGTGCTGCTCTTCTCTCTAGTAATTTGGCTCATAGTCTTAGAGACAAAACATGACAATCTGGCGCTCAGGTCAGGAAGCAGGCAAACTGGCTAAACCGACCGTCTGCTAGCGGCCTCGCGTCACCAAGGTCAGATAAATCCCATCACATAGAGGCTCTTTCACCTAGATATCATCATATAGAGACTGTGTCTCTTCCCCGAATTTGGAAATCCAAAAAACGTCCAAACCGATCTAAGGTTACAAATGTAATTGATATTCAACAAATAAAAAATAGATATAATACAGATGAGCAAACGATAAAGCTTGGGTTGCTGAATATTCGATCCCTTACTTCAAAAGCACTCATAGTTAATGATATGATTTCAGATTATAAACTAGATGTGCTGTGTATGACAGAAACCTGGCTAAAACCAGACGATTACATTACTTTAAATGAGTCCACCCCTCATGATTACTGTTATAAACATGAACCTCGCCTGAAAGGCAAAGGGGGAGGTGTTGCTGTAATTTATAGTAATATTTTCAAAACCACTAAAAAAATCTAGTTTAAAATATATTTCTTTTTAAGTGTTGGTGCTTAATGTAAAAATATATAATGTAAACGATACACTGCGTGAAAAGAGCTGTAATCGGGCATGTAAAACTCCTGAGTACTCCTGTGTACTCCACAAATAAACGTGTGTGTACGGGAGTTTGCTGTCCCGTCACACAATCCCGAATTCTCCTGGATATGTACCAAGTTTGGGGCGCAGCAGGGAGCCACTAAGGGCCATCAGTTACCATGGTGAATAATCCCCCGGTCGGGGTCAATGCAAGGGAATATTAGCATTTCACACGTTTGGGACACAAGGCAGTGGCCTCCTTCAATTGGTCAGTGGTCTTACATAGGATTGGCTGCTCAATGCTTTGTCCCTCCTCTAACCCCCCCCCCCCCCCCCATTGGTCCAGTTTATTGCCTCATTTGGGTTTATTATTACTCATTATTAATATTTATTATCATTGGTGTTCATGATTATAATGTCAAGACAATCAGATAGACAAAGTTGAGTTTGTTATTTTTATTATTTGTAAATGACACTGGGCACATGACATATATTTAAACACATTCAAAATTCTATAAATAAAAATACATTAGCACAGAATACACTTTACTATTAGTCATACAATATATAACCCCATATAATATATAAGGTCTGTGTATAATATATAGAAAACAATATAATATACAAATACTTTAGAATATATAAATAGTACAATATATAAATAATACAATTTATAAATAGATAACAATATGGAATTGTATAGAATATATAAATGCAGTATATATATAGAAAACTATATAGAATTATATATATATAATACAATCTATAAATAATACTTTATAATATAAATAATACTATATATAAAAAAACAACAGAATATTCAAATTATACTATAGAATAATATTTAGATGCGTAAAACTAAAATAATTCACAGGCCAGCTTCTGTGGTCTCCACCGCGACTCGATCTGCACCAACTCGTGCATGATGAGTTCCCAAGTACTTCTGGTCTGCTTCCAGTCTTTTTTGTAGCACCCCACACAGCGCAGACAAAACTGTACTGCGGGTTGGCGGCCAAACAACCCACACTGACTTTCCATCCAAGATAGCATCCTCCTCTTCAGACATGTGGTCAACTGTTGTAGTCTTCCAGATAGCTGCCTCTTCCTCTTGTCTGGAGAACGCCAGTCCTGCTGCTCAGCAGCTGCAAAATAGGAGGGAGAAAAGTAATTAAACCACTGAAAATATCAAATTGGTTGGGATGGGAGCCTCTCCCAGGCTGAGTCTTTTACTGAGATTTATATTTATTTACACTTACTTCTTTTTCTTTGTCTCATGCGCACAATGATCCTGCTGTCCTCCATCTTGTCTTTGTTCTCATCTTGGGCCATCCTGTAACCCCTTCTAACAGTTTCAAAATACGTCTTGCAGGATGCTAGATAGAGGAAGATAGTGAGGGGTGAGAATGTGTTTATTTATAACTAATTAATCTATACAGATAAATAGTTGTAGCCTTGGGACATTCTCTTGTGACTTACCTTTAAAAACAGCAGGATCTACGTCCAGTACAGCCATGGAGACGCCATTATAAAGATAGGTTGTGACCTTGAGGTTGTGGGGGGAGGATAGACTGTGGAGCAGTAATTAAAGAAGGTTGATTAAAAATATAATTTAGAAGAAAGGACTGTTATGAAACAATAGTTTTAAAGATATACCTTGTCTGTGGGTCATATTTGTGTATGTTGTTTTCCCCATTGTGCAATCTCCGTACAGCTTTCTGTAAACATCCAACATAGTATGACGGCTCAATTCAAATACATTAATAAATAAAGCACACGAAGTTAAGCGGACACCGTCAAATGTTTGTGACGGTCAGAAAATAACTTACCGCAACAGAATTATTCCCAGCTCTCTTTAATTTCTTTGAAGCAGGCTCCTCTTTTGCCTCTTTGAGCTCATTGATGTCAGCCTCCATCTTATCCAACCTCTTGTCCATCGTCTCCAGCTTTTCAAATATCCTCTTCAAACTTGCATTTACCATATACACCAGTCTGTTTTCGTTCGGACTCGGAGTTTGAATAGCCACATTGTCCCGACGTAAAGGAGTAACATCTCTACTCTGCTCTCCGTAAAACTCCAGCGATCTTTTGCAAGCCATCTTGAAGAGCAGAGGACACCTAGATACAAACTGCTTTTCAGGGTCTACAGTCTTTGTTGTAGATTGACACAATGTAAAGGACTTATCAGCCCACCTTTCCTGAATACTAATGAGGGGGGCAGGGGAATAGGGGCAATCTTGAGCTGCCAGTCCCAAAACAAATTAGCATTTACAAAGCAAGCCATCAACTAACAGCATGTGGTCAGACAAGTTCCTGTTTTCGGCCCTTTGCGGGCATTTACAGGTTCGCGTAACAAAGTTCCAAAGATCCCTGCCAAACAGCACATTTAGCGGGCGTATTCATTGTCTGAATTCTCCCGTATACACCCCTTTTGACGCAGTGATAAATCAAGTTTGAGAATTCTGCTGGCAACTGTATACAGGCCACCAGGGCACCATAAAGATTTTATCAAAGAATTTGCTGACTTTCTATCAGAATTACTATTGACTGCAGATAAAGTCCTAATTGTTGGTGATTTTAATATACATGTAGATAATGGAAAAGATGCAATGGGATTGGCATTTAAAGACATTCTTAACTCTATTGGAGTTAGACAACACGTGTCAGGACCTACTCATTGTCGTAATCATACTCTAGATCTAATATTATCACATGGAATCAATGTTGATGCTGTTGAAATTCTGCAGCAGAGCGACGACATCTCAGATCATTATCTAGTCTCATGTAAATTACATTTAGCCAAGGCTGCAAAGCCAACTCCGTGTTACAAGTATGTTAGACCTATCATTTCTGCCACTAAAGATTGCTTTATCAATAATCTTCCTAATCAGTTTCATCGTCTCAGCATCCCAGATAGCTTAGAATAACTTGATATTGCAACAGAAACTTTTAAATCTCTCCTTTCCAGCACTTTAGATACAGTTGCTCCGTTGCGCTTAAAGAAGATTAAAGAAAATAGTCCAACACCGAGGTACAACGAGCACACCCGGGCCCTTAAGAGAGCAGCCAGAAAAATGGAGCGCAACTGGAAGAAAACAAAACTAGAGGTATTTCGGATTTCATGGAAGTAGAGCTCGATTGCTTACAGAGAGGCTTTAAAAGCTGCTAGATCTGCTTATTTTTCAACCCTATTAAAAGAAGATAAACATAATCCAAGGTATTTATTTGAAAAAGTGGCTACACTAACGAAAAAGAAAGCTTCAAGCCCAGAAGTTTCCAAGAAACACAGCAGTAATGACTTTATGAACTTCTTCACTTATAAGATTGATAATATTAGGGACAAAATTATAACTAAGCAACCGTCTACTACAGCATCACATCAGGGAGTGCATTAATCATTAATTATGCATTAATTCATCTAAATCGACAACATGTATGTTAGACCCTATACCGAATAAACTACTGAAAGAGATGCTTCCAGAAGTCATAGATCCTCTTCTTAACATCATTAATTCATCTTTGTCTCTAGGATACGTACCAAAAACCTTTAAGCTGGCTATGATTAAACCGCTTGTTAAAAAAACGCAACTAGATCCTACAGAATTAGTCAATTACAGGCCGATCTCAAATCTACCTTTTCTGTCAAAGATACTAGAAAAGGCAGTATCCTCACAACTGTGTTCCTTTCTTAAAATAAATGGTATCTGCGAGGATTTCCAGTCAGGATTTAGACCGCACCATAGCACTGAGACAGCTCTCATTAGAGTCACAAATGATTTGCTCTTATCATCCGATCGTGGTTGTATCTCTCTATTAGTGTTACTTGATCTTAGTGCTGCATTTGACACCATTGACCACAACATTCTCTTGAATAGACTAGAAAACTATGTTGGCATTAGTGGAATTGCATTATCATGGTTTAAATCATATTTATCTGACCGCTATCAGTTTGTAGCAGTAAATGAAGAGATGTCTTATCGATCACAAGTTCAGTATGGCGTACCACAAGGCTCAGTACTAGGACCGCTGCTGTTCACTCTGTACATGCTACCTTTAGGAGATATCATTAGGAAACATGGAATTAGCTTTCACTGTTATGCTGATGATACTCAGCTCTATATTTCTTCCAAACCTAACGAAACTCACCAATTCACAAAATTATCGGAATGCATAGTTGATATCAAAAATTGGATGACTAGTAATTTCCTAATACTAAATTCTGAAAAAACAGAGATTCTAATTATTGGACAAAAAACTTCCACACGTAATAACCTAGAATACCGTCTAACACTTGATGGCTGCTCTGTTAAGTCTTCGTCGTCAGTTAGGAACCTGGGTGTGCTCTTTGATACCAATCTTTCATTGAAAGTCACGTGTCTAGTGTCTGTAAAACCGCATTTTTCCATCTTAAAAATATATCTAAATTACGTCATATGCACTCATTGACAAATGTGGAACAACTAGTTCATGCGTTCATGACATCAAGGCTAGATTATTGTAATGCTCTACTGGGTGGTTGCCCTGCACGCTTAATAAACAAACTACAGCTAGTTCAAAACGCAGCCGCTAGAGTTCTTACCAGAACCAGGAAGTACGACCATATTAGCCTGGTTCTGTCAACACTGCATTGGCTCCCTATTAAACATCGTATAAATTTTAAAATATTGCTGATTACTTACAAAGCACTAAATGGTTTAGCTCCCCAGTACTTGAGCGAGCTCTTAACGCATTATAGTCCTTCACGTCTATTGCGATCTCAAAACTCCGGCCAGTTGATAATACCTAGAATATATAAATCGACTGCTGGTGGAAGATCCTTTTCCTATTTAGCACCAAAACTTTGGAACAATCTTCCTAACATTGTCCGGGAAGCAGACACAGCCTGTCAGTTCAAAGCTAGACTAAAAACAGATCTCTTTGACCTAGCATTCACATAACACTCTATAGCCTTCTATAATTCAATATTAGGCTGCTTAGATTAGGTCAGCCGGAACTGGGAACACTTCCCTCATATCCTGATGTACTCGTTACATCATAAGAAGAATGGCATCTATGCTAATTTTAGTGTCTTTGTTTATCCCGAGGTTTTCCCGCAGCCTGCTGGATCCAGGCCGTTTCCAGATCTGACGAAGGACTTTCGCCTGGACCTGATGACAATGCAGTGCTGAAGTGCCAACTAGCCTCTCCCTATGGAGGATCCCTATACCACTCTACAGATAAAGCGTTGTGGAATTTTTCGGTTCGCGTACCTACCCAAAGTGATAAGATAAAATAAAAATTCTGCATCAAAATTTATAGACAAGTAGTTTGTTTAGGCATGGTTTGTAAGGAATTACAAACCTGCGCACATATCTAACATAAACGCACATAACTATAGAATCAATTCTTAATGCGCATGTGAACGCCATCAGCGTCTATCACAGGTTCAAGTTTAAAGTCTGTTTAGAGAGAACGGTGTCGTCTTAGCGGCCCCTAATTTAATAACAAATGATCATTTAGACGGGAGTGAATCAATCAAAACTAATTTTAGCTGGAAAAAACATTTTTCAAGAACCACTATAAAACCAAACCAATCTCTGTTACCTTAAATTATATGTTTATCTCTGTAAAGCTGCTTTGAAACAATCTACATTGTTAAAAGCGCTATATAAATGAGGATGACATGACATGATGACTTGACTTGACATAGTTCCGGGCGAGGATGCCAAATCGAGCCCTCGGCCTGAGAGAGGAGGTCTTACCTCATTGGTATTGGCAAAGGGGCAGTGCTGGTCAGCTCCATCAGGACTGGAACCAAGCCTGGTTCGTCCAGAGCAGAGCCACAAGCAGCACTGAGCATCCGTTCTCCCTGATTCGTTCCAACACCTGAGCCAGAAGCGAGACGTGGGGGGGGGGGGGGGGGGGGGGGGGGGTGGGCGAAGCATAGAGAGGGCAGAGGGGCCAGCTGTGGGCCAGCGCATCCCTGCTTTTGGAGGAAAACTTCAGACGGTGAGCGTTTTATTGGGACGCGAACAGGTCCACCTGCACTCTGCCGAATGTCTCCCACAGCAGTCGGATCGTCTGCCGGTGCAGCGACCATTCTCCTGCTGGAACATTGTTTCTGGACAGTCTGTCTGGTCCCAGATTCAGGGTGACCAGGCACATGCGCTGCTTTCAATGAAAGCAGATTGTGCTGAGCCCAGACCAGGAGGCGTTCCGTCAGCCTGTAAAGGTTTCGGGACCTGATGCCACCCTGGTGATTTATATATGCCACCACTGACATGTTGTCCGACTGGACCAGGACGTGGTGACCTTTTATCTGGGGACAAAAGCGCCTCAGCGCGTTGTCGACTGCCATCATTTCCAGACAGTTTATGTGTAGAAGCTTTTCCCGTTCTGACCACTGGCCAAAGAACGGTCTGCCCTCGAGCAGCGCTCCCCATCCCGAGGGGAGCGCTGCTCGAGGGCAGACCGTTCTTTGGCCAGTGGTCAGAACGGGAAAAGCTTCTACACATAAACTGTCTGGAAATGATGGCAGTCGACAACGCGCTGCGACCGGAGAGCTCCGGTGTGGTGAAAATTAAACACTGTGTTTGCAGTGTTCGAGGCGGGGGGGCGCGCTGATCACAGCGGGCAGCCTGGCCGCGCTCAACTTCTCTATGACAGTTTGTGGAGAGAGAGTGAGTGGGACGAACCCTGTGGGGTTTAACATGTGTGGGCGTGGGACAGCGGGCACATTTACTGCACTCAAAACACCGTCTGCCTGAGCTGACTGAATGTGTGTTGGTTTCGTTTTTACAGAAACCGCGGGACATGCATAGTGTAGTGTTTGTGGGCATTGGGTTGTGGGCACATTCACTACATGTAATGCACAATCGACATGAGTCGCTGGCCGCGATCAATTTCTCTAAGGCAGTTTGCGGAGAGAGAGCGAGCGGGACAAAACCCCGTGGGGTTCAACATGTCTGTGAGAGAATGTGTTTGAATATGCAGCCTTGTTTACTGGAGAATACACTGGAACAGTCGCATTTTCTGGAACTGAACGAGCGAACAATTTTCGGTGCATTTTTTATTACACTCATAACACCATCGGCCATGGCCGGGATACCAGAAATTACATTCTTCATGTGCTTTATCTGGGTCGCCGTAAAACAGCTTTTGTGTGCAGGCAAGCGGGCCGTGGTACCGGCTTGTTTACTGCAGAATACAGTCGCATTTTCTGCCTTTGAGGCCTCGGTCTTTATCTCAATCTTCGGCCGGGGCCCACGCGGAGGGAGACGGCGTCCGGCAGAGCGAGAGCGCGCGAGAGCGGGCGGCGCGGGCGCCTTCCACTCAAGGCCGAGGCTCGCCACGGCCTGTGAGAGCAGATGTATCAGCTCGGATTCGATGCTGGCCCGTTTCCCTGACGACTGGCGGGCAGAGGGGGGGAGGTCCACAGAGCTCGCCCAATCCTCACTGTCCGACGCCAGGATAGAGCAGCTGTCCTCCTCCACAGAAGCAGCTATCTCGTTGTCACCAATGGCGGAACCGGCGAGCTTTCGCAGGCTGTTATCAAAACCTTTTTGTAATCTTGACAAAACACATATTGTCAGAAAGGTCTGAGTCTCAAGGTTCCATATTTAGTGACAGAAGTGATATTTGGATAGAAATTTATTAATTTGTTATGGCATAATGCATACAATTAAATTCAATGGAATTCAATGGCACCCGGTGGCTATTTTTGGTATATCGCCTAAACAAAATCTCATGGGAACTTCAATTTTTGTGATATCAACTTTAAATTTGGAACACAACTTGGTTAGATATATAGCTAATTTTATAGTAAAAAATATTTTGTAAAATATTTATTTTATATTAAAAAAATATATATTAATAAATTATATTTGATTTACTGTGAATTATAACTTCCATAACTTTTTCATACTTTACTTTTTTGAAGTGCTTTCACTTCAGTAATAATCTGCTGATTGTTTTCTCTAAAACAAGACCAAACTTAGGTCTATATTCCAAAGCATTCTGGAATTACAACCATTTAAGTTTGTATAGTGCATTTTAATGTCAATTATCAAAAGGGGTTAAGATACGCATTGTTATCTTTCATGCAGTGGAGCCATTGCAGGGGAGCATGGTCCGAACAGAGGGTGAACTCCCGCCCCAAGAGATAATAGCGGAGGGTGAGAACGGCCCACCTGATGGCAAGACACTGCTTCTCAATGGTGCTGTACTTAGTCTCTCTCTTAGAGAGCTTAAGACTAATGTACAGAACCGGCCGTTCCTCACCCTTTATCTCCTGGGACAGGACAGCGCCCAGCCCCCTGTCCGAGGCGTCAGTCTGTAGGATAAAAGGAAGAGAAAAGTTAGGAGCCTGTAAGAGCGGTCTGCCACATAGAGCAGCCTTTGTCTGGGTAAAGGCCTGCTATCTGGTACTTCCTTTTTAGTTAGGTCAGTCAGCGGGCTAGCAAGGTCCAAATAACTAGGCACAAATCTTCTGTAATATCACGCTAGCCCCAGGAACTGCCTAACCTCCTTTTTGGTCTTAGGTCTCGGACAAGTCGCAACTGCTGCCGTCTTATCAATTTGGGGACGCACCTGTCCATGACCCAAGTGGAAACCCAGATACCTAACTTCCACACGCCCAACTGCACACTTCTTTGGGTTGGCCGTGAGCCCCGCTTCCCGCAACGTCCTGAGGACAGCTCGCAAATGCTGCATATGCCGCTGCCAATCATTACTATAGATGATAATATCATCCAAGTAAGCAGCGGCATATGCAGTATGGTTACAACCTGAATCCACCAAGGCCTGATAAGTACCCCCTTTATACTTACTGGTATCTGGTACAGTCCAGCTTGATCGGGGGCAGCCTGCGGTGTGTCGGGGACCCTAACCAGCGTCCCCACCTCCATAACTGGGCACTGATCGACAAAGTGCCCAGGGTCCCCGCAACGCCAACAGGCCGGCCCAGACCTTCCCGCCGCCCAAATGGCGGGAAGCGGTTCAAGGAATTGGCGCGGGGAAAGCGTGTGCGACCGGGGTGGAGCGTTGCCGGGGCCAGAGGATGCCCCCCTAAACGGTGGTCGGGGAGCAGGAACAGGCTCCACCACAGGTCCTGTCCTCCAGCGGGGCACCGGTCTGGGTGGGAGAGTCCTGGACCTGGGTACAGGGACAGGAGGGGAAGGAGAGAGAGAAGGGGGAAGAGAGAGAGAGAGAAGCTGCTGGAAGTGGTTCGCCGACCCCTGGGCACGCTACCATCTGGTCCTCCGCCAACTGGATGGCCTGGTTCAGCGAAGTCGGGCAGTGGCACTCGACCCACTGCGCGGTCTTCCGCGGAAGCCCACCGTCTTCCGGGGAAGCTCCAGTACTACTTGATCTATGACTTCCTCGAAGTCGAGTCCGTCAGCCATAAGCCACTTGCGGCACGCGTCCCGGAGCTGCTGCGCAAAGACGAAGGGTCGGCCAGACTCACCGAGCTCCAGTGAGTGGAACCGCTGTCGGCTCTGCTCCGGGGTCCGGCCGACCCGCTGCAGGATAGTGCGTTTGAGTTCTTCATAGACCAGGAGGTTCCGGACTGGCAGCTGTTGTGCGGCGATCTGTGCTTCTCCGGAGAGCAACGGGATCAGCCGCATTGGCCAGTCCGCCAAGAAGGCCTCTGGGTCATCCTGTGGACCCATTTTGTTGAGAGGCATGGGCGGGGCCGAGGCCGTAGCTGGTGATGATGGGGCGGCCCGAACCTCCCGGTCCATCCAGTCCCGGAAAAGCTCGCGGTCCTGCTGCTGGGCCCGGAGGAGCGTCTCAAATCGGCGCTCCTGTTGTTCTTCCATGGCCAGAAGCGCTTGGTGTTGTTGCTGGTGGAGACCCGCGAGCGCGTGGATGACATCCCGCAAGTGGTGTCGGGGACTGTCTGGCGGTGGCTTCTTCTTCCATCCCGGGTTTCGGCACCAGTGTAGTGTTGGTTCAGTGTGGGTGTGATGGAAGAAGACAAGGGTCGGCGTAACTGGGACTCGTATACGGTTTTTATTACTCAGAATGCGTTGAACAAACAATGTGGGCGAGGTGCGCCTTGACCATAGAACACTCTATAGCAACGTTCAAAACACTCTTTCCACTTTCATATAAACTCAGTCCATAAATTCTCCAGTCCTTTCTCGTGCACAAAGTCCGAGTCCTTCTCTCTCCCCGCTCTCTCACTCCAGCCGGCTTGTATGTGGTCTCCCCACGCCAATTACTGCAATCAGAAACAGGTGTTCGTCATTTTGCACTTGACCTACTTACCCACCGTTCGGCTCCGCCCTCGCTCTCCGCTACAGACTCCGCTAAACCATGCCCACCTCGCCACAATATTATTTTTCCAAAGTAGAAAAAACACATTATGAACAAAACATACAATAGCATCCTCGTAAGCTGGCCCGCAACCTAGGGTAGTGTTTTTTAAAAGGGTAGTTTACCCCCCAACAAAGTAAAATGGTAAAAAAAAGGTTAGAAAATTCTTTATGATAAAGAAAAATCATATTTGTAATAATAATTGTATCTGTCTTTTTGTGCATGAACACTTTAGTAAGTGTTCTGAATAACAAAGTGACAGCTTTTTATTTGAATTATAAATGAGTTTTATAAAAAAGTTTATAATAATGCTTGTTTTTTTATTCTTCCCAGATTTCCGTCGGTGATTCTGATGTAAAAGTCCCCTAAAGAGTCTATGACAGACTGAACAAGTGACGAGCTTCTCTTTTTACTAAAGATTTGCCCACTTTACTTTTTGGAAGAGAAACTTTATCCAGATGCACACTTGTAAATCCGGGATTCAATCAAAAGACCAGCTGGACCCTCACAAGGTGCAAGCCCTCATGCTGTAGTTTAATAATTTTATAGTTTAAGCTTGCCACTTGTGTTATTTTTTTCCCACCTCTACTATAAGGTCTGTTTGGACTTGTGTGTGAATAATGTCTCAAAAAATGTAAGTGTTTTTCAAGAAAGAGATTCTGTTTGTTTGTACATTACATACCTGTGCTGTATTGTTTCTGTGGTATATCCTTTTAAACTATGGGTGTTTACATTTACATGAATTACATTTACTGTTACTTTTATCAAATGTATTACAACTAACTTTAAAATAGTTATTTTATTAAAGCAACAGCTTCATGAAGTGACTGCACAATGTTGGACAATTTTACCAATATTAACATTTTAACAGTATAATTTTAGCATAAATGAAGCAGAAAATGCTACTGCTAACACAGTAATAGTGTACTTGACTACTTTTAAAATACACCATTAACATATTTAATTATGTTTTACAAAGGTACTGTTAACAGTTAAAATATATTTGAAATAAATGATTTACTATATACAAAATATGTGAGCAATACATAAATTTGATTTGTATATATTATATATTTTTATATTTTAAATAATTTACAGGTGTATTTAAAAATGCATTAAAGATGGGTTCAATTGTACTAAAAGGGGTAACAAAATAAAAAAAAATGAAAGCTGAAATAGTATGTTAAAAGCATATTTTAGTTCATCTTCAGTGTGTTTAAAAATAGCACATTTGAGTACACTAAGATCTTAAGTTTATCTTAAGAAGTACTAAAGAAAAACTTTTAGTATATTAAGTACAAAATTAGTGTGCAAAATGGGAGCACTTTAAGTACATTATGGATGTATACTTTAATAAAATGTATTTTAGTGCACTTTTTTTAACCTAGGAATACATTATAAGTATAATTTGTAAATATATTTATTATATATTATTATTATATTTTAAATAATTTCTTATTGTATTTAAAATGCATTAAAGATGGTTTCAGTTTTACTAAAAGTGGTAACAAAATAAAAAAAATTAAAAGCTGAAATAGTATATTAAAAATACACTTAAGTTCATCTTCAGTGTGTCTCAAAATAGCACAGTTGAGTACACTAAGATGATCTTAAGTTTATCTTAAAAGTACTAAAGATAAGCTTTTAGTATTTTAAGTACAAAACAAATGCGCGAAAATAGAGCACTTTAAATACATTATGGAATTGTACTAAGTGTGCTTAAATAAAATGTATTTTAGTGAACTTTTTTTTTACCTGGGTGGAGAAAACACTGATATCATCGTCTAGCTCAGTTCAGTTTTCATACAATGTTGTCCAGGCAGATAAAAAACATTAAGAATAATAAGTGTCCCCAAGAAGTGACACTTTGTAGGTGCTAGCTTCAGGTTGCTGGTTATCAATCGAGAGAACATGATCTCCAAGCACTTAAATTCTTACTCTTCAGAAGTTGCAAAGAGCAACAAGTCATCAAGATAGCAGAGAAGACTGCCCATTGGTGTTGTGAAGGTAGTGTATCATCGGTCAGACACATGGATGGGGATGTTGTAAAATCCTGAAGTTAAGTCCAGGGTTCTGAAAAGGGCATTTCTTCCCAAGACTGCGAGACAGTCATCTTGGAGGGGTTGAGGGTGGGCATCTTTGATGGTTTTGGCTTTGAGCCAGTGAGAATATTTTTTCCTGACCATCACTAAGGGTGATGCATACTCACTGACAGACTTGCTGATAATGCCTTTATCCTCCATCTCCTACAATACTTCTCTCAATTTTTGGTAGTGCAGGAGGGATGCGGCGATAGGGCAGATGGAATGGGTGCTCAGCATAAAGATGGATCCTGTGCACAAAATCCTTTGCCTCTCCACAATCCAGCTTATCCCGTGAGAAAACCACATGGTAAGACACACTATACCTCAGGGTTTAGAATCTTCATTGGTACCTATCAATTGTCCCAAAATGGTGTTACTACTCGTCCAACAAGGATATTCTAGGTGCTGAATGTGCAGTCGTTGGCTCAAGTTTTCAAGTTTATCAGGCTGTTGAGGCCCAGATCATCGGGAGATGCAGATCAGAAGCTCAAGGAATTGCTCACTCAAGTTTGCTGTTATTGCAGGAAACAAGCTCCAAGTACCTTCCATGTGATTTCATCTTCTGCAGAACACATTTGATCACATTACTTTGAATTATGAACTCGTCTCTTAATCCAGGCACCAAAAGAGTTGGAACGACAAATTTAAATCCATAGACTTCAATCTCCAAGTCGTATGTACACTTTGGCTGAATTGTAAGGCAGCCAACCAGAACCATATTACTTGGAATCGCTTGAGGATGTGGAAGAAGACCATCAGCTTGCAGCATTGGACTCACCCTCTCAACTAGGCATGCAGGACATACTACCAAAATCCAGTAACCCCTTTAATGTGTAATGGTCACAAATTGTCACAGGAGCATAAAACAACTCACTTGCCCCATCAACTCTCTGAAACCCCACACATAACACAGTTTTGTCTTCTGGCAATAGCTTGCAGCTGTTAACAAAAACATTTTGCACGTGTGCTGCTTCTGTGAGGAAGGTTTTATTAATTTTGCCCATGCTACCCCTCTCATCACAGATGTCACATGGGCTATTCAGTTTAGGTAAGCAGTATCCAACGCAGGGCATTCTGCTTTAGGACAGTCACTCTTAAAGTGGACAGGACTGAGACGGTGACGACAAAGCCTGTGACATCTAAAATGTGTGTACGTAGTGTGTTCCTTGGATCTACAGACCCTACATGCCAGCTGCATTTGCCTGCATTAACCTGACTGGATGAAGTTAAAGAGGCAGTGCACAATGACACGACTCTATCCATCATGCCAACCATGTGCTGAAGACTGGTGTCTGGAGAGAATGGAACAGCATTAGGATTAATATAACTTACAGGAGGCAGCGACTGGGCTGGCATGGAAGCAGTCTGCTGAGGAGAACGGGGCACATAACTGGGGCATGCTATAACACTGCACTGGTTACAAGCTGACAAAGACATTGTATGCTGCATTCTCAAACAGACTCTCTTTAGATCCCTCTGATGACTATCCAACTGTTCCTGGAGCTCAAGAGCACTCCACTTCACAGCTGGCTTACACTGAAAAGACATAGCAAGACTTGGGTCTGGACAATGTGAAATAAACATCTTGACAGTTACTTCAGCAGGATCCTCTGCACTCTTATTACGTCTGTGCAAGTACTCATCAGCAACGTCTATTGTCTTGTTAAGCAGTATCCAGTAATCCATGGGACTTTCATCTGCTATTGGGACAGTATATAGAATTCTGCCATTGCATTTTGGCAGTGCCATTGCCACTTCCATTGCATTTGAGTAAGCTAACTCTAGAAAGTTGCATTTCAGTATGTCAAACACTGCACTTGGAAGCTCACTGGCACTCAGTTCAGGGCTGCTTCGCAGGTACACCTTAAAGGTTGGGTAAGCATTGTTTCAAAAACGCTGTTGGACATTGTTGATATTTGAGATCAAACACACCCCTCTCTTCATTGCTCTGCCTCCAAAACTCAATCCTAACCACCCTGCTCCGAGTCGGTTTCGAACCCCTATTGCCAGCATGCGAGGCAAGTGCACTAACAATGATGCTAAACTCCCCATTCTCTACAAGTCTTCATCATGACTCTCACTAGTTGGACTCTGTTACGCAATCCAAGAGTAGATGTCTGTTCTGCCCTACAAAGGCAAAAGATCTTAACTCGCTAGAGTGTGGAACTGAGAAAAATGACTTTAAAGATGTTTAGATGTCCCGCCAAATTAATTAAAGGTTGAACACTGGAAATCTGGCAATTAGATGTTTTAGTAATGAAAATTATCTACATAAAAAAATATTGAGCTCAAACTTGACTTTTGACCACTATTTTAAAGTTACTGTACTCTGCCTTTGTATTGTCAGCAAAAAGCCATAAGTCATGCCAAGGCAAAAGGCAGTAACTTCCACATTATCAATATTTGGTTGCTGATCACCATTAACAAAATCATTTTAGTAAAACCTGTATAAAATCTAGTGATCATGGGATTTGACTTACATGATGTACAATTAATTATAGACATCTACTTATTGCTATCCTGTGCTTTGGTTGCATTCTGGTGGAATTATTAATACATTAGACATGGCAAAATACCTCCATAGCTGTAAAAAGTATATTCAATTGGTACCGAGTGGCATAAGACGTGCTAAACGTACGTTCAAAATGATCACGATAAAACAGATCCTTGCACACATTCGACCAGGGGATATAGTATTCATTTTCGAAGGTGTCACGCTCCTCAAACGTTCACGAAAAGTAGCCTACGAAGTACGAATACAGTCCTTTCCCCATTGAGACTCAGTGGGGAGCGCTTTCTGGACTACCTAGACGACTAATGCATTTATAGCACATACCATACTAAATGTTCTGACCGCATTAGTGCAGGACAAAACTCTAAGGACATCAGAGGTTACAGGGACTGATGGCAGCTGTACAAAGTACACAGGCTACACCGTAATTTTAATGGAGGGTAAAACAAAGGCAGAACACCGTACAATCTGATAGGTAGCATTATTTGATAGAACGCCGGCACAGTAACTTCATATTGACGCACAGCTAAACAAAGGTAGAGTACCGTAACTCAATATGAGCATTCCAAAACAAAGCCAAAGAGCAGTAACTGGTGTTACGGTGTTCTGCTTTGGTTTCTCATGGGCTTTTGGAAGTGACTGTTAAGACCAGTGGCATTTCACACCTAGGCCTTCAGTGGTGTCTGTTACTGACATCACTGAGATGTGATCGATTGCTCCTGTCTGCCTAGCTGCCTGCTGTGTTTTGTTTGCTTCGAGGCTGTAAGCTCCGTCTAAGCCTCGTATTAGCTTTGTATTTCTTTCTGGTTTGAACCATCATTTACTACCATTTCTAGTTGTTTATACTACTAAATACAGCTTAGACAACATCTCAGATTAACCTGACATCGCTAGCTTCCGTTATTGTTAGAACAACACGCTAGTAACTCGCTAGCCAGTTAACGCGCCACCCGTGCGCTCAATTATTTATTTATTTTTCTCTCGCGCGCCTGCACCTCTGAGTTCATAAAAAGCCCAGGTGAGTAAGAATCAGTCAACAAACACGGTGAGTAATGTCTTGTCCTGTTATTGTCACCTGCACTTCATGTTACATGTTTAGCATAGCCTTCCCCGTCGGCAATATAGGGTTTATATGTGATAAATGCAAGGAAACAGTCAGGCTGACGGAGAAGATTTCAGAATTAGAAACACGCATCCAAACTTTAATTGAGGATAGTAAGTGTGCTAGAGCTTTAGATTCTACTTTGGATGCGCCTAGCATAGTGAACTCTTTACATGATTCGGTTCCGGCTGAATTATTGCCTGTGCAGCCAGGCAGATGGGTGACAGTGAGGGATCGCTCTAGTCACGGATCAAAAAACCACTCTTCCGTTCCGATTACCACAACAAATCGATTTGCCCCACTCAGTGAAACACCCACTGAGAATTCTGTTGATTGTGCCCTGGTAATTGGCGATTCTATTACACGGAACGTGAAAATAGGGACACCAGCCAACATAGTCACATGTTTTCCGGGAGCCAGAGCGCCTGACATCAAAGCAAATTTAAAAGTGCTGGCTAATGCTAATCGTAAATTCTCTAAGATTGTTATTCACGTCGGCACTAATGATGTTCGACTCCACCAGTCGGAGATCACCAAAATTAATATTAAAGAGGTGTTTGAACTCGCAAGTACGATGTCAGGCACTGTAATTTGCTCTGGCCCCCTTCCTGTTCGAAGGAGTGATGAGATAGTTAGCAGATTGCCATCACTCAATGGCTGGCTGTCTAAGTGGTGTCCGCAAAATAATATAGAATTCATAGACAATTGGAAAAGTTTTTGGGGCAAACCTGACCTGTTGAAAAGAGATGGTATTCATCCCTCCTGGGATGGTGCTGCTCTTCTCTCTAGTAATTTGGCTCATAGTCTTAGAGACAAAATATGACAATCTGGGGCTCAGGTCAGGAAGCAGACAAACTGGCTAAACCGACCGTCTGCTAGCGGCCTCGCGTCACCAAGGTCAGATAAATCCCATCACATAGAGGCTCTTTCACCTAGATATCATCATATAGAGACTGTGTCTGTTCCCCGAATTTGGAAATCCAAAAAACGTCCAAACCGATCTAAGGTTAAAAATGCAATTGATATTCAACAAATAAAAAATAGATATAATACAGATGAGCAAACGATAAAGCTTGGGTTGCTGAATATTCGATCCCTTACTTCAAAAGCACTCATAGTTAATGATATGATTTCAGATTATAACCTAGATGTGCTGTGTATGACAGAAACCTGGCTAAAACCAGACGATTACATTACTTTAAATGAGTCCACCCCGCATGATTACTGTTATAAACATGAACCTCGCCTGAAAGGCAGAGGGGGAGGTGTTGCTGTAATTTATAGTAATATTTTCAAAACCACTAAAAAATCTAGTTTAAAATATATTTCTTTTGAAGTGTTGGTGCTTAATGTAAAAATATATAATGTAAACGATAAATCAAGTTTGAGAATTCTGCTGGCAACTGTCTACAGGCCACCAGGGCACCATAAAGATTTTATCAAAGAATTTGCTGACTTTCTATCAGAATTAGTATTGACTGCAGATAAAGTCCTAATTGTTGGTGATTTTAATATACATGTAGATAATGGAAAAGATGTAATGGGATTGGCATTTAAAGACATTCTTAACTCTATTGGAGTTAGACAACACGTGTCAGGACCTACTCATTGTCTTAATCATACTCTAGATCTAATATTATCACAAGGAATCAATGTTGATGCTGTTGAAATTCTGCAGCAGAGCGACGACATCTCAGATCATTATCTAGTCTCATGTGAATTACATTTAGCCAAGGCTGCAAAGCCAACTCCGTGTTACAAGTATGTTAGACCTATCACTTCTGAATCAGAAAGAATCAGAATCAGAAAGAGCTTTATTGCCAAGTGTGCTTGCACACACAAGGAATTTGTTTTGGTACTGAGGCTTCCAGTGGACATATACAAATACAACATGAAACATAATACTACAAATTATAAGAATAAAAAATAAAAATATAAATATATGAGAATAAAACTATCACAGTTGGGTTTAGTCAGAATAGACATTTTCAGATTTACAGATTATGAACCTATTTACAGTGTTTTGAATATTATAAATAAATAAATCTACATATAAGTATCACCTGAGTTGTGGGATATTGCACTAAACAGTGGGAGTATTGCACTTACAGGCATATGCCTTGGGAGGAGTGTTAACTGTTCAGGAGGGAAATGGCCTGTGGGAAGAAACTGTTCCTGTGCCGAGATGTTCTTGTGGCCAGTGATCTGAGTCTCCGTCTTGACGGTAACAGTTCAAACAGGTGGTGTCCAGGGTGAGTGGAGCCTGTGATGATTTTACCTGCTCTCTTCCTCACTCTGGAAGAGTACAGGTCCTGGAGGTTTGGCAGGGGGGCACCAATAATCCTCTCCGCAGTCCGGACTGTCCGTTGTAGTCTCCTGATGTCTGATTTGGTAGCTGAACCAAACCAGACAGTGATGGAAGCGCACAAGACAGACTCAATGACGGCTGAGTAGAACTGAATCAGCAGATCCTGTGGCAGGTTGAACTTCCTCAGCTGGCGAAGGAAGTACAGTCTCTGCTGGGCCTTTTTCACAGTGGAGTCAATGTGATTGTCCCACTTCAGGTCCTGAGAGATGATAGTGCCCAAGAACCTGAATGACTCCACTGCTTCCACAGTGCTGTTCATGATGGTGAGTGGGGGGAGTGCTGAGCTGTTCCTCCTGAAGTCCACGATCATCTCCACTGTTTTGAGCGTGTTCAGCTCAAGGTTGTTATAACTGCACCAGGCAGCCAGCTGTTCAACCTCCAGTCTGTAAGCAGACTCGTCACCGTTTCGGATGAGACCGATGACAGTGGTGTCGTCAGCAAATTTCAGGAGCTTGACAGTGGGGTCTTTAGAAGTGCAGTCATTAGTGTACAGGGAGAAGAGCAGTGGGGAGAGAACGCACCCTTGGGGAGCACCAGTGCTGATTGTGAGTGTCTTGGATGTGTGTTTCCCCAGTCTCACTCGCTGCTGCCGGTCCGTCAGGAAGCTGGTGATCCACTGACAGATCGAGGATGGTATGGAGAGCTGGGTCAGTTTGGCTGTGAGAAGACCAGGCATGATGGTATTGAAGGCCGAACTGAAGTCCACAAAGAGGATCCTTGCATAAGTCCCTGGTCTGTCGAGATGTTGCAGGATATAATGCAGTCCCATGTTGACTGCATCATCCACAGACCTGTTTGCTCTGTAAGCAAACTGAAAGGGATCCAGCAAGGGTCCAGTGATGTCCTTCAGGTGGGCCAGCACCAGTCTTTCAAACGACTTCATGACCACAGACGTGAGAGCGACAGGTCTGTAGTCATTAAGTCCAGTGATTTTGGGTTTTTTGGGGACAGGAATGATAGTGGAGCGTTTGAAGCAGCAGGGAACTTCACACTGCTCCAATGATCTGTTGAAGATCTGCGTGAAGACCGGGGCCAGTTGGTCAGCGCAGGCTTTTAAACAAGCAGATGAGATGCCGTCTGGGCCTGAGGCTTTCCTAGTCTTCTGTTTTTTGAAGACTCGGCTCACGTCCTCCACACAGACCTTAAGCTCAGGTTGGATGGCAGGAGGGGGGAGTGATAATTGGAGAACAGGAGGTGATGCTGAATGTGTGAAGTGCAGATCAGACCGGGTGTGTGGTGTGAATGAGGGCTTTTCAAACCGGCAGTAAAATGAATTTAAATCGTCAGCCAGGTGTTGATTGTCCACAGATCGAGGGGATGGTGACTTGTAGTTGGTAATGTTCCTCAGGCCATTCCAGACTGATGATGGGTCGTTGGATGAAAACTGGTTTTTCAGTTTATCAGGGTAGTTCCTTTTAGCAACTCTGATCTCCTTTGTCAATCTGTTTCTGGCCTGGTTATACAAGATTTTATCCCCACTTCTGTAAGCATCCTCTTTGGCATGATGAAGGTGTTTGAGTTTCCCAGTAAACCATGGTTTATCATTAGTGAATGATAAGAATGTCCTGGTAGGAATGCATGTATCCTCACAGAAACTTATATATGATGTTACAGTATCTGTGAGCTCATCCAGATCATTGGTAGCAGCTTCAAAAACAGTCCAATCAGTGCAATCAAAGCAGGCCTGTAGATTCTGCTCTGCTTCATTAGTCCATCTTTTTACAGTCCTTATTCCAGGTTTAGCTGATTTCAGTTTCTGCCTGTAGGTCGGAATAAGATGAACCAAACAGTGATCAGAGAGCCCCAAAGCTGCCCGTGGGACTGAGTGATATGCATTTCTTATTGTGGTGTAACAGTGGTCCAGTATATTACTGTCTCTGGTGGGACATGTAACGTGCTGTCTGTATTTTGGTAGTTCACGGGAAAGATTTGCTTTGTTAAAATCCCCAAGAATGATTAAAAGAGAGTCTGGGTACCTTTGTTCCGTTTCAGATATTTGTTCAGCCAGCTGTTGTAGCGCCGCGCTCACGCACGCGTCTGGAGGGATGTAAACATTCACGAGAATGAAAGAGGAAAATTCCCGAGGCGAGTAGAAGGGTTTACAGTTTATGAAATGTGCCTCTAAATTAGGAGAGCACATCTTCTTCAGTGTTGTTACATCTGAACACCAACTTTCGTTAATGTAGAAACACAATCCACCACCTCTCGTTTTCCCCGTTAGCTCCGCGATGCGATCCGCTCGGAACAGCTGGAAGCCCGGCAGATGTATTGCGTTGTCCGGTATGGCTTCACTCAGCCAGGTTTCAGTGAAGCACAAAGCAGCAGAGTTTAAAAAATCCTTGTTAGTGTGGGTGAGGAGAAGAAGTTCATCCGTTTTGTTAGGAAGGGATCGGAGATTCGCGAGATGAATGCTGGGGAGTGCAGTGCGCAGGCCGCGCTCGCGGAGTTTAACCAGCGCGCCGGCTCGCTTCCCGCGTTTGCGTCTGAACGCGCGTTTGAACAACAACGCTGCCCCTCCGACGAGAATGTCCAGCAAAACGTCCGAATAATCAAAAACTGTAGAAAAGGTTTCTGGTGTGTGTTTCCTAATGTCCAGTAGTTCGTCTTTGGTGAAACTGATAGGAAAAGAATGACTAAACGCAGAACAAACGAACAAAAACAACACAATAGCTGGAGAGCTCCACACCGAGGCAGCCATCCGCGGCGCCATCTTGGATTCTGCCACTAAAGATTGCTTTATCAATAATCTTCCTAATCAGTTTCATCGTCTCAGCATCCCAGATAGCTTAGAATAACTTGATATTGCAACAGAAACTTTTAACTCTCTCCTTTCCAGCACTTTAGATACAGTTGCTCCGTTGCGCTTAAAGAAGATTAAAGAAAATAGTCCAACACCGTGGTACAACGAGCACACCCGGGCCCTTAAGAGAGCAGCCAGAAAAATGGAGCGCAACTGGAAGAAAACAAAACTAGAGGTATTTCGGATTTCATGGAAGGAGAGCTCGATTGCTTACAGAGAGGCTTTAAAAGCTGCTAGATCTGCTTATTTTTCAACCCTATTAAAAGAAAATAAACATAATCCAAGGTATTTATTTGAAAAAGTGGCTACACTAACGAAAAAGAAAGCTTCAAGCCCAGAAGTTTCCAAGAAACACAGCAGTAATGACTTTATGAACTTCTTCACTTATAAGATTGATAATATTAGGGACAAAATTATAAGTATGCAACCGTCTACTACAGCATCACATCAGGGAGTGCATTATAGTCTCCCCGAGGTAAAATTTGATTCATTTGTTGCCATAGGAGAGGAATAATTTTGCAAACTCATCTAAATGAGTTAATTCATCTAAATCGACAACATGTATGTTAGACCCTATACCGACTAAACTACTGAAAGAGATGCTTCCAGAAGTCATAGATCCTCTTCTTAACATCATTAATTCATCTTTGTCTCTAGGATACGTACCAAAAACCTTTAAGCTGGCTATGATTAAACCGCTTGTTAAAAAAACGCAACTTGATCCTACAGAATTAGTCAAATACAGGCCGATCTCAAATCTACCTTTTCTGTCAAAGATACTAGAAAAGGCAGTATCCTCACAACTGTGTTCCTTTCTTAAAAGAAATGGTATCTGCGAGGATTTCCAGTCAGCATTTAGACCGCACCATAGCACTGAGACTGCTCTCATTAAAGTCACAAATGATTTGCTCTTATCATCCGATCGTGGTTGTATCTCTCTATTAGTGTTACTTGATCTTAGTGCTGCATTTGACACCATTGACCACAACATTCTCTTAAATAGACTAGAAAACTATGTTGGCATTAGTGGAATTGCACTAGCATGGTTTAAATCATATTTATCTGACCGCTATCAGTTTGTAGCAGTAAATGAAGAGATGTCTTATCGATCACAAGTTCACAAGAAAATGAAGTTTCGATCATAAATTTAAAAGAAAATCATATTCACCACAAAAAAACGGGGGCAAAAACAGCATTATACTCCCCAAAACTACAGATTATTTCTTTCATTCAAAGACTTCAAAGACTTCAATTACTCTGTTGTACAGGTTATCTGTGCGTTTCTGTTCCAACAATAAGTCTTTTCTATCGAGGCTAGAGCTGAAGGTCGAGTCCCGTGGCATAAGTTTTAATTCGCTTTAGTGCTGAGAGTGTCTGCTCGACAGAAATAGTGGACACAGGGACAGTCACCGCAACACACGACGATGTGTACAGCTGCCCCATGCTCTCAAACAGATTTTTGAAGGAAATCTATGAGATCAGTGGGACTTTTGCCTTCAAAATCATTCGTGGCATCGTAGTCAGTTCTGTTTTTACCACGGACAGATCGAAAAGAGTTTTGTGACGCTGCGTTAAGCTGGATAAGGCTGAATAAGAGATTTTTTCCGGTAGGTTTAAACCTGGTGGGGGTCGAGGAGGGAAAGAAACATTAATTTGTGGGTTGAAAAATTAAGATTTAAAAATGATTAAATCTACAGGAATAACTTGTAGTTTACGCAGATCGCTGCAGATGTGGTAAGCTAGCTCTGACTACCAGTAATAGTACGCGCTCTGAACATCCAATCAAAGGACGTGAAAATCGCGACGTCATTGTACGCCTGCTAGATGGCCCCGGTGCAGTCAAATCGAAATCTAATTGGCTGAATAAATCTGACTGATTATCTGATTGGTTAAAGCAACAGTTTCATTGTCATTCATTTTAAGCTACAGGCGCCCGCACTATTGATTCTGAAGGCCTCAAGCAAGACCCGAACAACACGATAGCTGAAATATGATTGGATAAAAGCTCTGACATAAACATACACTACTGGAACCAGCGCAACCAAGAGAAAAGCTATAAAATTAAGAGAATGGACTATTGGGAATAATTTAATACTCATTCATTGAAAAATATATTAAAGTGCAAGTCAGTGATTCTGATAGTGTTTAGGCCAGCAGAGAAGGCCTTGCTGGCCCTGACGGCCCACCACTGATCTCCACATTCTCTCCACTGACCACACATCCAAGACATCCTTTATCATGCGGATAAGTGTCTTGAGTCAATTCCGTTGTTTTTTCGAGAAAATAATGGATTGTCTTAACTTAAGGCAATCCATTATTTTCTCGAAAAAACAACGGAATTGACTCAAGACACTTATCCACATGATAAAGGAGGTCTTGAATGTGCCAAAAATATCAATAACTAATTTTCCTGCACATAAGTTTACCTGAACATTTGTCCACTGGTTAAGGTTTTGCTGTTTGGGGTACAGTATATACATTTACAGTCATTTTAACATATTTTATGTTTTTTCACTTTACATTTGGGACATGTTTGAGGGTACTAACAGAAGCGCAAAAAAATAATGCTTCACGAAAAGTAAAGAGCAGATGATGAATGAATGACAAGGAAGCACAAAAAAATTACGTACAGTACACAATAGTAATTACAAACAAGACTTTGTTGTTAGTTCCCAACAGCACAGCAGCTCCAGACAAACAATGACACTCAAACCCAGTGTTACTCATGTGTGGAGCGGAATCAAAGCAACCTCTGTGTTTGTTATCAGGCCTTCCTGCTTAGCTCTCTCCAGCGCTGGGAAGCTTTTCTAATATTAACGCGGGTCCTAAAGCTCTTTCCTGATCATAACCCTTCATTTTCCAGTGATATTTTTATGAGCTTTTCTCTTTTTTATTGTGTCTTATCTCTATTTCAATTTTTCTTCAAATCTCCCTCCTCCCTCGTTCTCTCTCCTCCACCACCATACGCTCCCTAATGCTGATTGACTACACAGGTTTGTCATTGTTGTTCGCTCATGTGTCGGTCCGATTAACTCCCAAACAGCGTTTTTCAAATATCGCTTACCCCACCTTTAACCACATCTCTCGATTTGCCAGCCAATCTACTCATGATGAGATCAGAGACATCAGTTTGCATTCTGAATCTCATTCTGTTTAAATAACTGTACATCATAACTTCCCACTCATGCACAGTAAATTAATCACTGTTATCAGCCCTGAAGAATGGTAGAGGTGCCACATCTTGTTGTACTTTCACCTTCTGTGCGCACTGGAGTGCTGAGACTGGCAAGGTGGATTAGGCTGTACTTGGCCGGGCTGGTCTGCAAGGTTAAGGCTGGCCGAAATACTCTCCCCTATTATCTGAGCCAGATCTGAAATTATACCCCCAAATGACTCAGGACTAATGACACTTTCAGTATCTGGGTGTGTGATAGTAATAACTGCTGGATCTACAGATGCATCAATCGCTGAATCAACTATGTGCACTTGGTCAAGTCCTACATTAGGTAACGCTCTCCCTTTTCCATAACAACGAGGTGTAATTTCAGACACTTTCTCATTGCGAAACATTTCGGGTCCACCACTCCTGCCCAATGGAAAAGTGACATTAGATTGTTTCACAGGGCTAAAATGCTTTGTTAGTACCCTCAAACATGTCCCAAGTGTAAAGTGAAAAAACATTAAATATGTTAAAATGACTGTAAATTTATATACTGTACCCCAAACAGCAAAACCTTAACCAGTGGACAAATGTTCAGATAAACTTATGTGCAGGAAAATATATGAAATCAAATCATCTCAAAACAGTTCAATATCAGAATGAAGATATGCATTTAAAAAAATAAAATTAAAAAAAATTCCCCAGTGGGGGATGCCACTGGAAAAACCAGCAATGCAAGTTTGAGAGGTGGCGCCCCGCTAAATCTCTCGAGAATCACAACTTACTTTACGGCACGACGTCACATACATCAACAACATATGAGGCACCTTCCATGGAAGACACTACACTAGCGCGAATTTCAGATATGTAAAATTATCTGTTGAGGTGAAGGTAGAAGAATAATCCTGGCAATTTTCCCTCTCTGATTCATTAAGTAACATTATGGATGATTTTGAGTGGTTAACTTTGTATCCAGAAATTTTCCCAAAAGTTTCAATGAGATCTAGGAGTGCAGGGATAGATCTGCTCAGGTTTTTCAGGAACAAAATTACGTCATCTGCAAATAGTGTTTTTAGTGCAAATAAATTTTATGTTCCAGGTGACTTTCTCGGATTCCATAAATGTCACTATGCATCCTCACCCTTAGCAAAAGGTTCTATAGCAAGGATAAATAATAAAGGTGATAAGGGACTTCCTTGCGGGCAACTTCTAGAGATGTTAAAAGGTTTAGAGACCACATTATTGGTCAAAACTTCTGCGGAAAGCCCAGTACAAAGCAATCTAATCCATTTACAAAAAGTATCCTCAAAGCCAAAACGAGTGAGCACCTCAAATAAGTAGTGCCATTCGACGCGGTCAAAGGCCTTCTCTGTATCAAGAGAGAGTAAAGCCGTGTCTTTTGCCCCTCTCTGGTTATGTAAAATATTGAGCACTCGTCTGACATTATGAAAGCCCTGTCTACCTTGGATAAATCCATTTTGGTCCTCTCCCACCACCAGAGGTAGCAGGCCCTCCAATCTTCTTGCAAAAACTTTGCTAAGTATTTTTGTATCTGAGTTTAAAAGGCTGATTGGGCGAATGTTTTCATATTTTGTGTTAGGTTTTCCTGGTTTTAGGAGTAAAGTTATTAGGGCTCTCCTCATGCATGTAGGGAGAGGGCCATTCCTAAAAGATTCCTGGAACATTTCCAACAGGGGTGAAATTAATTTGGACTGAAATTTTTTATAAATATTTATAGGTATGCCATCTGGACCTGCTGCTTTTCCAGCCTGCATACAGCTAATTGCTTCTACAATTTCTAATTTTGTTATTTCTCCATCTAGTGCTCTACTTTCATTTTCTGAAATTCTAGGAATATTAAGGTTGTTTAGGAGTAGTGTTTGTTTATCGAGATTACGAGTACCCTCAGAGCTATACAGTTTCTCATAAAATACCCTGAAGGCCTCATTAATTTCTGTAGGGTCTACTATGGTTCTACCGTTTGGATCTTCGATGTAGTTAATAGACCTTTCTGTTTGTTTTTGTTTAATGCGCCATGCTAAAAGTTTCCCAGGTTTTTCCCCTTGGTCATAAAAGGATTGTTTAAGTCTCATTAAATTAACTGCTGCTTTGTTAGCTGACAATTCATTGTAATTTGCTCTAAGTAGAAGTAATTGTACATCAACATCGTTAGAGTTTGGTTTCTTATTGTAGAGATCTATTTCAAGTTTTTTAATTTTCTCATCTATTGTCTTTATTTCCAAATGTGAACTCTTTTTTTTTGAGCTGGTAAAGCTAATTATTTGACCCCTAAGAAAGGCCTTAAATGCCTCCCATCTTATGCTAGCAGACGTTTGAGAAGTATTACATACAAAGTACATGTCAATTTGTTTATCTAAAAAATCTATAAATATGGGGTCTGTAAGCCATCCTGGTTGAAGACGCCATTTCGGGGGATCACTCACAAGTTTAGTATCTGTATAAGTGAGTGAAATAGCTGCATGGTCAGATATTACTATACTACTATACTGACAGTTGTCAATTTTTGAAACAAGTAGTGCTGAGACCAAAAAATAATCTATACGTGAGTGAGTTTTATAAGTGCTGGAATAACAGGAGTATTCTACTGCATTGGGCTTGCCATGCCTCCATATATCCAACGAATTTAATTCACAATTTCATAAAATGGCTTATTGTCTTCCTCGAACTAGTGTGAGTATTATCCAAGCCTGATGATCTATCTCTTACTGGATCTAACATGCAATTAAAGTCGCCAGCTATTATGTATTGCCCAGAAAGATTTGAGACAGTCAGAAACAGATTATAATAGAATTTAGGGTCATCATCATTTGGGCCATACACATTTATCAGATTTATATTTTCAAATAATAACATACCCTGAATTATGATATATCTACCAGCAGGGTCCTTAATTATATTTCTTATTTGTAGTGGGACAGATTTATGAATTAGTATCATCACTCCTCTAGCATGGGTGGTATAAAGAGCTGACAACACTTGACCCTGCCATCTTCTTCTTATTTTAAAAATATCCCCAGCCATTAGATGAGTTTCTTGCAAGAAAATAATTTTTGATTGCAAGAATTTTATCCTGTTCATCACTTGTTTAACCTTTGTGATTTTATTTAAACCCCTACAGTTCCATGAGGTACATTTCACCTTCAAACTACTGGACATTAGTTATATAAAATATCCTTACGATTCGTTTTGATAAAATAAAATACATTGATAGCAACACACCCGTAAAAAAAGAAAAAGAAAAAATGAAAAGAAAAAAAAAAAAAAAAGAAAAAAAAGAAAAAAGAAACGTCTTTGGTTACGTATGTAACCCTCGTTCCCTGAGTAGGGAACGGAGACGTTAACTTCGGATGACGACGAATGGGGTTTCGCTTAGAACACCTATCGTCTTCGAGTATTACAAAACGAGCCAATGGCAAAGAAATGCCATGGGTCTGCGGAATTTGCATAGCGTATCTCCGCCTTACCTCGTGGGTATAAAAGGAGGACGCCGGCAACATGCAGATATGTTTCTTCGCTGAGGAGCCAAGACTGAGCTCAGGCGATCCCCGCGGTACAGCGGAAAGTGGCAGGAAGACGTAACGTCTCCGTTCCCTACTCAGGGAACGAGGGTTACATACGTAACCAAAGACGTTCCCTTTCGTTGTCACTCCGAGTTACGTCGGATGACGACGAATGGAGTTACCAGTCTAATCACGCCACCTTCTCAGCTGTCTTCCAGTGCCCTGCTTAAAATCGAGATCCCGTCGTAGACTGGACGAAGGACTCCATTTATCACAGGAATACCAAGGTACACTGGGAAGCATATCCCAAGCTAGGGGAAGTATGCAATTAATGCCAACCCAGATGGGGGGGGGGGGGGGGGGGGACTAGAGAATAGACATATGACCCGCAGGAAACATATGGAGAACACTGGGGTATCCAGCCGCAAGTGGAAATTTCAACCCCAGGGGTGGCAAGGTGGCTTGCCAAGGGAAAGACACATGCTCAGAGAGGCTCACAGTGGAAATACACATGTGGGGGTCGCTCAGGGGAGGGACCATGCACACGGGAGGCACCTAGCCGACGCGCAGGCAATAGACACTGGCGCCAACGTCAGGAGTGCTGGAGGAACTCAGGGCTTTCGGGGAAGCTCACCTGAGGAGAATATCGCACGTATCCAGTCCGTGGAGTGGAATGGCGAGCAAGCGAAGACACCTGAGCGGGTCGAGTACTAGATGGTTGAAGCGAGTACATGAGAGGACACTGGCTCCACTCGGGGATTGTAGAATCTGGCGAATGTGTTAGGTGTCGCCCAGCCTGCAGCTCTGCAGATGTCTGTTAGCGAGGCGCCATGCGCTAGAGCCCAAGAGGACGCCACACTCCGGGTGGAGTAGGCAGTCACACCAAGGGGGCACGGTCGACCTTGCTGCTGGTAAGCCAAAGCAATGGCGTCCACTATCCAGTGAGACAACCTTTGCTTGGAGAGAGCCTTTCCCTTCAGCCTCCCACCATAACAGACAAAGAGCTGGTCTGAGGTCCTGAAACACTGCGTTCTGTCTACATAGGCACGGAGAGCGCGGACTGGACAGAGCAGTGCCAAGGCTGGGTCTGCCTCCTCCAGGGGCAGCGCTTGCAGATTCACCACCTGGTCCTAGAAGGGAGTGATTGGAACCTTGGGCACATATCCAGGCCGGGGTCTCAGGATCACGTGAGAGTAAGCCGGCCCGAATTCCAGGCACGCTTCGTCAACAGAGAATGCATGCAGGTCCCCTACCCTCTTGATGGAGGCCAGTGCAATTCAGGAGCGCTGTCTTCATAGACAGGAATTTAAGCTCGACTGATTGCAGGGGCTCAAATGGAGCACTCTTCAGGGCAGTTAGAACCACTGAGAGGTCCCAAGAGGGAACGAGAGGAGGGCGAGGCGGATTTAGTCTCCTCGCTCCTCTCAGGAACCTGATGACCAGGTCGTGCTTCCCCACTGACTTACCTTTCGATGAGGTCATGGTGTGCGGCAACAGCGGCAACATAGACCTTCATGGTGGAGGGAGACAGCCTTCGCTCCAGCCCCTGTTGAAGGAAGGAAAGCACAACGCTGATTAGGCATCTCCGGGGGTCTTCTCGGTGTGAAGAGCACCAGCTGACGAAGAGGTTCCACTTCAACGCATAGACGTGTCTCGTGGACGACGCCCTAGCGGAAGTGATGGTAGCCACCACCGCTGGTGGTAGGGTACTCAAACCTGCCTCGTCCCGTCGAGGAGCCACACGTGGAGGTTCCAGAGATCGGGACGAGGGTGCCATAGGGTGCCCCGTCCCTGAGAAAGAAGGTTCTTCCTCTGAGGGATCGGCCAGGGAGGTGCTGTCGCGAGGAGTACTAGTTCGGGGAACCAGGTCCGGTCGGGCCAGTAAGGGGCAACCAGGATGACCTGCTCCTCGTCCTCCCTGACCTTGCGCAAGGTCTGCGCAAGAAGGCTCACTGGGGGAATGCATATTTGCGGCCCCGCGGCCAGCTGTGAGCCAATGCATCCGTGCCGAGCGTGCCCTTGGTCAGGGAATAATACAGGTCGCAATGGGTCGACTCGTGAGAGGCAAACAGATCTATCTGTGCGTCCCTGAACTGGTCCCAAATCAGCTGAACCGACTGGGGATGGAGTCGCCATTCTCCAGGGAGGGGCTGAAACCGTGAGAGCTTGTCGGCTGCACAGTTCAGGACTCCGGGATGAAAATGGCTCGAAGCGACCTCAGATGCTTCTGACTCCATAAGAGGAGGTGGCGGGCGAGTTGCGACATACGGCGCGAGCGTAGACCACCTTGATGGTTGATGTACGCTACTGTGGCGGTACTGTCTGATCGGACTAGTACGAGTTGACCCCTGAGCAACGCCCAGAAGCGGTGCAGGGCAAGGCGTACTGCCAGCAACTCGAGGCAATATACATGCCATACTGCTCAACGCTACTTGCGAGAATCACTGAGCCTCAGGAGCAACCTTGCTCAACACTTAAGTGTGAAGAAATTCACTGAACTTCAGGAGCATTTCTGCTCAACACCTGGGTGTGATAAATCTCACAGAATTTTTCAGGAGCATTTCTACTCAACATGAGAGTGTGACAGCATGTCCATTGCGCATGGCACCCCAGCCCGTGGAGGCATCTGTTGAGACAACAACATGCCGGGAAGTTCGTTCCAGGGGCACTTGGGCCCGTAGAAAACTGAGGTTCGACCACGGGGTGAGTACTGACGGCAGGTCGGAGTAAATGGTACTCGGAGGGTGCCGTGTTGCCATGCCCACCTCGGGACTCGGTCGCGAAGCCAAAGCTGAAGCGGTCTCATATGAAGCAATCTGAGTGGCGTACCGCGGCTGCAGATGCCATATGCCCCAGGAGCCTCTGAAAAAACTTTAGTGGAACCGCACTCTTGCGCTTGATAGTCTCAGGCAAGTCAGCAATGGCTGAGTGGAGAAGGCGACCAAGTCCAAACCGAGAAAAGAGTTCCTCTGCACGGGGCAAAGTTTACTCCTTTCCCAGGCCCAGACGTGCTAGGTGCCGGAGCACTGGGTCCCTGTATTCGCAAACCTGGTCTCAGGAGTGAGCTTAAGACAGCCAGTCACCGAGATAGTTAAGGATGCGAACCCCGTGTTCCCATGGAGGAACAATGGCTGCCTCAACAACCTTTGTGAAGGCGCGAGGAGACAGGGCTAGCCTGAATGGGAGAAAAGCGTACTGATATGCGCGTGCCCTGACAGCAAACCGTAGGTATGGTCTGAGTCGAAGGAGAACGGAGACATAAAAGTAGGCGTCCTTCTTGTCGATCACTGCAAACCAATTCTGTGGCCGCACACATTTCTCCAGAAATGCGTTTGGCCAGGAGCATCTTGAACGGCAGCCTGTGAAGGGAGCGGTTCAGATGCGTAGGCTCAGGATTGGCCGTAACCCACCAGACTTCTCCGGGACAATGAGGTAGGGGCTGTAAACCCGGACCTCATTTCGGCTGGAGGAACAGTCTCAAATCGCACCCATCGCCAGTAGGGTAGCAACCTCCGCTCTATGATAGGGGCATAGCCACCGACCAAAGAGGAGCAGACTCCCCTGAAGCGGGGAGGAGACCGTGCGAACTGAATCGCAGCCGAGCCGACGGTTCGCGCGACCCAGCTGAACAGAAGGGAAGCTCTAGGAAGGCTCCCAACTGTGCCAGCGGTGTCAAGAACCACAGACGTCCCCCCGGTGGTGCAGCGAAGCAGAATGACCGGCCCAGACGTGGACGGCATAGCGGCCCAGTGTGGGGGCAAGGTCATAACCGCACCTTTACAGAGGAGGCCAGGGAAGGACCAGCGTTCCACGGGGGCCTGCTCTGTCAGGGGTCTGGCGACAGAGGGGGACGGGGCGAAGCGGTCCGTGGACGGCACGCTGTGTCAACCGCCTCTGGGACAGAGGGGGACGAGGATAGCACGGCTTGTGGGCGGCGCTCTGTGTCTTCCGAGAACTCTATATGCTCAGAGACGAGAGAGTCAGTTCTTTCTGAATGAGGATTCTTCGCCAGCCCTCCACTGGGGAAAGGAGTGGCCCTGCTACCAACTCCTGGAAAGAACTGAGTCTCATCTCTGAGCAGCCCATCTCAAAAGTGCCGCTTAACCCGGCGTTTAGCGGGGGGCGGGGCTGGAGAGGGCTGTGGCATCCCCCCTATGGTCTTCCAGAGCCAGGCCCGGGTGAACGGGCGGGGTTGGAACCGTAGGAGGGCGCCTTCGGCGGTGGGCAGACTGAGGGATCTGAGCGGACGGCGGGGCCGTCGGGCAGAATAACCTGAATCTGCTCATGGGCGGTTGAGAACTGTTGGGCAGAAGCACTCAACCGCACCGCTGAAGAGGCTGACCTGGGAGATGGAGGTGTCGAGCAGACGGGTCCGCCCGACATCGTGCACATCAGACCGGTGAGCCCCAGAATGGTGAACATCACCTGACTCCGAGAGCGTACGGCCACTTTC
Organism: Siphateles boraxobius; assembly: GCF_051911475.1. Classification (NCBI taxonomy): domain Eukaryota; kingdom Metazoa; phylum Chordata; class Actinopteri; order Cypriniformes; family Leuciscidae; genus Siphateles; species Siphateles boraxobius. Next base: position 13,763,844 of record NW_027509119.1, read on the forward strand.
GTCGCTCAGAGAGCAAGGTCAGTGGCGGCGCGCACCTCACTGAAGAGCCTCGGGTCAGTCCCGCCCTCCTGCATGTCCATGAGCATCTGGGTCAGGTAGACCAGCAGAACGGTCATGGGATGCAGTGAGGCGGCTGCCTGTCCTGTGGCACTATAGGATTTCGCCACAGATTAGTGTAGACGGAAAGAACTACAGGCTTTGGACGGGTGCTTAGGATTGCGCCGGGAAGCACTCTGAGGACACAGTAGCATGGCAACAGGGCGTTCAACCGGGGGGACCCCAGTGTACCCATGGGTAGCGGCCCCTGAAGGGAGGAAAGGCGGATGAGACCAACGAGCGGACCCGTGATCTCATCATGCACGTCCGGGAGGAAAGATATTGGGGTTTGCCGTGGACGCGGGTCGGCGGCCTCACCCAAAAACCAATCGTCCCGGGAAAGCATGGCCGTCATCTCCGGATCAGACTCAGGCACAGCCGTATGCACACCAGAGGGTGGCAGCTGTGACGAGTCGTCATTTCCAGAAGAATCAAGCCCACCTAGTGATGCTGCTACAGACACAGCATCATCCTCTGTAGCTTCAAATGAAAACACACGGGCCACCCGAGGGTAGACTCGTGGAATCATCAGTTCGCTAGCGGGCACCGTCATTAAAGAGGGGGGCTGGGGTCGCGGACACAGAGTCGGCGCCTTGCCAGCCCAATTTTTTATTTTTTTATTTTTTTTATTTTTATTTTTTTAGTGTGGAACAACGAAAAATGGGCTGGCAAGACCTTTGGTCAATGGAAGAGAGTAGGATCAGTTTCCTTATTAGGTCAACATATGATGTCCAGGTTTATCCAGTCGAAGTGGGTTGTCGAGGTTTTGTGGCACACTCTACAACCCGGTTCCTCAGAGACGTCGGATTCAGTGGTCAAGAGTTGCGTCGCACAGTAAAGAACTTATCTGAAGCAGCAGAAAGGAGCAGCAACTGGCTGTGGTTGAGACGGAAAGATTCTAGCTGGCTGAGTACAGGTCGCCATGCTGTGGTTTCGTAGAATTCTTGAAAACTTGAAGGGTGTTGGTTTATTTGTATAGGTCGTATAGTATTTACAGTCATTACGTTCCTGTGTATATTGCGTGAATGACGGGATGTTGGGCAGATATTGTGTTTTGCGGTAGGTGGTATGCCATACGGAACCGTTGCCACTGAAACTGCATATTAACGCACCAGTGGGGCTCGACAGCCTAAGGTCAAACGGGTTGGCGCGTATGGTTGGGTTGCGGAATGATTGTGAGATTGTGGTTAGGTCTCAGCAGCACTGTTGGTTTATTTGTAGAGGTTGTATAGTATTTACAGTCATTACGTTCCTGTGTATATTGCGTGAACGACGGGTGGTTGGGCAGATATTGTGTTTTGCGGTAGGTGGTATGCCATACGGAACCGTTGCCACTGAAACTGCATATTAACGCACCAGTGGGGCTCGACAGCCTTAGTCAAACGGGTTGGCACGTATGGTTGGGTTGCAGAGAGATTGTGGTTAGGTCTCAGCAGCAAGAGGGAAGTAGAGGTCGGTAAGCTGGGCTGAGTTGAGTGGGGGACGGAGGGGGGTGACTCTGGGACGCCAGAGTCACTGTCGAGCCCTCTTGAGGTGTCGTGGGCTAGTCGACGAAACACTGAGGACGGAAGGTGCCCACTTGAAGACCCTAGAGATGTTCCCTACTCCGCTCAATCCAGAGGGTTGTTATGGGGGGACCGCACTGTGGTTGCAGCCGTTGTGTGTGCTGACGCGCAAATACACTATTAACACCAGACAGAAGGAGATTCACGTCACCAGATGGAAAGAAGCGTAAATGGATGGAGAAGCATAGGTTACTGTAAAGCTATGTCTTAGTTGGTGCTTATCTTGGCGAAAGCCGAGTACAAATCAGCATGAAGTTTTAACATCTACTCTCGTGTAATGGAAATCAGACCAACACCCTCAGGTCACCCATGCCACCAGCCGAGATCAGGGGGTGGATGAGGGGACTCTCACTCTTGCGAGTTCACCGAGTCTCGACCTATATATGACGCGATGATCACTTTCCCAGAGAGAACATGAGTCATCCACGAGCGCTGTTCAAGCATGATCAAAGCCCAAACACACTAGACAGCGCTCGTGCCCATCAGAGTCCGATACCAGTCCGCTGCTACCAGAAATGCACGGGCGAGCCGTCTTTAAAAAGACGTGCCGCGTGCAAGCTCTTTTAAGAGAGGAGAAAAAAACTCCGCGATGTTGAAGCACACAGGGAGACACACACACACTGGCAGATCACTGCACAGATCAGCAGGCACTGTGAGCTCGCTGCAGATTGCCGTCACACCAACATCGGAGAGAGAAGCTCGTCTCGTAGAGCGAAGTCAGAGATGACTGTGGAGTGAAGAAATATTCTTGGTTCCGAAGCGAAAACATATCTGCATGTTGCCGCGACCTCCTTTTATACCCACGAGGTAAGTCGGAGATACGCTATGCAAATTCCGCAGACCTATGGCATTTCTTTGCCATTGGCTCGTTTTGTAATACTCGAAGTCGATAGGTGTTCTAAGCGAAACCCCATTCGTCGTCATCCGACGTAACTCGGAGTGACAACGAAAGGGAACAAACCCCACACACCTTATACCAACCGCTTATGACCGAGACGGGTCCGTGCAGCCGTCTATCTCTCGCTTTTAGTTATTTCCTTCTCTTTAGCTCTCTCTGCTATTAAAGAAACCAACCTACTAACCAACCAATATTATTGTAATGAACAATGCAACATTTGTTAACATAACCATTAAAGGGTTATACGATTACGCACATACCAGATAATAACATAATGTTACCTGAGGACTGCCCTGAAGGGAGGACAAAAATATTAAAGAAATAAAATAATACAACTATTGGCCATGTAGAGTACCGGTATGTGATGGGTTGTACGTCCCATATGTGTCATTTTAAACTTTTCGGTAGTCTAGGATGCGAGTCATGTCCGTATGTTCCCTTGCATCCATGAAAATAAACTTATTTTGGCCATGAGAGTGTAAAAGAAACCAAGACAGTCCCATTTGACGGAAAAGGGCAAGCAAAAATAATTGTCACTTTCTCTTGTGTAAAAACAATATAAGCCTATAGGCAGCTATTGCCGTTAGCCACATTTTCCTGGTAAAGTAGCCTCTGCCATATAGGTTTACCTTGATCCTTCAAAGAGACTGGACAAATTTGTCTACTTCAGCCGGCATTTGGAAAGTGTAGGACCTCTCCTCATGTGTCAGAAAGAGCCGTGCTGGAAAGATGATTCTGTGCTTATGAATACCCTTGTCTCGCAGCTTCTTTCGCACGTCATCATAGTCGCGCTGCATCTTGTGAACACCAGCGGAGAGGTCTGGGTGAAAACGGACTTGTTCGTTATTGTAAAGAACATTCCCTTTGATCCTGGCTGCCTTTAATACTCGCTCCTTGTCTTTGAAATTCAAGAACTTCATAATCAGTGTCCTCGGGTGTGTCATGTGCGAATCGTTATTTGTCAGAGTGCCGATTCTGTGAGCCCGCTCGATTAACAATGTCTCCTGCGGTTCCATTCCCAAAACCTCTGGTATCCACTTCTCAAGAAATGTAACCGTGTCCAGGCCCTCTGCTTTCTCCGGTAGGCCACCAGTCTCACATTGTTCCGTCGGCTTCTACATTCTAAATCTTCCACTTTGTTTGAAAGAGTTTTAACGGTGCTTTCCAATGTGCTCACTTTGGATATTAGCCCATTAACGTTGTCTTCAGCATCAGAAATACGTTGTTGCGCGTGCGTTATGCGCCCTGTGCATTCCTGTATCTCCTTTCTTACCTCCGTAATTGTTGTTTGCACACCATCTATCTTCTTATAAAGGCCACTTTTCAGAGACATTATGGCTTTCATTATATCCCGATTATTTTCGCCCGAAGTTGCTACTTCACCCTCTCCTTCGTCAAGACCGTCTTCCATAGTTGTCATGGCCTCAGAGTGTTCGTCTTCGTTTCGTGCTTTTTTCTTGTCTTTTTTGCCACCTTTACGTGACATTTTAATTCCCTGTACTCTTATGTACTTGTTGCTTAGCGTTGTGTACACTTCTGGTTGGTATTGTAGGATTAATTACATGCTAACAGCAGAGCTAAAAAGTTGCGACCTTTTAGCACCTCGCCATAACCGGAAGTCCGGCGTTCTTGTTGATGGACTAGTAAGTAAATCTCTTATTTGTAAACTTGTATCAAGCCGTGAGTGCAGAGACGCTCTGCGTGAGTGGTATTTACGACAGTAACCTTAAAGTACTGCACACGCTTCGAGTGTGTGTGGCTGTGCACACAGAAAACAGTACACAAGCCCCGATTTTCGCCTCTTCTTCCACTTTTAAAATGGTTTGGATGTGTAAATTGGCAAGAAAAAAACAAATCATGGGACCTGCCTGGGCTGCGTTTCCCGATAACGATGGATCTTAGCACTTACGAGCATTTTCTACGAGCGACTTTACCGACGTTCGTGTTCATTTCACGTGCGTTTCACAAAAACGCACTTAGAACGATCGTGCGCAGCTGTGCTTTAAGTGCTACTTAAAGTTGCTGTCCGTTTGTCAAGTGCTGAAATGTCACACTCGTAATTGTAGCACACGCTTGTATTTTGAAATGTATAGCCTAATTGTTTTCATCTGATGTGCATTTTCTACGAGGCCAATAATCTATAAAAGCACAAACCTATGGGTTAAAAGAGGAGATTAATGTCATTTTAGAGGAGGTGGAGCTATACAACATATTTTATTCAGCAGGTTTAAGGGCAGTCATAAAAATAAAACAAAAACAAAAAATCTGGGAGATTATTGCTACAAAACCGACTGCAACTAGGGGCATTAAAAGTTCAGGGAAGGAGGTCAGGAAGAAGTGGCAGGACTTTGCCAGCCTTGCTAAAAGGAAAAGGGCACTGCAGAGGACAACATTTAATAAAACAGGTGGTGGGACCTTCTCACACCAGAGGAAGAAAAGGCCTTGTCAATACTTGGCACAAGTGCTTCAGATGGCATTTGTGGTGGTATTGACATCCATGGAGGAGTAGGGGTAGCTCAACCTGAGCCTGGTCCGGTCCTTCATGGTCAGAGGAACCATCAGTTTCATCTGCCATCTCCCAGCATCTACCATCTCCTAGTCCTCCAAACAACCCTCCCAGGCCTAAGCCTCCATCTTCTGTTGTCCAGACTGCAGCCACAACACCTCAGCAGTTTGAGAACGTTGAGAACATGATAATTTGAGAAAGTTTGTTGTTCTAGTCAGGATATATAAGAGTGTCCTTAACAGGGAGGAGGATGAAGAGGTGGAGAAGGACAAAGATGGCATGGGGCCATATGATGGCCAACCAAGAAACAGGCTACATGGCTGGTTTTTATGCATGTCAGCAAGTCATTGACATATTTTTTTTTTAGTTCATCCTATTTCCCCAGTCTTTGAAGCATATTACACCTTTTATTATTTTTTTTGTTCATTCATTTAATTTAGATTAAAATTATTAGATTAATTAATTTATTTTTTTGTTGTTGCTTTCTGCCCTTTTTAATTATTTTATTTATAAATTCATTTAAACAAAAAACGAGTAATAAAGTGTACAATAAAGTACAATCAAAACCTTATTATTATAATCACATTCCACTTGAATAAAGTTAATTTGTAATGTGCTGGTTGTCCTGCAGGTGACCTCATAATTCTGTCTTCGTACGATGCACTTGGGGATTTACGATTACTCCAGAGCACTCGTAGATCTACGATGAATTTCAAGTGCTACTTAAGTTACGATGCTTTTGGGAAACAGACCGTAATATTAAGATCATTCGTACGATCGTTTTTACGATCTTCTTAGGCTTGCGATGCTTTTGGGAAACGCAGCCCTGGTCCATACGGATCAACTGCGATCAGTTGCACCCCTTATAATTAACAAAAACACGTATCATCATGATTGCTATCTTACCAGAGATGAACAAAAATCCTACTCCAATAAGTAAACGTGACCCTGTTCCAAAAAATGCCCAAAATGTTGGTACTTAAAAGTGCTTATCTCAAAATCTCTCTCGTTTAATATGCACCAACAACGAACAAAAGATTACCTCCGGAGATAAAAAGTTAGATTAAGAAGTCAATTAAACTCTTTACCGTTCCTTAATATTCAACAGTTTGTACCACGGTGTCACACACTGTTCATCTCTATGATATGCACTTGTCCTCATGTGCTCTCATTACCACATATTTAAGCAGAAGACAAAAATATAACTAAACCAAAAGGTAAAATGACAAAAATAATCACACAGGTAAAGTAAAATAACATTATACACATCAATCGGAGTAAATAAATAAATATAAAATAAATAATTACAATAAAGATTCAATAAGATTATCAGAAGTAGAAAGGAATCTCTCTCTTCAGTTACAATGCCAAAGAAAAGAGGAGGAGACAGAACAGGAAGTTATGTTGGCTCATGACATGACAACAATCAAAGAGGAAAGCACCGGCATTTCAATCAGGCAGCTACATCAGGTATATTTAAATGAACAATTTTGTTTGAATTTTACTTAATTATTTAACAGTGTTGTTTTTTATATATATATAACCTATATCTGTCATACTCTTAAAATAGTTACGTTTTCTTATGAGAACCTGATTTTGGCTTCAAGGTTTCATAATAAAACTGAATACCTTTTGATCGTATTATGTTCGGAATCCCTCTTTTTACCTGCAGGTGTTCTGTAAAGTTTAAATCAAATGTGTGACTCAACATGATGTAATGAGAAATCTATTCTGTAGGCCTATGTTCTTTTCTGGGCTCATAGTGGGTGGGGGTGAAAACGAGATAGGGAAAGAGAGAGGGGGGAGGAAAACGAGGTGACATAATGGATTGGGTGTAAGTGTACCCTTAAAGAATACATTGACACGGGATCTGAGGGGAAGAAATTGAGCGCGCGCTCGCAGCAGCGGCGTAAAAGCGCCGTTACACGGGGGTGGAGAAACAGAGGTAGAAAATAAAAGAGAGAGAGAGAGAGAGAGAGAGAGAGAGAGAGAGAGAGAGAGAGAGAGAGAGAGAGAGAGAGAGAGAGAGCAGTGCTTCTAATAATAACCCTGAGAGGGAACACAATGATTGAGGCACAGAACACACGGAGAGAAGAGAAAAAGACTGATAGAAACAGTAAAATGAAACAGACTGGTGCAGCTCGAGAGTGACTTTACATTTAAATAGAATAAAATATCGCTGATGAGGAAAAATCAAGAAAAGAGCATTAGATGTGGAATTATGTTTATGAAACATATGTCAGACACAAATGTGTATTTCAGAGCTATTCTGTTCATGTTCACATCCCTACAGCCTATCATTTCTAGCAAATACATTCCAATGCTGTATTCTACACTTTATGTGTATGTGCAATGATTAAAGACGTCTCAAAACAACACAAACTGAAATGACTCCAGATAAGGATGTGAACACTGGTCAGGTGTTTGTGTCAGGGCACTAAAACATACAGGATTGCGGGCAATGCTCTGACAGGAATAAAAATGGCTTAGTGCTGCCATCCTCTGGTGTAATGGGTAAAACAATATTCCTCTCAAGACTGCCAGGAATGCCTGAAATGTATATGAATGTATGCGACATACATCTGCAGCTGAATGTTGTGTGCCCTGAGTGTTCAATTGAATGTAAAACTAATCCCTAAAAATATATAATATTTTTGTCATTTTTGAAATAGCCTACAGATAAAAATAATAAAAACAAAAGTTAAGATTAAATAAGTTAATAGTAAGACACAATTTAAACTGTATGTGCTGCCATTCAAAAGTTTGGGGTCAATAATTAATAAAATTGAGATTAATAAAATAAAATCTTTTTTTTTCCTTTTTTTCTTTTTTCTTCAAGGGTTACACCTTGGAAGCTATTTCAAGGTTTGCGTTCTCGAGCCAGGCTGTTGTGCGAATGAGCGGGCCGGAGCACGTTAAGGGTTTTCTGTTAGAATGGTGTCATGGTAGCGGCCCTTAAGTTAATAACTAATGATCTTTGCAATGGAAGTGAATCGATCTAAACTAACTTTAGCTGGACAATAACTTTATTCTAGAGCTGCTGTAAAGCCAAAACAAACTGTGTTACTGTAATTTCCTATTATCACTGTAAAGCTACTTTGAAACCATATTGTTAAAAGGGACATTCTACCGGAAACGTACATTTCCACTTATAAAAAATCTTGTATTCTTAAATCTGTACATTGAGTCATAAAGAGGAAATGTTTAACTATGAGAAACTCATAGCATGCCATCTCAGCATGTTTTTATGATTGAATAAAATACATTTTTATACGCATTTCACTAAAATGTCAGGCTGAAAATGATAGAATGTTTTCCTAATGAATTTCTTTGACACAAATAGCATTTTCTTATTGGTCACATGTCCCTAATTGTATTTAACATGGTTTTGTAATTCCTTTAAGAAATATTTACTGACTTTTCGGTCAAGTGCAGTACACAAAATCACAGAATACCCACCAGGCACTCATATAGTTGTAAAAAAATCATAATTTCCTGTGTGACAGGACTGACCGAGGCGTGACAGGACTGACGGTGCTGTGACAGGACTGACTTTATGGATTTCGTTGATGCAGAAAAAGTTATGTTTTGTGTTCTTTATTTAAGTTTTAATAAACATTCCTATTTTAAATTATTATTATAATTTTAAAGCTAATGCAATATTAGACATATATATATATATATTGTAAAGTTCAGCCAAGGACATATAATAAGGACCTAATTCATTAGAATATGACTGACAACTGAAATAGTCCAAACATTTTTTTTTAATTAAATAAACTACTTGAAATAAAAAATATTTCATTGAATAATTAATTTACCAATTCATTAAAATTCTATTTAACAATAACATGGCCAGACACAATAACAATTAAACAACTAAAATGGCACAAACACAGACGGGAGTGAAAACAATAACCACATCTTGTGCTACGCGAACGCGGGTGTAGTAACCAGAACAAAGATGAAATTCAAGAGAATTATTTTCTAATCCTAATCCTCCACAAGCTTTGCCCAAATGTCTTTTTGGATCTGATGGTGACGGGTGGTTACTGTCACGATTAGCCACGCACTTCCTGGGTTTACTTGGACTACATTTCCCATCATACACCTCCCTGGACTGATTACACCAAACACCATACACCTGCACTGCACTGATTGCACACACACCTGCACTTCATTTACACACACATAAAAGTCACTTCCACACACCACTTCTCTGCGAAGTCTTGATCTGCCCGGCCATCATTTCTGAGCGTTATCTTCCCGAGTTTGATTTCTGTGTTTGACCTGTGGATTGTTTATCGTTGCTGACCCTTCTCTGCCTGCCCTGACCCTGGACTGTTTACTGGACTCTGATTCTCTCTGCCTGCCTCGACCCTTTGCCTGTCTACCTGGTTTGTCTCAGCCTTGCCTTCTCTGTTCTGTTTGCCACTGTTTGACCCTGCCTGTTTTGACCATTCTAATAAATGCTGCGAATGGATCCCCTCGCGTCTGCGCCACCATTACAGTTACAGGCTGAGGAGGTGGAAATGCCTAGGAAAAGAAGAAAACATTTTTTTTATGCCGATGAGCTAGCCTGGATGCCAGCCCGAACCCCGCCCACAAAATTTTTAGGTCGGGAAGTTCGGTCTGGACTCGATCCGTTGAAGAGCTATGCCCGAACAAAAATTGTTCCGACCTATCAAATTGTCAGGGCGGGCTTCATACGATGATGGACAGATGAGCAACCATAGACATCATATCTATGTGAGCAATGGTAATGTAACCATCCACGTCATCAGAGCGCTTGGGTTGAATTCATGGCTGACGCTGGAGAATCGACTTGTGTATATTCCGCTATCGCGTGTGTTATAGAAGATATAGACAGCGCATTCATTTTAGAAGAGGAACAGAGAACCGCGATCAAGGCATTTGTCTATGTGAAAGATGTTTTTGCCATCCTTCCTACGGGCAGGCCCGGATTAAGAGGACTTTGGGCCCTGGGGCAATAGCAACACCAAGGGCCCCCTTTCATCTGAATGCCACGCCACAGTCTTCAACCGCAATAATTAGGCGATTTTTTTTATTGTTATTAAAGCTGCAGTCTGTAGCTTTTCCTATTTGTCGCCATCTCTGTTCGAAAACTGCAATTGCAGTTATTTGCGGAATTATCAACTTTACGTGGGTCGTATATCTGCATGAAACAGCGGGGATGAATCCAATGTTTTGAGGTGAGTGTGCGGCTGCTAATCACCGCGCCGGTGTGGATACGGGCATTCAGAATCACACATTATACTTTTTGGAAGTATGACCAATATTAGAATTTTCAACGGAAAATAACGTCTGAACAAGTAGACTAAGTAACATCCACTTTTGTTCTGATCAACTAAGGGGGGAAAAGCATTGCAGTAAATCTTATTTTGTAAACAAATAACAATCATAGTGCTATGAAATAAATGGTGTATGAACAGAATCCCTGTTATGCATAAACGTGTTATAATATAACATAATATAAACATCTTACGACAGGAAAATTTTGATATGGAATATCATGATAAACATTACTCGATATTATTTCTTGGTTCATTTTGAGAACATTTTATCGACAAAACATTTTTACCCCCTCCCCTTCCATAAGTGCATTTACTCCAGATATAAACTCAAAAACAAAAAGGTTGCCAAAATCAGCAAAAACATTACTCATACTTCCTCAATAAGTACTTAACCATGAATCATTTAAAGGGATAGTTCAACAACATCACCCTCATGTTGTTCAAAACCTGTATGAATTTATTTCTTCTGCTGAACACAAAAGAAGATATTTTAAAGAATGTTGGTAAACAGACATTTGACAGCACCCATTGACTTCCATAGTAGGAAAAAAATATATTAAGTCCATGACTTCCGTAAACTGTCTGGTTACTAACACTATATAAAATATCTTTTTTTTGTGTTTAGCATAAGAAAGAAATTCTTTCAGTTTGAACAACATGAGGGTGAGTAAATGATGACAGAATTTTTATTTTTGGGTGAACTTTCCTTTTACATAGGGTCTTACAGTTAAATAGTCTTTTTTAGCTTTAGCAGAGCAGAAATCCTTTATGATATCATTAAAATCCATTAAAATCCAGTCCCTGTTTAATAAGCAAGTCATTAATTCAACCGATTTGTTCAAACGGCTGTTTGATTCAACGACGAAGCAAACGATTCATTTAATCATTAAATGAACCCATTCGTTCAAAGTGCGGATTATTCAGTAACAAATCACCACTATCAGTTTCAGAGATTGTTTCTGCTGTGGTTTCATTTTGGGATTTTCATCGGGGAAGTGACTATAAACCAAAACGTAACTCTCAATGTTAAAGGTCAACTCATTTATTGTTGCAACATATCAAATTAGCAATTGTGCTGATATGTGGGGAAAACTGCGCTTTTACTTGTGATATATTTATTTTATATTATGTAATATTACATTAAGACAAAAACTCATCGGGGCAAAAATGCCCATGTAGACCTTGGATATTGGACCTTGATTTTCGTCAAGAAAAACGTCCTCGGGTTATGACTGTAACCCTTGTTCCCTGAGAAGGGGAACGAGGACTGCGTCGAACGACACTTTGGGGGGAACGCCCCTCAGCGTAGCGCCTCTGAAGTATGAATGAAACTGAGCCAATCTCTGATTGGTGCTGCGTAATGACGTAATGAGTGACGGCATACAAGCGGAAGCTATAAAGGACGCCGGCACACATGAGATGTCAGCTTCTGTGATGAAGCAAGCGCTCCCAGGCAGGGGAAGGCGTGGCGAAGGGACGCAGTCCTTGTTCCCCTTCTCAGGGAACAAGGGTTACAGTCGTAACCCGAGGACATTCCAGTCCTAGTGTGAAGCTGCTCACAGGCACACTTAGGACGAGAGCACGAGAGTGCCAGGCGTAGACGGGATGTCCAGACTGTAAAACCTAATAAAGGTGTGGGGGGTGGCCCATCCTGCTGCATCGCTGACCTCTTGGATTGGGGCCCCCGAGAGGAGGGCTCTAGAGGACGCCATGCCTCTGGTTGAATGAGCCCTCACGGCCAAAGGTGAAGGCAGATTGCGCACCTGGTAGGCCAAGGAAATAGCATGGACAATCCAGTTGCTGATGGTCTGTTTGGAGGCGGGAAGACCCTTCTTGGGCGACCCAAAACACACCAGCAACTGGTCTGACTTCCGCCATGAAGAGGACCTCTGAATGTAAATTTTTAGAGCTCTGACAGGGCAGAGCAGATGAAGTCTCTCCTCATCCGCTGTCACGTGAGGTGGAGGATGAAATGCCTGCAGAACCGTAGGCCGTGCCGCATTAGATGGCACCTTAGGCAAATAGCCCGGCCTAGGATGTAGGATGGCTTTAATGTCGCCTGGAGCAAACTCCAGGCACCCATTAGATATGGAGAGCGCCTGGAGATCCCCTACCCTCCTCAGAGAGGTAATGGCCAACAGAAAAACCACCTTCAGGGAGAGGTTCTTGGCCTCAGCCGACTCCAGTGGTTCGAAGGGGGCCTCGGCCAGCCCTTCGAGAACCACTGCCAGGTCCCATGTGGGAACCCTGGTACGAGCCGCTGGTCTCATCCTCCTAGCCCCACGGAGGAAACGTACGACCAACTGCTGTCTCCCCAGAGGCCCATCACCCAGAGGAGCGTGGAAAGCCGCAATGGCAGCCACGTACACCTTGAGTGTGGACGGGGTAAGACCAGCTGAAAAGCGATCTTGGAGGAACTCCAGAACTGAAGCCACTGGGCAGTTAACTGGATCCACCTCACGCTCTCTACACCAATTGGTAAAGACATTCCACTTTAAGCCGTACAATTTCCTCGTGGATGGGGCTCTAGAGCTGAGTATGGTCTCCACTACTCCAGCTGATAGGCCGGCCTCTAGGTACTGTGCCCCCTCAGGGGCCAGACCCACAGTTTCCATAACTCGGGCCGAGGGTGAAATATTGAGCCCTCTGCCTCTACAGGTCCCTCCTGAGGGGAATCTCCCACGGAGGGCCGTCTAGGAGCGATATAATGTCTGAGAACCATACTCGGGCCGGCCACAACGGGGCTACCAGCAGTAGGCTGATCCCGTCGCGACGGACCCTCTCTAGAACTCCCGGGAGCAGAGCGATCGGGGGAAATGCATACAGACGCAGCCTCGGCCACGTCTGCACCATGGCATCCAACCCCAGCGGGGGTGGATGAGTGAGGGAAAACCACAGTGGACAGTGGGTCGTCTCTCGAGACGCGAATAGGTCCACTTCCACTGGGCCGAACCCCGGAGATATTGACTCCACCACCTTGGGGTGGAGTCTCCATTCCCCGGGCCTCAGCCCCTGTCTCGACAGGATGTCTGCTCCCTGATTTTGACTCCCTGGGATGTATGTTGCTCTTAGAGATAACAGTTTCCCCTGTGACCACAGGAGGATCTGATGCGCCAGTCTGCATAGAGGGCGAGACCTCAGACCACCCTGATGGTTTATATAGGCCACTACCGACATATTGTCTGACCTCACAAGGACATGATGACCCTTGAGGTCTGGCAGGAAGCCGCGTAACCCTGATCATGCGGAACGGGTTCCCTCTCGGGGAGAACCCCTTGGTTTTCAACCACCACTGGAGGGCCCTCATGTGCAGCAGGCCAAATGGAATAATGTTGGACGCTGCTGCCATGAGCCCCAACACTCTTTGAAAATGTTTCACAGTAATGGCTTGGCCTAGCTTTATCCTGGACACTATAGCCAGAATGGACTCGATTCGTACAGGAGACAATCGTACCCGCATCGTGACCGAGTCCCACACCACTCCCAGAAACGTGGTTCTCTAGGCTGGTGTCAACACGCTCTTTTTCGTGTTGAGTCTCAACCCCAGGCTTTGGATGTGGGCGAGGACGACATCTCGATGCCGAACCGCCAGCTCTTGTGACTGAGACAGAATCAGCCAGTCGTCGTTATAATTGAGTACCCTGATGCCCTGGAGCCTCAGGGGTGCTAGAACTGCATCCATACATTTGGTAAATGTGCGTGGGGAGAGAGCTAGGCCGAACGGAAGAACCCGATATTGGTACGCTACGCCCCCGAAAGCGAACCTCAGGAACTTCCTGTGAGATGGAAGGATGGATATGTGGAAGTATGCGTCCTTTAGATCTATCGTGACAAACCAATCCTCGGGTTGAATTTGACTCACGATGATGGGAATGGTGAGCATCTTGAACCTGAATCTCCTCAGAGAACGATTCAAGTGTCTGAGATCTATTATTGGACGCAACCCCCCCATCCTTTTTGTGAACTATAAAGTAGCGGCTGTAAAACCCGGACTCCCTGTCCGGTGGAGGAATATGTTCTATAGCCTCCTTTACCAGCAGGGAGTTTACTTCCTGTTCCAATACCCGACCCTGCACTGGGTCGACTGCAGTCCACACCACCCCGTTGAACCTTGGTGGGCGTAAACCGAACTGCAGCCTGTACCCCTTTTGAATGGTGCGCAGGGCCCAAGGCAAAATATTCGTAACATTTTTCCATGCGTCGAAATATTTTACCAAAGGAACCAGGCTCTCGAGCCTGGCTTCGGGTACCAATCGGGATTCGTTCTCGACCCCCTGAAGCGGATCTCCGGCAGGGTTCGACCGAAAACGATTCTCGATGGGCGGACGCGATTGCTGCCTGGCCGCAAGCCTGTGAGGCGGACAGTGCAGCGCGCGTTCGCTGAAAACCGATGCGTCCCGAAGTGCACTTGGCGGCGGGAAGTCAACATCGATTTCCTGCGGGCTCCGCGGAGGAGGCGACCTCGATCGCTCCGCCACAGGTGGGGCTGCCGCAGAGGACCTAGGCTGGCTAGGACCTCTTGGACGAAGATTTTTTAGCCTGCAGGACAGCCCTCAGGTCGCCCTGCTGCAGCTGAGGCTTCGCCTGAGAGCGTCGTCTATGCCCCCAGGCTGTTTGAGGAGGGGCTCTAGACGAAATGCTCTCCTTCTGCGCCTGTCTGTAGGCGGAGGAGCTGGTGGCTGGCTGCGGCTGCCCACTGGGGGCAGGCTTCTTGGATCTGGGGCGGCGAGGGAGGTACTGCTTGAAGGCTGCAGATTGCTTTTTCAACTCCTGAAACCTGTCGACGACTGTATTAACGGCGTCGCCGAATAGGCCAGAAGGTGAAATCGGGGCATCAAGGACAAAAGCCCTGTCTTTATCCTTGATCCCCGACAGTCTCGAGATCCCCTGTCAGATCCATTTGCGAGCCCCATGAAGAGTGTTGCCGCGCCGCCTCAGCAAACGCGGGTCCCGCACCACGAGGCTCGCGAGCCTGACCATCCTCATTAAAAATGGCCAGGCGGGAACACAGCACACGGATTGGAAGCCTTTCACAATCCTCGCAAGCAGCCCCCTCGAGAGCTGCCCGCGCGTGCTGCATTCCCAAACAATGAGTGCACAAACGATGCGTGTCCCCACCCGTGATATAGCGAGTGCAGGGATGCACACAGCGAATTAAACTCGCTTGGCTCGCCATAATATATATATATTGTGTAAATGCTTGAGACAAACAACACCAAATAAGACAGACAAGTCAAACAGAGAGCGTTTGCTGAAGAACAGAGAGCTGACATCTTATGTGTGCCGGCGTCCTTTATAGCTTCCGCTTGTATGCCGTCACTCATTACGTCATTACGCAGCACCAATCAGAGATTGGCTCAGTTTCATTCATACTTCAGAGGCGCTACGCTGAGGGGCGTTCCCCCCAAAGTGTCGTTCGACGCAGTCCGAGTTCCCTCGGAAGGGAACCCAGTAATTCGGCCAGGGATTTTTACATGGGTGAGTGGTGGAAGAAAAAACACTGACATTCTGGATTCAGACTGCAATAAAATCACAGAATAGCCCCTCTATATTGAAGATACCTTACGACTCCACGAGAAATAATTACGATCCAAATAGTGCTTAACTCATTAACTTACTTCAGCTGCTTGCTTACCTTCTTCGACGTATAAAACACGCAGATCGGTGACTATGCAGGAGGGTGAAGCTAAGTGTCGGCTGCTGCCGCTGCACTCGGGGTCTTCCACGGGCACGGATGAAAGTGAACCAAAGTATTTAGTTAGTTTAGGAATTTTTGCATCCCTTTTCTGTCTTTCGAGTTTGTTTTCCTTTTTTGTGCACCACTTTCACTTTTTTTCATAATTTTTGCACTCTAGCGAGCGATTTATACCCATGTTCTATCTACATGAAAGCATAACGAAAAGAGGCGTTTCCCAACGTCATGGCGCAAATTGTAGAGTTAATTTGATTGGGCGGTGAATTATGTCAGTCAGGCACATTTTCCAATAACTTCTTGTTGTTTTATTATACACAAATCAACCACCTATGATTAGACAATCGCATTTCCTCCAGCCAATCACGGGCCCCCTAACCCCGCGGGCCCTGGGGCTTCAGCCCCACCTAGCCCTTATGTTAATCCGGCCCTGCCTACGGGATTCGGAAAAAGTTTAATCTATCAACTTTAATCTATCTCTCAACATGCGTCACTTACTCCGTTGCTCTGATTGGTTCTAGGTCTATCAAATTGACTGCAGAGGGCTTTTATTTCTTTGTTTGGTTGACACACGCCCCATAATCACAGCTCAATGGAGCAGTATCAGACTCACATTCTGACTAAAATCTGAGTATGACGACTTCAGGCTACCGATGAGCATAAAAAGCTTCAAATTTACAGTGTATTGTCTATTTATTCAAATAATGTTTTACTATGGCATGCATTAAATACATATTATATGCATTAAAGATAATAAAAATAGAACAATGCCATTCATTTGTAAGGCCGTGTCACAGGACTGTCAGGCCCTGTCATATAGGGATGTGACGGGGCCTGACGACCGCCATTTTAAACTGCCATTACTCAGCCTGTTAGCATGCTAGCATAAAAACTGTTAACATGCAAGCAAGAAAGTTCAGTAACATTTTTAGAGATGTTTTGGATTTTTTTTTAAATCATTATTTTCTGGGATGTTTTCCCATGACAGGGCCTGACCCTTTAGCTCCTCCTCCTAAAAAAAAAAACATACCAATACAAGTTTAAAATCATACAATTCAATGAGAGAACTTACCCTTGATCATGCCAGCTTCACCTATGTCAAATAATGTCACTTCATTTGAGTCATACCCTTAAAGGGCGTATTGCACACATTTTATGTAGAGTTTTATGTAAACGTGACAGGACTGACCGAAAACATGGGGACAGTTGTAAAATAGTATTTATTTGTAGAATTTATGTATAATTTCATGTTTTTAATCAATTGATGTGAATGATAACAAGTTAAACTTTTAAACTTCAAGGCCCGGTTTTTCAAAAGGTTTAATCCGGATAAAATTGATCCGGATTTAGTAATGCTTTTTTTTGCGATCCGTGATCACGTAATCCAGCTTACTTTTGAGCCAGTTTTTCAAAGCAACATCGGATTGGATCAATCTGATCCGGATATGAACTTTTCAGGATCACCAAATCTGGATAACCAGTGCTCAAACAGGATAGGAAATCACAATGTAGAACTATAGATATCTAAAGAGCAACAAGTAGAATAGCCAGTGTGGGGTCAATTTAAGTTAATTTTTATTAGAAATGAAAACACACACATTTAAAAAAAAACTAAAAACAAGAAAAACCCCACCCCATCCTCTTCCAGCAGTCCGCTCATCTGAGACCTACAACACAAACACTGTACATTGAGGATATTTATAACAAGTTTCAAATATAGATGTATTGAATTAAAAAAAAAAGACTTAATGTCAAATACTCCACAATAATTTCAGACTTCCTCATCTGATGTGGAGAGACCAGCTTGTCTGAGCATAGCCTTTAGGAGGCGGATCTCAAGTCTGCCCTTGGTTTGCTGCAGTTTGGTCAGAGTCAGTTGTTCCTCTGCCAGACGAAGCTGTGCTTCTGCCCTTTTAGTCTCTTTTTGCAGAAGTGCCTTGTAATCATCATCTTTGTTTGATGAAGGGCGCTTCAAGCCTTTCCTCTGAGATCCTGTGGAAACTACCACTGGCTCAACCAATGAGGATCCAGCTTCTTCAGAGCTGAGATTCAATATAAATACGCTCTCTGGATCAGCCTCAGGAGGAACTGGCAGATTCTCCTCCTCCTCATCAATCCAAGGCTCGCCATCCCCTACAACACCTTGAATAACATGGAGAGCTTGCGACTTCTCACCTCCAATGATGTCGAGGACCACATCTGTGTAATCTCCCCTCTTAAATGGCTTGTTGCCTGTTTGTGGGTTTTTGGCTTCAGCATGGTCCTTTGTTGCCCTGGCCTTAAGATTCTTCCACCGCAATTTGATTTGGTCTGTGGTCCTCCTCTGGCCAGACCCTATGGCATTCACATTTTCTGTGATTGAAATCCAAACATCATTTTTCTTTTTGTTGGTATCCTTAGCAGAATTAAAACTTCCCACTATTGTTCCATAATGGCACCAAACACCCTCTAGTAGTGCATTGGTTTCAGCAGCAGTGAAGTTACAGCTTCTTGAGTCCATGGTTCCGTTGCTTTACTATAGTGAACATTGTTCATTAATTATAGGCCTTGGGTCCAATTGCCTCAATTGAACACAAGCCAAAACTAATCAGTTGTAATAGGTATGTTTTGAAAAGACCAACTACACAGCCATATAAATAAGCCTTTCTCAGAGGATTCACAGAGAGACAGTGAAATGGCAGGTGTTTTCCACCGCCACCACCACTTTGCCAGGAGAGGATACCGTCAAAGGGTGTATGTTGAACGTACCAAGCCACTGGAGCAATACACCACTGAGGAGCTGTATGTCCGGTTTCGCTTTGGGAAGGCTAATATAGAGTACCTTTTGAACCTTCTCAGGCCAAAACTTCAACACAGAACCCAAAGGAGTCACGGTCTGTCTGTGGAAGACCAGATCCTCATTGCTCTCCGATTTTATGCATGTGGGACTTTCTATCAAGTTGTTGGTGACTATATGGGAGTGGTGAAATCAGCTGTGTGTGATGTGGTGAGGAATGTGTCAATAGCACTGGCCAGCCTGGTCAATGAATTTGTTTCTATTACAAAGGACAACCAGATTGCCCAGGCCAAGCGCAGCTTTTTTCTTTTGGGGTATATGCCCAATACTATTGGAGCAATCGACTGCACACATGTGCATATACAAGCACCTCGTGAGAATGGATGGGAGTTTATAAACCGAAAGGGGAGGCACAGCATCAAAACTGTGTTGTCAAGTGGCCTGGGTCTGTCCATGATGCACGCATCCTGAGGGAAAGCGGTCTATATAGAGACCTCCAAACCAACCGACCGGATGGCATAATATTAAAAGACAGTGCCTACCCACTCCTACCATGGCTGACGACTCCTTTTCTAACAGCAAATACACCGGCGCAGGCACGCTTCAACACTGCTCATTGCAGAGCAAGATGTGCAATTGAGCGTTTAAATGGAGTTCTTAAGAGGCGCTTTGCATGCCTTAACTACCTGAGAGCGGAACCACAGAAAGCATGCAACATAACCCTTGGCTGTATTGTCCTGCACAACATCGCTACTAAGCGCAATGTCCCTCCCTGTGCTGACAATGATGCACCTGAGCCCCTTGGAGACCCTAACCAACCTCCTGCATTCTGCCAGAACGAGCAAACATGACGTGCAACAAGATACTCAATAGTTAGACACTATTTCTGATTTGGATTTGTTTTGGATTTCAAAAATCAGTGATTGCCATTCTTTCAATTTTTTTGGTTATTCTGTAATCATTGCATGCATCACTAATAAATATTCTAAAAACAAAAATATTTTCGATTGTGATGAATATATATATATCAATTAGTGACAGAATAAAATTTATTGTTTTTGGTCAATTTTGACAGCTGTTTGGGGGATTATTTTATGAGGCCAAACGCTTTCTACTTTGCTGTAGGCCTATACTGAAAGGCTGAATACGTTAAAGCCTACCTAATCACTGTAGTCTGACGGATGAGCAAATAAAATTAAAACCTTATGAATAAATAGGATATCTTGTAAGATACTGCATGATCCAAATATAGTATTATTTGATACATTTTTAAAGTTTTCGTTACATTTTGGGCATGAAATCCACACTGAATCCACCCTTCTGATGGGATTAGTTTAATCCAGATTTTTTGGATCAAAGTGATCCAAATCCTACAAAAATGATCTGAAAAACCCAAACTAAAGGTTTGATCCGGATCAAAACCAAGATTGGATTACGTGATCTAATCCGATTATGTAATCCGTTTTTTCTTTTGAAAAACCCATTTTCAAGATTTGATCCAATGCGTTATCCAAAATCCTAGTTGATTACTTTTGAAAAATCGGGCCCAAGTTATTTTCTAAATAACAGTTTTTAGCATAACAAAACTATGAAAGCTGTAGCTCCAATTTGGCTGAGGACAAGGACAAGGACAGGATTTGTAATTTTCAAAACTGTTTTAATAAAGAAAAAACGATCTGAGAAAATTATGTCACCTGTCAACCTGTCACAGAGATCAACCATCAGTCAGTTTTAGAATTTTTTGGGATTAAATACTTTTTATTCACTGTAACAGTTCAAGGACAGTTAATGTACGTTGCTGGTAGAATTTCCCAAAAGCGCTATATAAATGAAGGTGACTTGACTTCCTGGAAACACTGAAGTATCATCTGTTGCTTCCAACTAAATTAAAAAAAATTGATATTTAAACAAAATAAGAAAAAATTGGACATCTTCATCCTGTTCAAAGGTTTTCACCATCGTGGATCATCAGGTAATGTTGAATCAAGATCAAGGGTATAGGGGAGAGCTGGGCACAAACTAACACTTTTTGGATTTGGCCAAATAATGAACAAAGTAATGGGGTTAGACAACCCATAATTTTAAACACACAACATGCAAGCCTCTCCTACAAATGAGCACTGTTTGTATGTTCGTCGGACCTACCATTCCTGTGCAGTATCGCCAAAAGCGCCAGGAGTCAAATGTTACAAAAACACAGCACTTGACATCTGGAGCAGGAGTATAACTATGATGGGCCCTGGTTTACAGTGAAAGTTGATTTTTCAGAGTTTGAATTTTGGGTGGCAGCTCACTTTTACCAAGGTTGAGCATTACCTGCTGAACAAAGCTGAAAGTGTTTTTCAGACACTTGGGGTAGTCCAGGTGCAGGGCATAAATCAGTCCGAAAAGCAGACAGAAGGCCTGAGGTAGATTGGCCAGATTATCCATCACAACACTCCCTTTCAAGACTATCCCAACTCTAGATGGGTTGAGTAGAGGACTTTCCTGATCCACACAGATGATTCCCACTGGAGTCTGACTGTACATGGTGTTGTCAGTTACATCATAAAGTGCAAGAAACAGATTGACAAGTAGAAAAAATGGCCAAACCAGTTAGATAATGCGATGTTGTCCACCAAATATAGTCATTATGAAGTGTCATACAATATAATCTGCACTTGAAGTAATTCTTAAAAAGAACAATACAGGTCTTTAATGGACTTTCTGCCTGGCAGCCGGCAACAATTTACCCCCTTTCTGTCCCAGTTGTGTATAAATGATTAAACTAGTCCCAAAAACCTTGATTTTGAGTTTGCTTGTTTGTTAAATTAAGAACCAGGATTTAACACAAGCTCACTCAAAACTCCCATTTGAGTTTGGAAGTCAGAGACACTTGCCCAACTGGTGATAGTAAAAAAAAAACTCAATAGTGGGTAAGCTCTCCTTACCTGCCAAGCTATATTTGGTGCACAATCTTAAACCCTGACTTGTAATCCAAATAAGACAGTTGACAAAAAATCATTTTAGACCGGTATTGTCCTTCAATCAAAATGCAAGCATTAATCAAAGAGTTTCCTTTTATTTGTACTACTATAAATATTACCCCATGTCAAGCTGACAAAAACAAAAATTATGTCTAATGTAGGGGTGTGAGGGTTATTATATAAACGTTTGACCGACCGGTTATAGTTGAACACCATCATTAGAACTCTATAACCGTCAAAACCGTGTTATTAAAATATCTTGCAGGTAAGGTTATATAATAATATCAGTGTTGGGGAGTAACAGAATACATGTACCGTGTTACATATTCAGAATACAAAGTATGAGTAACTGTAGTCTCCACAGAACATACAATATTCATTTTATTGTATTTTTCGTGTTCGCACTTATGAGGAAAAAACAATGTTACGGACGTGACCGCTCTGAAAGCGGCACTAAAAGATGCTTTAAAACTTTCACAGAGACATCAAACAGAAAGCACAAAACCTTTCTTTAAAGTGAATTTCGTTTTGTATTAATTGTATCTTAATTGTAATCAATGTTTCATCAACCAAATGCCTGGATTTAATAAATAAGAAGTAAATATAGCAGACGATAGATAATCGCGAAAGGGAGGCGCTGGCGCATGAACTGGAGCTCATCTCATTAATGAGCCGAAACTCAGCGTATAAGGTAGCCTACTTGCCTCTCAGACATGTCTACTTTTAAACAGAACAATTCAAAACGAAAGAAAACAGACTACAGACTGCTCTCTGCTTATGTAATCCGTATGAAATGTGCACTTCTCTCTGGCGCGTTGACTATTCTTGCGAAGATCGCGAGACAGCATCGTCAACTTCATCTTTGCAGTGGACACTGACAAGGAAAACACTTGTTTATTAATAAACAATTAAAATATCTCCTTGCTATATTTTACATATCCATAATCATTACTTTTGCCGGTTCTTTATGACAGATTTTAGGTGCTTTATTGGCAGCGCCACCCTTACATGTTTGTAACATGTTACATGTTTTTTTTTGTTAAGGATGTGTTTACTGTGTGTGATTCATTTAATGGAAAGCACATTCACTGCTAGTTGTCTTGCTGTTAATTTTAAATGAACGTAGAGCAAGTAGCTAATCAGTGCCTGCTCGTTTATTCAAACTAAGTTGTCCTATAACAGACGAACGTCGCAACGCCCCGCCCCCCAGACGACGACGGTTATGTTACAAACCGTCACATTTGACTCACGTCATAACCGTCATCACCAATTCTGAAACCGGCAAACATTTTTAATGTTTTTAAAATAAGTCTCTTCTGCTCACCAAGGCTGCATTTAGTTGATTAAAAATACCAACAATACATGCCGTTCTTTTGAACTTTCTATTCATCAAAGAATCCTGAAATAAAAATTTTAAATAACTGTTTTCAACATTGATAATAATCATAAACGTTTCTTGAGCATCAAATCAGCATATTAGAATGGTTTCTGGAGGATCATGTGACACTGAAGACTGGAGTAATGATGCTGAAAATTGATCACAGGAATAAATTACACTTTACTATATATTCACATAGAAAAAAACTGTTTTAAATTGTAATAATATTTCACAATATTACAGATTTTTTTAACAAATTAATGCAGCCTTGGTGAGCAGAAGGGCCTTCTTTTAAAAACATTTTCCGTTCTAAAAAAAAATCTTATTCTTCTAAAATCTTACCGTTCTAAAACTTTTGACCAGTAGTGTATATCTCGACATATGTTTTCAGGTTTAAGTCAAATCAATTATCCATATATTTGGACAAAAAAACAAGTCTGGAGACACTGAATGCTGATTCTCAAAATTGACATATCTTCCTTGATGGCTTAAAATTATATAATAACTATCCACATGCAACTTTTATAACAACTTAAGTTACTTACTGAGCAAGTCTTGAAGAAGGCAGAAGGATCTTCCCCCAAGATGACTGGCAGTCCCCGAAGAGCAAGGCACCTGATGTCTGTTGACTCAGTGGTCTGGAAGATAGTGATCAAGTACAACATACAGTTAGTTAAAGATATCAAATACGAAGAGCAAATGTCACGTCCATCTCTTACTTGACAAGGGATACATTTGGTTTTGTCTTCATCATTTCATAGACCAGAACCTGACAAGCTCCCTACAGGTTGTGGGCATTCATCCCCTCTGGTTATTCAGGTAGGAAGTTTATTTCCTCCTTTCTGGGCTTCTTGATGTCTTTGTTGGGAGGGTCACCATTTGTTGTGTACCTTCCATGTTTACCACCATGATTGTGACATCAAGTCGACCCAGCTGTCACATTTTGTTTCTATAATTACTCATCTTGAACTTTAGACTGTTCTTCCATCCATCATAGCCAGAGGATGATCCTGATTCTTTAAGACACGGGTGTGTTTGTACTAAGGCTTTTGCAACATCTTCAAAATCTTCCTTTGTTGGGTATGCTTTAAATGTATACATTGTCTCAGCCAGTTTTTCGAGGATATCATGTGTCAGCTCTTTTGTCACTTTGAGAAAGGTTGCATCCCTGAGATACAACAAGTTACCTTGATGGAGTCTATACTCAACTTGACCCCAGCAAATTTGGGAATGTCAAATACTTGTGGCCACTGAAAAGCTCTATCCAGCAAGGAGTTGGACTGACTCTCAGTATCTGCCTGGCTGCATCCGTCACTGCATGATTCAGTTTGTGCAATGACTGGTACAAGCTCAATCATAGGGATAATTTTAATGGTTGGCTTCTCTGGGAGCTCAGAGAGATTTGTAAGGTTACAAAGTTCGTTGTCAAATTCAGGATCTTTGTATTGTAAGACAAAGCTGTAGTTTGTTTGGAGTGTGCCTTTGAGCCAGCCAATCAAATCATCAAGTGTGTCAGGTCGTGTCGTCATCGCCATCTTTCTTATATCTCCCTCGGAGACAATAACCCTCATGGTAAATTTTTCTTGCACAGCCATCTGGGAAAAAAGGAAAGATAGGTATTTAGCAAATAACAAATCGTCTTAGCGTTATCATAAGTTCTCCCTGTATCCTGTATGCTGACAATGGGAAGACATCATTCAACTCTGACATCTTAACCACACACATAGAGGGGACATCACCACAGAGTAGTTTGTAAGACCTCAAATGTTCACAGTACCGTGCTGTCATTTTGTGGCAGACAAACACCATTTCTGTGTTAGCTGTAACAATCTTTTCAATCTGGACAAATTCAGGGAGACCTGAGCATGAGCCAGTAGAGAGTACCATGCCTGGATGATACTTGATTCCATCTACACAGACAGATGACACCTTGAGAACTGACCCTGGCTTTGTAATGTTTTGTGTGATAACTTGCTGAACATTCAAAGGGAAAGAAGCAAGCAAAACTGGGGTTACCCTTGTCATCTCAACTGATGGTCTAAAAAAATTAGCTACAGTCAAGATGGTAACTGACTGCTTTCTGGTGTTTAGTAGCAAGTGTCATTGCAACATTTTTGAAATTTTGAGCATTGCGAATCGCCTTTTTAAAGAACCTATGCTTCCCCTCAAAGCGCATTGTCCAAACATCAGACAGGGGGCCAAATTTCCTCACAAGCTGAGGGTAGTGTTCCAGATAATGATGCTTTGGCCTTAAATGAAAACTTGGAAATGTTGACTGCAGCAGCCGTCTGTGCTCTGTTATCTTACAATCCAGGAAATGCAGTGTCTCTTCAGTATGCCTTGGTGCCACAGCTAGCTCAACAATGTCTTTGAGAAGCATGACAATGTCCCAAGTATTGTCACCCTCAGGGACACAGTGACCAATGAGAAATGGAAGGAGCCTTATGAGACACCAATTCTCATGGGCGTTTCCACCAATGGTCCCTTTGGTGGAAAACCCCTTTCCAATGATCTGAGGCTGGTCTGTTTTGTCAGTAAATGTGTAATCAAAGTACCTGATGGCCTGATTTAGCATATCTAGTGTGAAATACTTCTTTCCTATCAGGTCTGTAAGACACAGGGACAACTCAGCTGGAACAATGCCTTCCAAGATATCGTGGATGATGTCAGGCGGGTACCCGGTGAACACATGTAAGTGCTCAAGATTCTCAGTTAAAGGACATGCTCTTTTCACACCATATTTCCGACTTAATCCTGGGTCCTCTCTCACCTCCTGCACATGCCTATCATGGGAGTCTTTGTCTCTGAGTTGAAAGAAACCAGAACATACCTCTTCTTGTTGAGCGTCACTACTGCTTGCCAAACAGAATCTGCAGAACTTGTCAACAGTGAAGCTCTCCAGGAATCCTGCAAGGGAGTGGGCACCAAGATTATCAGCAGCAACATACAAGACTGTGGCATTCACACTTGCACCCAGTTGCTCCAGGTAAACACCATTTTTCTCCAATGACTTTAGATCATAGATGAGAGGTTCACGCACTTTCGCGTAACCACACTCTTTTACTTTGGAGGTATTGCATAGTAGAGCAAGCTGGATTGAGTTGAGGGTAGACCTATATTTTGCAGGTATGTTGGCAACGACCCAGTACACTGCACACATTTTATGTTTCAGCTTTGATGTTCCTAAAGGATTGGCTACTTCAAAGTCATCAATGTAAAGGCCAAGAGCAATTGTGAACTCATCCCTTGCAAGAAGAGAGTTTTAATTTAAGTACTGCCCATCTAGTGTTACGACCCTGCGTTCCGCTTGCTCGCCTGTTGGTGGCGGTTTTGCTCAGAGAGAGCTTGGGAGATCGCACACCCCTGCTTCCTCATTATCTTAATTATGAAGAGGATAAAACCTTGGATTGAACATCTTCTCTTCACTTTCGTCCAGAGGATTGACAGCCTCTGGCGAAGTCATTCGAACCTTTGATTTACAGCCCATACTAGCCTTATTTTACTCCCCAACTGGATTATGATTTTTCCCCTTTTGATTTGAAACCCTAGACTTTGTTATATTCAGTTAATTGTGATTTTTGAGGACAAATAAAATCTTGCAAACCATTTTGGTGTACTTGTTTACTTTATGTACGGCCGAAACGAGCTGGCCGTAACATAAATTGGGAGTCTCGTCCGCGATCCTATCGGGGTAGGAAACGTTGGTAAGTATGGGTTCCCTTTCGAAGGGAACTCAACAATACGTCAACGACGCTATGGGGAACGCCTCAGGCGTGACAGGTGTCTGAAATCACTATCAAATCACGTCAATCATATTGACCGGCGACAGCCCGTGAATCATTAGCGTGAATGATTAACGTGCGACCTGGAAGTATAAAGGGGCGCCTTGCAAACATGACAAATCATCTCATCGTCTTCAGGGACTGTCTGTTTGAAAACGCTACTCAATGAAACGGTAAGAAAATGAAATGTACAGCACACGAGTGTGTTTTTTCCTGCCTGGGAGAAGAGCGCGCACGAGAGGTTGTAGAGGGAATCCTCTGTGTGAACTGTGAGCGTTTTTCTCTTAAAACGCTCCGCTCTCGTCTGGCCCTCTTCTCGAGTGAAGGGGGTTCAACGTCTGGTCCGCGTGGTCCCGCTCGTGCCGAGGCAGAGCGGCGACTTGCATCATGGGCTTCCAGATAGAGCTCATCGATCATCTTGAGAGTCCTGTAAACCTCTCAAATGATTCGACGGCTGACGAGGGCGAACTGCAGGCACCAATGGTTTCCTGCAGTTGCTGCTCTTCAGGACGAGCAGGAGATGGCTGAGGAGGTTTATAATCAGGTAGATCCTGAACCCTCTCAGCCACCCTGCCCCGTGTATGCAGACCTGGTGGATGTTGTGGAGCGCGCCGCCAACAGGCTGTAGCTGCCATGGCGACGCGCTAGAGGAGAGACCGCTCGCGGTAGGCTTGGCGATCGGTTTCTCCCCTGCCATACACACCAGCTCAGGTGAGCCTTCCTTTCCTTCCTGATCTTCACACGGAGATCGAGAGGGCATGGAAGAGCCCATACTCTGCCAGTATTCACCGACATCAGCGGGTTAATTTCGCTGATGTTGAGGGGATCGCAGAGCATGGGTATGTGTCGATGCCGCCCATTTGACGAGTCGTTTGCGAACTATCTCGTGTCTGGGCAGGCGTCGACACTGAGAGCTCCAACCCTGCCATCCAAACCGCTAAAGTCAACAGCACGTTTGAATGGCAGAGCATACACGACAGCGGTTCAGGCTGGTGCTTCCCTGCACACTATGGCGGTGCTGCAGGCATATCAGGCCGACCTGCTGCAGGATCCTGCATACCGCTGAGATCCGATTCCACACCCAGGCAGGCGGGAGGGCCTGGCCCTTCACGGTCCGAGGACCGTAGACAGGGCCAGAGAGCCAGGGTCGCCTCTCGTGCGCCCCCTCCGTGGAGGAACAGGGCGCAGAAGAGGCGTGACTCCCGCAAGAAAAGGGATCTGAGGGAGGTTATCCAGCACAAGCGCACACAGTGTCGCTGATGGATAATCTCCCCGGAGGGCTTCATTAAAAAGAAATCCAGCCCTCTCCTCTCTTCTGACTCCCCAGACGTTCATTACATCAGGCCTGGGGCTGGGCCTATGATAAGAACGATGTTCCAATGGCCCGCCTAGGCTTGGCTAGTAGAAACGCCTCTTTCAGGCATGTAAAGTGGTGGACCCCAGGGTCATAAAGAACTATCTGGCGAGTCTTCACTCCGCACGCCGCAGGTGAGCTGCTGGTCTTTTAAGAGTAATTTTTTGTGAATTAAAATTCCGAGATGTATCTCTCTACAGACCTCGTTCCCTGTATAGAGCTATGGGGTCATGTCAAGGTAATAAGGTAAGAGAAGTTTCCTGGATCATTAGGGCCCTGAAGTTCCCCGTTAGGTGGCCAGAACGATAACTATGTTAGCCTTCGGGCTGTTAGCCACCTCAGGGTAGAGTAGTTGGTCTCTCTCTTAGAATTTTTTACTTAGAGTGTTGACTGACGCTAGAGCTTCAGATAGATCTTATGTCCGGCCCACGGGTCCGTTGACTTCTTCCTGAGTATTTCGCCCCTTGAGCTCTGTTTGGGTTTCATTAGGCTGAGCGATTCTGCAGCCCTTTGTATGGAATAATACAGACTATATTCTTTAGTAAGGCTGTGGCTCCTCCGAGCCCTCAGATTGATCTATGCTTGCAGGCTGGCCCTCACCAGGGCCGCCTCTGTAGCTGGCCTAGGCTGTGCCAGGGATAATAGAGGCGCTCTGCTAAAAATTTTAGCATTTCTTCCTCTGACCCTTCACTGTGTGAATGTTGGTTTCTAGCATCCCTGTATAAACAGCCTCCTCCCGTGGGAGTCGTTAGGCCAAGGCCCGCCCCCTTCTCTGCATTCTGGGGTGCCTAGAGTAATGCAGCGTGGTGCTGAGGATGGTTTGTAAGGACATGGTAGGCCTCAAACAGGCCTCCGTGGTATATATGTCTTTATTGAGCAGGGTTAGGCCGTCTTTCGCTTCACGAAGAAGACTGGGTTTCCTGCCCGACTCTGCCATGCAGAACTGGCCTACGGATTTAGGCCGCCAGTTTAGGCTTCACTCACCTCGCTGAGCTACTGCTCGAGCGCTAGGTTGTAGGTGGTTGGCTTTCATTCAAGCCCCACTCCCCCAGGTTGGGCACAGATACATTTCTGTCACCCCTAGAGCCGCTGGCAGGCCCGCACCCTGGTAACCTCAGGGTGAGGTGTGAGTATTCCCCTGTGATACAGGGTAGGTCTGAGCACTTCACTCCCAGTTCTGTTTATCCCACCTCGCACCACTATGGCTCGGGTCGAGTATGAAGTAAGCTTCACTTCTTCTTTGGTCGAAGTACGCTCCCCTGAAGCCAGAGCATTGCCCTGAGCTGACGCCCATGCATAGATGGTAGGCCCCTGACTAACTGGGGCCTCCGTTGAGGCAGAGTGGCGTATGTTGTACTCCCCTTGTTTTAAGGGTGCTAGCTTTCTTGCGGAGTACACTGCCATGGGCAATGTGATTAGGCACCAGGATGCTGTAGGCGCTGTGTAAACAGTTTTTCTGCCAACGAAGGCTGCGCCATTAGGTAGTAGGCCTCAGCAGGCCTCCTTGATTGGACAGCCCCCCAGAGGGCACTGTAGGCCAGCTCACTTTACGTGGTTGGCCTTGGTGGTTCGGGCAGTTGACTCACTGATGGGTAGTAGGCCTTAAACAGGCCTCCTCGGAGGTGAGTCCCAACATTGTGGGACATACCTTATAGCGCTACTGGAAGCCCATTAGTGAATTATGCTGTGTAGTATGGTTTCCAACAGTGTACTTTATGGCAGAATATGACTTGCTATTAGCTAGTAGGCCCGACCAGGCCTCCCTGTTAGGCGAGTCCCCAGCTGGCTGGCCCTAGCAGGCCACCTTATACTTTCACCCGGACTCAGGGCTCAAAGCTACCAGTGGTTATCAGGTAGTAGGCCACTCAGGCCTCCCTGAAGGTGAATTCCCACTTAAGATGGTTATCAGGTAGTAGGCCTCACCCGGCCGCCCTGAAGGCGAATTCCCACTTACGTTGGCTATCAGGTAGTAGGCCTCTCTGGGCCTCCCTGAATGTGAGCTCCCAAATATTGTGGGTGTCAGGTAGTAGGCCGCTCTGGGCCTCCCTGGATGTGGGCTCCCAAATATTTTGGCTGTCAGGTAGTAGGCCTCACCAGGCCTCCCTGAAGGTGAGTTCCCACATGCTGTGATTATCAGGTAGTAGGCTCCTCCAGGCCTCCTTGAATGAGAACGGTCAGGTAGTAGGCCTCACCAGGCCTCCCTGAAGGTGAGTTCCCACAGATAGTGGTGACCAGGTAGTAGGCCTCACCAGGCCTCCCTGAAGGTGAGCTCCCCACATACTGTGGTTGTAAGGTAGCAGGCCTCACCGGGCCTCCCTGAAGGAGGAGTTCCCACGTACTGTGGTTATCAGGTAGTAGGCCTCTCTTGGCCTCTCTGAAGGTGAGCGTCTCACATACTGGGGTTATCAGGTAGTAGGCTCCTCCAGGCCTCCTTGATTGAGAACGGTCAGGTAGTAGGCCTCACCAGGCCTCCCTGAAGGTGAGTTCCCACAGTTTGTGGTTACCAGGTAGTAGGCCTCTCCAGGCCTCCCTGAAGGTGAGCTCCCCACATACTGTGGTCGTAGGGTAGCAGGCCTCACCGGGCCTCCCTGAAGGTGAGTTCCCACGTACTGTGGTTATCAGGTAGTAGGCCTCACGTGCCTCCCTAAAGGATCAGGTAGTAGGCCTCTCCGGGCCTCCCTGTAACGCTCCCTAGTGGTGCTGGGTTTATGAAGCTAGTGGTCTCTTGCTATCAGTTTCAGCTAGCCTTAATAGGCAGCTGCTGAAGGCGAGCTTGCGCCCTGGCTCGCTAAAGTGTTCATTCTCTGCTAAAGGTTCCCTCCCGGAACCTTTTCTGCCTACAGCCTGGTTTGCCTACCAGGCAGACCTTGTGCTCCCCTCACGAGGGTCTCTTTGAGCATTCGGCTTCCTGAGTCTGGTCAGACGGTCGTAGGCCTCTCGTGAGGCCTCCCAGTTAGATCAGCCCTTAGGCCTTCACAGGCCTCCTCAGTGTTTTGAAACACAGACACTGGGTTGATCCGTGGATCGAGTAGAGAAACTCCCCTCGCTAGCAAGGGTCGGAAAGCACTATGCTGAGTCATACTCTCCGGGATATCCCGTCTCTGAGATCCGGGCCGAGTGGTTCACTGCCAGCTTCGCAGTCCCTCGGGTTGGATGCCTTACCTAAGGCATTTGTCCAGAGGCTCTGTCTTCAGACAGACAGGATTTGGCCAGACTAAGTGTCTATGTACTGGCGCCAGGTCAGGCCGTCCTGGTGGCATTTCGGGGTGAGTATTTCCCTGAATAGTGACTGGCTAGGGTTCCCTTGGGTTCCCTAGCCACATTCCCTAGAAGGGACCCCTTCTAATTGGAAGCTGAGGTTCCAGGCCCGGAGCCGGCCCAGGTAGACCTTTCATTTAACCATGTTTATGAAGGTTTTTCTGTGAGGCTGTAGCTTGGGCTATGACCGTAGGGAATGCTGTCACTGACAGCCCAGTGTGACCTGAGGGTGAGTGGTTCTAGCGTTTCATTTGAAGTTGCTGGTTCTGACAGTTGTCACTGCCACTTGGCATGCACTCCCCTTAGCATGGCGGCGTTGGTATATCGTTCCCCATAGCGTCGTTGACGTATTGTTGAGTTCCCTTCGAAAGGGAACGTCTCAGGTTACGACTGTAACCTATGTTCCCTGAGAACAGGGAACGAGACAATACGTCTCCCTGCCATGCCGCGGGGCTTGCCTACCGTACAGTCCCTTCAGACGATAAGGTGATTTGTCATGTTTGCAAGGCGCCCCTTTATACTTCCAGGTCGCACGTTAATCATTCACGCTAATGATTCACGGGCTGTCGCCGGTCAATATGATTGACGTGATTTGATAGTGATTTCAGACACCTGTCACGCCTGAGGCGTTCCCCATAGCGTCGTTGACGTATTGTCTCGTTCCCTGTTCTCAGGGAACATAGGTTACAGTCGTAACCTGAGACGTTTTATGTGTGTATGTTTTTGTGAATGGTTACCTTTATAAATGAGAACTCTGTTGAGTTAGAGTGTTTCCAGCTGGATTGTGAATACAATCCTTCCGACGGAGCACTGTTTGTTGTTTTGTTTTGTTATTTTGCCTTTCTTGTTTTTGGAGGTTATCCTGGGCGGAGATTAAATCTCTGTAGGGGGTACGCTTCCGGACTTTCAGTTTGACTGATAGTTGCGGAGTTCAGCGTTTAATGTCGCCTCGAGCCCGGTACATCTCTGAAGACTAGGTAGGATTTAGTTAGTGTTTTTCTGAGTTAGGAGCTGGAGTTCTCTTATATTATAAATGGTAAATCCATTCTACAAAAATAAAAAAAGGTAAATCGTTGAGTTTGCGCGTATAGTGCAGTTTATTTTGCGCTTACATTGTGTTTTGACTTGTGGGAAGTCTTTGGAAATTTTTGTGAATGAGATTGCGTAATACGACGTAGTTCCTTTTTGAAGCAGTGGCTTATGGGAATTGTATTTCGAGTGAACAGCGTCTCACGTGTGTTAGCTAGTAGTTTCGTTTGTGTTATTGTGTATAAAACATACAAACAAAATGTCTTCGGTGGTCGAGGATTTCTTTGCGTGTCCATCAGAAGCTTTGCTTGAGAGTTGTACAAAGGAGCAGTTGGTGCAAATCGCCGAACGCTTCAGTGTTGATTTTAATTCTCAAGAGAAGAGGCTGAAGGAGACTATGGTGACTACTCTGAAGCGATCACTTGTTGATAGAGGAGTTATAGAGGTAAACACTGAGTTAATCACTCCGAGTGAATCGTTTGTTTCAGGTGGGTGAACAAGTATTGGCTTTATTGTCTCTACCTGCAAATCCGTTTCAGGCTAAATTTACAGGGCCTTACAAGATAGTTAAACTTCTTTCCGATAATAACTATCTGTTGAATACTCCTGATCGCAGAAAGAAAGTACAAGTATGTCACATTAATCTGTTGAAATTGTACATAGCTCCTGTTCGTTCCGTTACTGTTAATGTGGTAAACTCTTGTGATTCTTTTCCCGAATTGTCATCTTCCTTTCGTAGCCCGAGTAAGGATTCTTTGGTGAGTGCTGATGAGGATGAGAGTTTTCTTTCTCGAGAAAGTCGGCGGACCACTTAAAAACTCTGCGATTCTTTTTAATCTGTCCTCCCATCTTTCTTATCTGACAGAGAAGGAGAGGACTGATGTCACTGAGTTGGTGATTTCCCTCTCTTTTCCGTGATGTTCCTGGTCGTACTTTTATCATAGAACATGATATCGACGTAGGAGCCTCATGTCCGATTAAACAGAACGCATATCGAGTCAATCCTTTTAAAAGAGATTTGCTGAAACAAGAGGTGAACTATCTACTTGCTCATGATCTGGCTGAATCTAGTTTCAGTTCATGGAGTTCCCCTTGTGTTCTAGTAAATGAATCTGATGGCTCATATCGATTCTGCACAGATTATCGAAAACTTAATTCTGTTACTAAGCCGGATTGCTTCCCTTTGCCACGAGTTGATGTCTGCGTCGATCATGTTGGCTCTGCCCGATATGTTAGTAAGTTCGATCTCTTAAAGGGATATTGGCAGGTGCCTTTGACTAGTCGAGCGAAGGAATTATCCGCCTTCGTCACACCTGATGTTTTCCTGCAGTATACGGTTATGCCTTTCGGAGTGTGAAATGCACCCGCAACGTTCCAGCGTCTCGTAAATCGTATACTGTATGGAATGTCAGGATGTGAGGCATATCTTGACGACGTGGTGTTGTATAATTCCTCCTGGTCTGAACATCTTAAGCAGATTAAAGAATTGTTTTCTCGTTTAGCAAAGGCTAATCTTAACATAAACCTCGCTAAATCGGAATTCGCGAAGGCAACCGTTACCCATTTAGGTAAAGTCGTGGGAAACGGTTGTGTAAAGCCTATTGAGACCAAGGTCGAAGCCATTTGTGACTTTCCCGTACCCACCACTCGTCGTGAATATCGGCGGTTTCTCGGTATGGTGGGATATTACCGGAGCTTCTGCGAAAATTTTGCCAGTGTAGTCTCACCTCTTACAGATTTATTGAGTCCAAAGTTGACTTTTCGGTGGTCTGAGCTCTGTCAACAGGCTTTTGAAAATTGTAAAGCGTTGCTGGCGTGTGCCCTTGTTTTAACAGCCCCGGATTTTGAGAAATCTTTTAGCCTTGCAATCGATGCAAGTGCTTGTGGTGCGGGCGCCGTTCTCTTACAGGTGGGTTCGAACAAGGTTCTACATCCTGTAAGTTACTTTTCAAAAAAGTTTAATCGACATCAACAGGTATACTCTACCATTGAGAAGGAAGCTCTCGCCCTAGTCTTGGCCGTGCAACATTTTGAGGTATACCTAGGGTCAATCGCTGCACCGATTATCCTCTATACGGATCATAATCCGTTGGTTTTCTTGAATCGAATGAGAAATCGAAATCAGCGACTTATGCAATGGAGTCTCATCTTACAACCTTTCCATCTTGAGATTCAACACATCCGAGGAAAAAATAATGTCATAGCTGACACACTTTCTAGAGCATAACCTAATCTCTGCGTTGTTCATTTCTTTTCTTTGCATCTCTAGGGCCCAGAGGTGCTGAGGAATGAAGAGAAGACGGCGTTCAGAAGGTAATTGCGCTTGCTTTGGGTTGTGCCTAATTGTCTTTTCTTGTTTTTGATTTTTAGATTTGTGGCCGAATCTTTTTCTTTTGGAGGGAGGTGTTACGACCCTGCGTTCCGCTTGCTCGCCTGTTGGTGGCGGTTTTGCTCAGAGAGAGCTTGGGAGATCGCACACCCCTGCTTCCTCATTATCCTTAATTATGAAGAGGATAAAACCTTGGATTGAACATCTCTTTACTTTCGTCCAGAGGATTGAAAGCCTCTGGCGAAGTCATTCGAACCTTTTGATTTACAGCCCATACTAGCCTTTTACTCCCCAACTGGATTATGACTTTTCCCCTTTTGATTTGAAACCCTAGACTTTGTTATATTCAGTTAATTGTGATTTTTGAGGACAAATAAAATCTTGCAAGTCATTTTGGTGTACTTGTTTACTTTATGTATGGCCGAAACGAGCTGGCCGTAACACTACATATGATCTGTATTCATTTAAGACATGCACTTTTTCTGACATCGCTTTGTCTAACACGTCACTTTTGTTAAGCAACTTCTGGAGCATGGCAACAATGGGGACAAAAAGTTTTTTTTTTTTTTTTTTCACAACATATTCTATGGGGTTTACCAGTGGAAACTCTCTGCGAACATAGGCTGCTCTCCTTTTAGCAGTTCCTAAGGGTCCATCTTTGGCACAAAATCTCATCACATTACTTTCTGACACAGCACTGGTAACCTCTCTCACAACTGTTTCATCCATGTCAGCATAATATTTCTCAAGTACGGCCCTCACTCTGTGATGCAGAAGCGACTCTGAGAGGCTATTAATTTGACAAAGCTGTTCTATAACTTCTTGAACAGCACTCTCTGGTATGTGCAGTTTGCATCTTTAATAAAAGAGATGCTAAGTTGTGCTCAAGCTGTTTTTCTAAATCACAAAGACCATTTTCATTGGTCTCTTCAATCACCTCTTCTAACTCCTCCATATCATCATGTGACATTTGCTCTTGTACAGCATCACTGTCATGGCTTTTATTATCACCAATGATTTCTGACTTGAACCGCTTCCAGTTCTGTTCCTTGTGTCGTTTACTCTTGTGCGCTTTGAAGGTGAAGTAGACACTGCTTTCAAAGTTACAGTCTTTATAAGGGCATTTGACTTTATGTTTTACTTTGAAGTGTATAGTACGCATGTGGGTAAAGTAGTCTGTTTCAGAACAAGACTCCGCAAACTCACATGACAGACAGCTTAACTTAACTTAACATCTACACTTTGTTGCTGATCCACAGTTTTGGTGTGAAGGCGTGATAAGTGTACTTTTAGTGCATTAAGTGATTTAAATGTACATAGAAAATCCTGATGTAAACAAGGAAATGGTTTTGTTCTTGCATAACTTCCATGTTTTAGCCTATAATGCTTAAATAGTAGTGATCTATTTTCATAATTAAGAGAGCAATACTTACATTTCCAAAGCATCTCTTCAGGTGGCCTGCAAGATAACACATAAGAGATAAGGAATTTAAACTAAGCTAGTTTATTACAACAGTGTTAAAATGTGTATGTATTCTGTATTTTGAGACAGTGTTACAGTAAACTGGGTAAGGTTAAGTCCAAGTGACTCCACATTTAGCTACTGATTAATGTTAGCTATGCAACGTGCACATTTCAATTTACAATGTCAATGCTTTGCCTTTGTCACATCCATAAATTTGCATTTTTTCAAAAGAGTAAAAAAATAAATAAAATATAAAGTGACAAATTTCCACCTTAAATATTTTTCCCCCTGCTTGTAATCAGCCGCTGGAGTGAAAAATGTGCACCTCTTGTGGGAAATGTTGCGAACGCTACTTTAACTTACAGGTAAATTTAAGTTCGTTGAGTAAAGTTACTTACAACAAATTTTCCAATTCTCACAAATCGCCCCTTGTGTGGGAAATGTTAGCTAACGGTTTGCCCGTAGTCCGGTGAATAACTTTACAACAAAATTTCCAATGCTCACAAACAAATAATTGTCAGCAATATTTACTGTTAGCCAAGTAAGCCTAAGAAAATTGCCTCTTAGGTACCTGGTCGCACAGCTCTGTGGCTGAAGCAAAATAAGTTAACACTGGGCGGGCAAATTCGCTCCGTGCACAAAATGGCGACCGTTGACGTTCGAAATTGAGGCGTGATTTTTTTTTCACAAACCACTTCAGCGGAAATCCCGCCCTGCAGCCGATTTCATTGGTTTAGGTTACAGTGACGGGTAGGTTTAGGGATCAGTGTTTGGTGTAGGCAATCAGAACAGTGATTGACATGACCAATGAAAACTTTAGAATCAGCTGCAGGGCGGGATTTTCTCTGAAGTGGTTTGGGGGGAAAACATCACTCGAACTTGAGTGTGTGGGCCAGTACTCCCGGTGAAAACTTCTGGTGATCTGACAGCGGGAGCGAGAAAACACAACAGCGATTTTCATAAATTATTATGTGTGGTGTTTATAAGCAGCACATACAGTATTTTACTACGTGTAAAATATACACAAACTTAGCTACATTAAATTGTTTGTCGAACCTACGGTTAAAAATGTAAATGTAAAATATGTGATGATAATATTGAATGAGCAATTGATGTAAGTAAGTGAAAATATATGCCTAGAATTGAGAAAATATTATTTATGGAGATAAATTGTAGCCTATCACAGGGCAAACGTGTGAATGTTCACGCTGCATTTTATGCAAACAACTCTAATCGTAGTTTTAACTATATTTACAGTAATAATTGTCAATAATTGTAAATACAATGACAATAAATACAATAATTGTCATTGCGTATGCATCATGAGTCATACAATCTTCTGTTCGTAAACAGTTGTATTTCATTCATTAATCTGATTATGCAACCGCATTTAAATGCCATTGGCTCGTGTGATAGTAATAGTAGTATTACTTTGTAGCATTTTAAGTGACATAATTGATTCTATAAACAACTATAAGAGATCATTTTCGGCTTTCTCCGGCTCCCGGGCGTAATGTGAAACCGGAAGTGTATACCCACACACTCGCAGTCGCTGATCGGAAACCAACATTACGGCCACGTGCAACTAGCCTATTATATCGAGATATTTAGTTAGCCCGCCGTCAAGTAACGTTAACTGGAACTTACCAGATAGACTGTCCCAGCGTCACTCTTCTCCACCATCAACGTAAAAGGCGGACGGTGTCTTCTTCGTTGGTTTAAGTCAAGTGGCGTTCTACCCAAGCGTGTATCGCGTGCCACACAAGCCCTGAAAAGTGAAGCCAAAACGTCTCGATCGCCCTCCAGTGACTGGTCCTAGTATAGGTCATAAACCCCGCCTCCCCGTGTTACGGGACGTGAGACCAACTAAACAATTAAATTACATTTCAAATATCTTTTTTCCAAAGGTGGTTTCTGTCATTGGCTGTCGTTTTTATCACGCTGATGTAAGTTCAAGTGTCTGTTTTTAAAATAAGTTTGTTTTTAGTTAGTTACTTGATGCTATAAAAATGGTGGTGTAACGTCATGATTGACAGCTGTGATTGACAGGTTATCTGAACGAAGTCACTGAAGCACCAACGGCCTTTTTTTCGGGATCTTCAGAGGACTGAGGAGATTGTATTTACTTTATTTTAAGAAGCCTCTTGTCATACTGCATCAACAGACATCAAAATTGGAGCAGAACTGAGGAGCAGTTAAGAAAAGTGCAGAGAGAGTACATTCTGCGAGATTGAGTGCGGGGCGTTGGTTTCGCGGCTTTAGTTCCTGCTCACTACTGCGCAGGTCTGGTCCCGGTATTGCTACTGCGCGGACGTAATACATACTACATTTTGGACAATAAAACTGTTTCAAATGTTCAAATGACACTGTTTGGCAGAAAACCATAATCATGTAGCTTAGTGTTGTTTATTTATCCACAAAACTCCATCCTTCTGTGTTGTTCAGTTCAAATGGGGAAAGTAATAGGGAACTGGGGATCGTCTTTTAGTTGTGACTTGTGGTCGTAAGCAAGTAAAACTTAAAAATGTTACTCCATTTTACTTAAAGTTATCCACACACACAATTACTATAAAATGTAAGTATATTCAACTACAAATTAGTAGAATAAATCAAACTTAAATCATTTATGTACAATATACTTATTTGTTTAATTACATATGATATCCCTGCGGCAACTGCAGCAGCCTATCGAGAGTTGCTACCTTAAAAGTAGGCTACCTTTTACAAAAATGTACTAAAATCAGAAAGATTGAACAGAGGTGCTACATTTTTGCTTGAGAGAGAGGGTGTGTGTGTCTGTCTGCTTGTGTGTGTGTGTGTGTTTGAGTGTGTGTGCATGTGTTTCTCTGTGACGTCAGATCCAATGGGGGCGCTTCGCGCCCACTACGTCACGTCCCTCCGAAACGGCCGTGGCCTGGGCCTATAAATATAACTCGATAGCTGATATAATCTGGTTTTCATCCCTGAAGCGAACCAGCGTGTTGCAGGCATGGCAAAGATATGCAGTACTCGTTCCCTATTGTAGAGAGAACCGAGGTTACGTTAGTAACCGAGTACGTTCTCTTACGAGAGGTTCTCTCGTACTGCTTAATATCTTACACTAGGGGAACACAATGTAAAACGCCGTGCATGCTGGGATCCAACACCAAAGTCCCAAGGGCAGGTGCCCGGGGCTCATATAGTGCATAATCATCAGGGACTCACAGTCTGAGAAGAGAGGCTAGAAGCATCATTCCCTACAAGTAGCATCCTCAGGGAGCTTACTACATCAACAGTGTTCCACACAGTCAGGGTGAAAAATATCTGGCCTGAACTGGGTAACAGTATGGGTCTTATTTAATGACCATGGGGTAATTTTATCGATCAGCGAGCGATGCTCTAGCGGTTTCAGTATTCTGAGCTGAAGCAACGGGGCAGACAGTAATGATTTTTTAGATCGACAGTAGATTAGCCTGTAAGGCGGG
The DNA here is from genome assembly GCF_051911475.1 of Siphateles boraxobius. Taxonomy (NCBI): domain Eukaryota; kingdom Metazoa; phylum Chordata; class Actinopteri; order Cypriniformes; family Leuciscidae; genus Siphateles; species Siphateles boraxobius. The sequence goes on from NW_027509119.1 coordinate 13,803,717, forward strand.
GACCTCTAGGTTATAAAACCTGTGGTGATGGCACAGTGGATAAGACACATGCCTTTGGTGTGAGAGACCCGGGTTCGAATCCACTGTGAGCCACCAATGTGTCCCTGAGAAAGACACTTAACCCCTAGTTGCTCCAGAGGGCAGTGCTGGTCAGCTGCATCAGAACTGGAAACCAAGCCTGGTTTTTCCAGAGCGGAGCCACTAGCAGCACTGAGCATCCGTTTTCCCTGATTCGTTCCGATACCTGAGGCAGGAGCGAGACGGGGGGGAAAGCATAGAGTGGGCAGCGGGGCCAGCGCATCTCTGCTCTTGGAGAAAAACTTCGGACAATGAGCGTTTTCTTGGGACGCAAACAGGTCTACCTGCGCTCTGCCGAATGTCTACCACAGCAGTAGGACCGTCTGCGGGTGGAGAGACCATTCTCCTACTGGAACATTGTTTCTGGACAGTCTGTCTGGTCCCAAATTCAGGTGACCAGGCACAGATGCTGCTTTTAGTGAGCGCAGATTGTGCTGAGCCCAGATCAGGAGGCGTTCCGTCAGCCTGTAAAGGTTTCGTGACCTAATGCCACCCTGGTGATTTATATAGGCCACCACTGACATGTTGTCCGAACGGACCAAGACGTGGTGACCCTTTATCTGGGGACAAAAAAACGCCTCAGCGCGTTGTCCACTGCCATCATTTCCAGACAGTTTATGTGTTGGAGCTTCTCTCGTTCTGACCACTGGCCAAAGAACGGTCTGCCCTCGAGCAGCACTCCCCATCCCGAGGTGGAGGCTTCCGTGGATACCACCTTCACACTCAAGGGAGTTCCAAGGTTTACACCTGACTGATACCAGTCGATTGCCCTCCAAGGTTTCAGAGCTGAGACGCATTTCTGATCGACCTTGAGGCGAAGCAGACCGGAGGCCCACGCCCGAGGCAGTACTCGCGCTCTTAGCCACAACTGCAGTGGGCGCATGCGAAGCAGACCCAACTGGAGTAATGAAGATACTGAGGCCATGAGACCCAGCATTTTCTGAAACCTTTTGAGCGGGACTATAGTGCCGCAGGGGAAGGATTTCGTGACACGCTGAATGCTCAGTCTGCGCTCCGGCGACAGGCGCGCTGTCATAGACAGCGAGTCCAGATATGTGCCCAGAAAAGATATTCTCTGACTGGGAGACAGCGAACTTTTCGCTCAATTGACTGTGAGACCTAAATTCTCGAGGTGTTCGAGTAATATGTGACCCGATCTGGCGAAATGAGTCGGAAATCGCAACGTTCCATTTTAAGATATGGGCCGATTATGTGGAAAAACAATGAAATAATAGTTTTTTTTTGTGCTAATTTCAAAGAACAGACATTCAAAAATAATCTCCCAAAGTTTTGTAGTCCAGATAACTGAATGAAGGTATTTAAATTACTATTAAAGTTTACAAAGTTTTACTAAATTCGCTGGAAATGAACATTGCGTGTGGAACATGAACATTCAGTGTGCAATGGCCTTTATCTGTACAAATATATCTGTGAGATTTGCCCTAAACCACCAGTTGAGAAAGTAAGTTGTCCATCTCACCTACCCAGCTTAGAAGAGAACAGCTGAAAGGTGAATTTAATGTCAAATTTGAATCTGAGTGAGTGTATTTACTGTGTATGGATGTGAGTGAGTGCAAATGTGAATCAGTGTAGCTATTTATCTGCAAGGAGAATCCATTACAAGATATGATTGCATAGACTAGCATTATTTGATCTCTGTTTCCTTGTCTCTCTGCCTCTCTCACTTTCTCTCTCTCTCTCTCTCTCTCACACACACACACACACACACACACTATACACAGCCACTATAAAACCAAACCAATCTCTGTTACCTTAAATTATATGTTTATCTCTGTAAAGCTGCTTTGAAACAATCTACATTGTTAAAAGCGCTATATAAATGAGGATGACTTGACTTGACTTGACACACACACACACACACACACATACACACACGCACAGAGAAACACACGCACACACACACACACACACACACACACACACACACACACACACACACACACACACACACACACACACACACACACACACACACACACACAAACAGACAGACATACACCCTCTCTCTCAAGCAAAAATGTAGCACCTCTGTTCAATCTTTCTGATTTTAGTACATTTTTGTAAAAGGTAGCCTACTTTTAAATTATTTATTCAAATAAAAACTTTAAAATAATTTGAGCTTCAGCCTGGTTTATTACCATTTTTATATATATATTAATGTCTTTGGTTAAATTAAGCTGTAAAATAAATAGTTTATCCCTTTAAATGCAATGGATTTTGAAAGATATCACCAAAAAAACGGGCAAAAAACTTTAAAAGCGATTTTCTCAGGTTTTCAATTGGAAAAAGAGGGCAGACGACCATAATTCAAATGTGTATATCTTTACAACCATTTAAGATATGGAATATCATTTGAAGGATATCATTAAGGATATAATTTGAAATGTTATGGTCTCCTCTTTCCATTAATACCAAAATCTCAATTTTGAAATTTGGGTCACTGTGACTCATTTTGCTGGATCAGGTCACATATGGTCCTGTGTTCTATGAGCTCTGAGTGTGATCGAGCTAGAATCAGCCAATCGTCCAAGTAGTTCAATACTCGCATGCCCCGAAGTTTCAAGGGCGCGAGAGCCGCATCCATGCACATCGTAAATGTACGGGGTGCCAAGGACATGCCGAACGGCAGGACTGTGTATTGATATGCCTGGCCCTCGAAGGCGAATCTCAAGGATCGCCTGTGACGTGACGCTATTTGTATTTGGAAATACGCGTCCTTCAGATCTATTGACAGAAACCAGTCCCCTTCGCAAATCTGCGTGAGGATTTTTCTGGTCGCGAGCATTCTGAACTGGCGTTTCACGAGCACTTTGTTCAGCTGTCTCAGATCTAGAATGGGTCTGAGACCCCCGTCTTTTTTCGGTACCAGAAAATATCTGCTGTATAGACTCCCTTCGCTCTGAGCTTGAGATAAAGGCTCTATGGCCCCTTTGCTCAATAGTTTCGCTATCTTGGCTCGAAGTAGATGAGCTACTTTGTTTTTTACTGTAGTTTCGACCCGCGCCGTGTAATGGCGGGGACGTCGAGCGAACTACAGCGAATAGCCTCTCTTTATAGTGTTCAGCACCCATTCTGATACCCCGGGGAGCTTTGCCTAAGCATTTGCATGAATAGCTAGGGGAAGAATGAGATCTGGGCTCTGACCGCAACATAGTGGCGACCGGAGAGCTCCGGTGTGCTGTAACGTAAACACTGTGCTTGCAGCATCTGAGCCGGGGGGCGCGCTGATCACAGCGGGTAGCCTGGCCGCGCTCGATTTCTCTATGGCAGTTTGTGAAGAGAAAGTGAACGGGGGAAACCCCATGGAGTTTAACATGTCTGTGAGTGAATATGGGCGCGGGACAGCGGGCACAATTACTGCACTTAAAACACCGTCTGCCTGAGCTGACTGAATTTGTGTTGGTTTCATTTTTACAGAAACCGTGGGACATGCATTATGTAGTGTTTGTGGGCACTGGGTTGTGGGCACAGCACTGGGTTGTGGGCACATTCACTACGTTTAATGCATGAGTCGATTTTATTTGTGCGAGCCCTATATTGTGGCGGGCTTTGCTTGCATGTAGGAATGAACACTGATTCGTGGGCATTTTTATTACACTCATAACACCATCGGCCGTGGCCGAAATACCAGAAATTACACTCTTTCTGTGATTTATCTGGGTCGCCGTAAAAACAGCGTTTGTGTGCAGGCAAGCGGGTCGTGGTACTGTCTTGTTTACTGCAAAATACACTAAAACAGTCAAATTTTTTGGAACTGGACGAGCGAAAAGTTTCGGTGGGAGTCCGGCCGGAGCGAGACTTAAACACCGTCGTTTTCCTAGAAGGGCTAGGAAGACTTTGAGGCCTCGGGCTTTATTTCAATCCTTGGCTGGGGGCGGCGGCCAGTAGAGCGAGAGCGTGGTCTTTGGTCCCGGGCCTGGCGGCGCTGTGGAGCGGCGGCGGGCGGAGGCTGTGGCTGAGAGCTTCGAGCAGACGGCTGTTTTTAGCGGCCTGCTGCGGAGCTAGAGCGCTTTGGAAGGAATTGCTTTATAGCCTTTGACTTCTTTTGGGAATCTGTTCGCGAGATCTTTGACGGCAGATCCGAAGAGGCCAGCTGGGGAGAAAGGCGCGTCGAGCGACACAGAGCGCACAGAGTCCGGCATCTCCGATAACGTCAGCCAAAGGTGCCTCTCAGCAACGGTGAGAGAAGCCATAGTCCGCCCCATGGCCTGTGCAGCGGATTTTGTGGCGCGAAGAGCCAGGTCCATAGCGCTCCTTAAATCCGGCACGCTGATAGCTTCGCAGAGCGAACACAGAGCGCTCCGAGTCCGGCATCTCCGATAACGTCAGCCAAAGGTGCCTCTCAGCAACGGTGAGAGAAGCCATAGTCCGCCCCATGGCCCGTGCAGCGGATTTTGCGGCGCGAAGAGCCAGGTCCGTAGCGCTCCTTAAATCCGGCACGCTGATAGCTTCGCAGAGCGAACACAGATCACTCCGAGTCCGGCATCTCCGATAACGTCAGCCAAAGGTGCCTCTCAGCAACGGTGAGAGAAGCCATAGTCCGCCCCATGGCCTGTGCAGCGGATTTTGCGGCGCGAAGATCCAGGTCCGTAGCGCTCCTTAAATCCGGCACGCTGATAGCTTCCGGTCCTTCCTCATCCATTTTTCGGAGAAGGTCGGCTTGGAAGATCTGCAGTACGGCCATGGAGTGCAGTGCCGATACAGCTTGCCCAGTGGCAGTGTAAGCGCGACTGTGCATAGCAGAAGTGACACGGCAAGCTTTAGAAGGTAGCACCGTCTTAGCTCGCCGTCCAGCAGAGGGCGGGCAAAGATGTGCTGCTACAGCTGCTTCCACTGGAGGAAGAGAGAGGTACCCTCTGTCTTTAGCACCGTCCACCACAGAGAATGCTGAAGAGACAGAGGTGTGCACTCTGGCGGAGAAGGGGGCACTCCAGGACTTTGCGACTTCTTCGTGAAGCTCAGGAAGAAAAGGCGCAGGCCTGGATGGCGGTGGAGCGCGGTCCTTTTGCAGGAAACATCCATCCAGCCTGTATTGCACGGGCGCCTTCCACTCGAGGCCGAGGCTCGCCACGGCCTGTGAGAGCAGACGCATCAGTTCTGACTCGATGCCAGCCCGTTTTCCTGATGATGTGCGGGCAGAGGGGGGGAGGTCCACAGAGCTCACCCAATCCTCACTGTCCGATGCCAGGATAGAGCAGCTGGCCTCCTCCACAGATACAGCTGCTTCATCGATGTCAATGACGGGAGTGGCGGCCGTTGTCCGTCGATGAGCGACTCGAGGGTAGCTGGAGGGCGAACCGGCGAGCTTTCGCGGGCTGGAGAAGGCTCGGGGACCCGCTGAGTACGGCGCTTTTTGCGGCGCGGCACTACAGCGGGCAGAGGTGCAGGCTCAGAGAAGAATGCCAGGCGAGTCCTCAGAGTCGCCATGGGCAATAGCTCGCAATGATGGCAGCCGCCGTCAGCGAGCGCGAGAGCTGCATGATCCTCACCCAGGCAGGAAACGCAGATGACATGGCGGTCCCCGTCGCTGAGTGCGGCTCGGCACGAGCCACAGGATTGAGGCATCTTTAAAAAGATGCTTGCTCTTTTAGTAGAGATAGAGTGTGAGTTGCACCGGTGAACACACACTCAGCAGAGTTTGAAAAAGGATACAGACGCCGGAAAGCGTAGCAGGTACGGCGACTGAAGGCAGCGAGATGAAGGCCAGCGGCTTCAGATGCAAGGCTCGTCCCGCAGAAGGCTTATCTCAGACGACGCGGCTTCTCACTCTGGATCCAACGATGCGTGAGCTTCGCTGAAGAGATGAAAATCAGATTATATCATCCATCGAGCTATATTTATAGGTCCAGGCCACGCCCGTTTCGGCGGGACGTGATGTAGTGGGCGCGAAGAGCCCCCATTGGATCTGACGACACATGGGGCCTCTCTCGATAGGCTGCTGCAGTTGCCGCAGGGCAGCCAATAGGCACGCGAGCCGTCTTGCCTATGTCTGCATGCTGCTGCAACGCGTTTTACATTAATTCAAGATTAAGGATAATTTTTTGGCTTCAATATCTCCTGGAAAAAAGTTTTCCCCTAGCATAAGATATTACGCAGTATGAGAGAACCTCTCGTAAGAGAACTCTACATTTTTTATTTCACATAGCACAATATGTCAATTTATTGATCTATTAAAACAATACTCTTGAGTGTAGACAAATGGATTTATTTGCAACAATAGCAAAATGGTTCAATAAAATTTATTTTTCTTATTACAGTAGTAGATAAATATATTTCTGTCAGGTCGATTTAAGTCAAGAACACAAATGACAATAGAAATGATTAGAAATTGTATTGAATAAATTGCAATTCAAGTTGATAATTAAACTTTGGCGGTATGGCTATGTTCAGGGAGTCCTCTGACCTTTCATGAGCACCATGAAATAGCAGAGAGTCAGAGGACAGCAGCAGCATTAGGGGACGCTCACAGTTTAGCACTGGAAGAGCAGAACTATTCCCCCATATGAACAGAGCAGCAACGATGACAGAATAGCAAATGCCATGTTATACACGACAAGGAGGAGCTGGGGAGGTGGTGGGTTGCAGAGAGTGAGCAGCAAGCAGTTAGGAGCGAATTGAATCTGCTTAAATAGGGTGCCCTGATTTGAGCGTAGCCTTTAGCAGTGAGGGGAGATGAACAGCTGATGCGCTGATGCAGCTCATCTGAGCAGATCGCTGATGAGACCGTGTTGTTGGCCAATTGCGTTAGCAGCATCTTGACTACTTGGCCTGCCAGAATTGACGCTCAATTTCTGTCAGGTCCATTTAAGTCAAGAACACACATGACAATAGAAATGATTAGCAATTGTATTGAATAAATTGCAATTCAAGTTGATAATTAAAATTTGGTGGTATGGCTCTGTTCAGACAAATAATGGAAATAATTCCAAGTTTTATAATGGGAGTGAATGGGTATATTTCACCATCACGGATGGATGAGCTTTGATGGACTTCCAAAAAGTAATATACTCATTCACTCCCATTATAAAGCTTGGAAGAGCCAGGACATTTTTTAATATAACTCAGATTGTATTCATCTGAAAGAAGAATGTCATATACACCTAGGATGGCTTCAGGGTGAGTAAATCATGGGCTAATTTTCATTTTTGGGTGAACTATCATTTTAATACAACTTACTCTTCATCACACACTTGACATAGTGTTAATATCCCTCAGTACATAACTCTTGTGCCCACCCATCACAAAAGACACATTTAAACCATTTCTCTCCAGGTGCAGAGGATGTAAATTCCTCCCCACACACAAGACAGTCGATTGAGTTACTTGCTTTTTCACACCAAGGCTGGGGGCTGTCTTTTTGTTCTTTCTTACCTCTTCCTCTGCAACGACTGGAGTGTCTGTGAGGATGGCACTTGTTACCCTCTTTCTGGGCTTGGCAACTTTTTTTCGTGGAAGGGCCGGACTAAAGCAGGATTGAATTCAGGCACAGAGGAGCCCTGTTGGAGTGTGGAGGAGCCCTGTTGGAGTGTGGATGAGCGCTGGTGGAGTGTGGAGGAGCCGGAGCCCTGTTGGAGTGTGCAGGAGCCCTGTTGGAGTGTGGAGGAGCCCTGGTGGAGTGTGGAGGAGCCCTGTTGGAGTGTGGAGGAGCCTTGGTGGAGTGTGGCAGAGCCCTGTTGGAGTGTGGTGGAGCCCTGGTGGAGATTGGAAGAGCCCTGGTGGAGTGTGGAGGAGCCGGAGCCCTGGTAAAGTGTGGCGTGGCCCTGGTGGAGAGTGGAGGAGCCCTGGTGGAGTGTGGAGGAGCCGGAGCCCTGGTAGAGGAGCCCTATTTATGTGTGGAGGAGCCCTGGTGGAGTGTGGCGGAGTCCTGGTGAAGTGTGGAGGAGCCGGAGTCCTGTTGGAGTCTGCAGAATCTGCAGAGGATGTCAAGGTAGTTGGCTTGGTCTGTCGGTTGCATATGCAGGAGCAAAGTCATTTTCTCCAAATACATCAGGGCTGTAGGGCCAGATGCCAGTGCACCTAGATAGATAGACAGATAATTTATTCCTCCTTAAGGAAATTAAGGATTTTATTCTCTTTTATTTAATAGATAGATACCTGAAACCCGACATGATGTTCTCAGGCGTTGCTGCCTGTGGCAACACTTTTGCGACAATCCCAGGGAGGTTGTATATTGTGGCGTTCTTGCAAGGGTGAGCTTTCATCCAGTGTTGTAGGTGCGTGTTGACCCTCCCTTTGAAAGTGCGAAAAAACTGTTCTGCCCTTATGATGCTGATGATGCAGTGTGGTGGGAAAGTAAGTAGAGCGATGCCACGTACCCTGCGGAAAATCCATGTCTGGGACAGACAGGTGGGACACGTGATTGTCTAGCAAGAGAAGTAGGCTACCTTGGATTTCAGCGAGAGATTCGTGTGGTTGGCAAAGTAGCGAAAGAACTGCAAAAATTCCTCTGCTTGCATCCAACCAGACCCATTTGCTGCTCCAGCTGATGCAGACGGCCCTCCATGGATGAAGTGAGAGTAAAATCGTTTGCAAAAACAAAATATTCCCCAGGGCATTAATGACCACTGCAACTATCACAAGCTTACCCCTTTCTCCATAGGTCATTGCTTCAATCTGGAAGACTCCTTTTGTGGCTATTATCTTCTCTGGGGCCTGCACTGTGGTCACACCAGTTTCATCCATGCTCCATATATCATTTGGGTTGAAATTGTGCGTATGGTGACCCAAAGGTTGCTGGTTCGATTCCAGTACCGGCAGGAATATGACTGAGGTGTCCTTGAGCAAGGCACCTAGCCCCCAATCGCTCCCCGTGCGCCACTCAAGGCTGCCCGCTGCTCCGGGTGTGTGTATCCACTTTTGCAGTGTGTGTGTGTTCACTACTCACTACTCTGCTCCTAATGTGTCTCCACTTACTTGGATGGGTTAAATGCAGAGGTCAAATTCCAAGTATGGGTCACTTTCTTCTTTCACTTTCACTTTTCACTTTCATACAGGTGGCCTGTGGTTTTCTGATCGAAAGAGATTGGTTCCTTTTGAGGAAAGCAGTGAACCAGTCTTTGCCTGCCTTTGTGTTTTAAGATTCCGGAAATGTGCAGTGGAACTGGACAGCACACTTAAATGCATGTTTTCGCACCTGAAAAACAGAAATATAAAAAAGGTAAAAAAATTAAATAATGTCAACTACATGTATTGATTTTACATACATCACACAAGGCATCCTACAATTGCTTATTTGTGTAAGTATATATGCATACTTGTATGGATGTATGTAGCCTGTGTGTGTGTGTGTGTGTGTGTGTGTGTGTGTGTGTGTGTGTGTGTGTGTGTGTGTGTGTGTGTGTGTGTGTGTGTGTGTGTGTGTGACAGTGTAATGAGGAGTCATCGGATTGAGAATCCATCTGCAGCTTTATTATCTCAGAGCCGAAAAAAGGTACAGGCTAGGTCGAGGCACGCAGCAAACATACACATTACAAAAGGACAGGCAAGAGGTCTGCGCAGGTAGCTGACAATCAAAATCCAATAGACAGGAAAAGGTAGGGGCAGGCGGCAAAGAATCAAACAACGAGAAACAGTCTGAGATCAAACACAGAATAATAGTCCACAATAGAAACGCTCAGAAATGTTCACCACAGCAAATCAAGAGTTCATGTGTGTGGAGTGTTAAAATTGTGTCTGTGTGATGAACTGCAGGTGTGTGTGTAATTAGTCCCAGGTATGAGGGCCTATGGGGATTGTAGTCCGAATAGTAACAGTCAATATTCTGGTGAGAGCTCCCTCTGGTGATCCGGAGGAAACGGAGAGAGAGCCTCTCCTGTAACAAATGAAACTGGAGTAATTTGTCTAAGAATTTTAAAAGGACCTACATTCCTAGGACTGAGTTTGCTGCATGGACGTCTAAGACGGAGGTCCCTTGTGGATAGCCAAACCCACTGCCCTGGGGTGTACTCTGGACCTGGACGGCGGTGACGATTGTCTTGTTGTTCTTGTCTGTGCACTGCATGTTGTAGATGAGTGTGTGCTCGGTTCCAGATCACTTCGCTGCACTGAAGCCATTTAGTGACAGATGGTAGATTGAATGGTTCACCGGAGCAGGGAAACAAGGGTGGTTGGTAGCCTAAAATGCACTTGAAGGTAGTCATCCCAGTCAGGGTTTCTGCAGCGAATATTCTGCCCACATAAGTATTTACTCCAATCAGATTGGCTGTGTTGGCAGTAGGACCTGTGAAAATGTGGTGGTTACAAAAATATATAAATAATAGATAAATATGTATGTGATGTAAGACTTGACAAAACAAGAGTTTATTTCTTAGAATGTGTTTCTTAAAGTTTCTTCTTTCTTAAAGAGTTTATTTCTTTGACGATTGATGTTTCCTTGCTCGATCGCTCCATTATTTGATTGCTTTTCCCTTTTGGAGTGTTCGCCTGCTGGGGGAGGGGGCGCGGCGGCGCGCGCGCTGCTAAAACAATACACGGACTTCCATGACTGAAGCAGCAGCAGCTCTGTGTCCTGTGCATTATTAATTATATCTCCCCTCATCAGGTATGGAACACATTGATGCAATTAGAGTATGTTCTTGACATGTCAGAGTTTAGAGAAATGTTAACTACATTGGTTAAAGTGTTTAATAAGTTACTGTTATTACTGAAATGTAAAAGTTCGCTTCAAGTGATGTCTGTGTGTCGCGTGTGCTAATACGCATTCCATGCTAGTGATGGAGACCATGCGGTCTCAGAGAGATGGTGCGATAATAATTGTGAATGAGTATTTTGGTTCAATAATGCAATGTTTACAAGTGCCAAATGACTGAAGTCGAGGATGAATGTGTTGTTTGCATTAAAAATGTAACAGAAAGAGTTATTTTTGCAAACACATGAACACACGGGGTTTATTCACGTGAAAAATGTATATTATATGTTATGATTGGATATCATTTTATAGTATATGTTTAATTTGTGGAACTAGTAATCAAGGAAATAATGTATATATGTAATTCTGTTATATATTGTGACTTCTCTTGAAGTGATGTTTTGTCATTTATTGACGTGTGAAATTGTGTTTGAACCATTTTGAATGGCTGAAAAAAAACAATACACGGACTTCCATGACTGAAGCAGCAGCAGCTCTGTGTCCTGTGCATTATTAATTATATCTCCCCTCATCAGGCGGTGAGGGTACTACAAAAACGTGTGAGTTCTTGATTTAATCGTTCCGTTTGACCGTTGGACTGCGGATGGTAACCAGAGGTGAGGCCAATGTTCACGTTGAGCTGTTTAAAGAAAGCCGACCATACTCTGGAGGTAAATTGTGGACCTCTGTCTGACACAATGTCTTCAGGTAGTCCATAAAAGTGGAAGACATAGTTACATAATACCTCTGCTGTTTCGAAAGCAGTGGGGAGTTTAGGCAGGGGAATGAGACGACATGCTTTGGAGAAACGGTCAATAACTGTCAGGATGGTGGTGTTGCCCTGGGAGTTGGGGGACCAGGTACACTGAGGAATCGGCAGGGGTTGAAGTACACTGGCGGGTAATTGTCGCGGGGTTTTGGATGTGTTACATATAGTACAGTTCTTTACAAAGGTTGTGGTGTCTGTAGAAATTGTGGGCCACCAAAACCGGTTAGTGAGGAGATGGTGAGTTGCTGTGATTCTAGGATGCCCTGAGCTGGGAGTTGAGTGGACCTGCTAAAGGAGTCTTTCCCTCAGTTGTTCGGGCACAAAGGTGAGATTGTGCGGGCAGTTTGATGGTGGAGGATTTTGGGTGTTGTATTGGTTAATCTCCGTCATGATGTCCCACTGAACTGGAGCAACGAGCAGTGTTTCGGGAATGATGTTCTCATCAGATTCATGATGAACTGGGTCATCAAGTTGTCGTGACAGCGCATCAGCTTTGGTATTCTTGGAACCAGGTCTGTAGGTGACAATGAAATTGCGAGTGAAAAACATGCGAGTGAAAAACATGGCCCATCTCGCTTGACGAGGATTTAGTCGTTTTGCTGAACGTAGATATTCTAGGTTCTTGTGGTCCGCGATTACTGAAAATTGTTGCTGTGCCCCCTCTAACCAGTGACGCCATTCTTCTAGGGCGGCTTTCATGGCCAAGAGTTTGCAATTGCCGACATCATAATTTCTCTCTGCAGTGGATAGTTTTCTAGAGAAGGCGCATTGAAAACTTTTTTTCTGGGGACTCATGGCATTGAGAGAGTATAGCCCCTATGCCTGTGTTGGAGGCATCCACCTCCACGATAAAGGGAAGATCTAGGTCAGGATGATGGGGAATGGGCACAGAGGTGAAGCGTGTCTTGAAATCCTTGAATGCTTGCTGAGCGTCAGGTGACCAGGGAAGGCGCGAAGTGGAACATTTGGTTATGGCAGTTCGTGGAGCAGCAACCGTGCTGAAGTCTCTTATGAATCTTCTATAGAAGTTGGCGAACCCAAGAAATCTCTGTAGATCCTTCACTGAGCGTGGTTGAGGCCAGTTGAGTACTGATTTTACATTGTTCTCATCCATTGCTACTCCTCGGCTGATGATGTATCCCAGGAAGGTTGTGGCTGTCTGGTGGAATTTGAATTTCTCTGTTTTGGCATACAGTTGATATGGGATTAGGCGTTGGAGTACTGACCGTACGTGTTGGACGTGTTCTTCGAGAGAATTGGAGTAGATCAGGATATCATCTATGTACACTATTACCCATCTGTCGAGCATGTCGCGGAAGACATCATTGATGAACGACTGGAACACAGAAGGACTGTTTGCCAAGCCGAATGGCATAACCAAATATTCGTAGTGCCCAGTGGATGTTGAAAAAGCAGTTTTCCACTCGTCACCTTCTCTGATACGGATCAGGTTGTATGCACCGCTCAGGTCGAGTTTAGAGAAGTATCTAGCTTGACGGAGCTGTTCGAGTGTATTAGGGACCAATGGCAAGGGGTATCGAAATTTAATGGCGATGTCATTGAGGCCGCGATAATCAATGCAGGGTCTCAAACCACAATCTTTTTTCTTGACGAAGAAGAACCCAGCTGATGCTGGGGATGTAGGGGGTCTGATGAAGCCTTTAGCCAGTTGTTCCTTGGTGTAAAATTTCATGGATTCTGATTTGGGTTGTGATAATGGGAAAATTCTTCCCCTAGGGGGAGTTGTGCTGGATAACATATCAATTGCACAGTCACTGGAACAATGAGGTGGTAGTGTGATGCTATAGTTTTACTGAATGCTTCAATTAAATCGGAGTATTCGGTGGGCAAATCCTGAATTATAGGAGTTTGTTCGTTACGGTTATTACATGCATTGGAAAGGGATTAATGCGGATTAGACAATGTTCATGGCAGGCAGGATCCCACTGGATGATTTGTTCCTCGTTCCAGGAAATATGAGGATTGTGTTGACACAGGCATGGCAGACCAAGTATAATGGGATTGTGAGGGGAATGAATTATATAAAATCTAATGGCTTCCCTGTGTAAAACTCCAACCTGCATATGGACCTCCTCAGTGATGTATGTGACTTTTCCCTCTCCAGTGGGATGGCCATTTAGCACCTCCACTGCCAGACAAGAATTGCATAGTGTTAAAGTGAGTTTATGTTGTTGAGCAAATTCATGTGACAAAGTTGCCAGCAGCACCTGAGTCTAACAATGCAGACGTGGAAATAGTTCTATCTTGAACCGTTATTTTCACAGAAGTTTTAACACACGAAGAGGAATAATTTAGCTGCGGACTTGCACTCAACACTTTGGAGCTAGATGAATTGGGGGGAATGGGGCAAGACGTCTTCAGATATCCGGCTTGGCCGCAGTACATGCACAGATGATGTCAACTCCAACCTGCATATGGACCTCCTCAGTATTGTATGTGACTTTTCCCTCTCCAGTGGGATGGCCATTTAGCACCTCCATTGCCAGACAAGAATTACATTGTGTTAAAGTGAGTTTATGTTGTTGAGCAAATTCATGTGACAAAGTTGCCAGCAGCACCTGAGTCTAACAATGCAGACGTGGAAATAGTTCTATCTTTAACCGTTATTTTTCACTGAAGTTTTAACACACGAAGAGGAATAATTTAGCTGCGGACTTGCACTCACCGCTTTGGAGCTAGATGAATTGGGCTGAATGGGGCATGACGTCTTCAGATATCCGGCTTGGCCGCAGTACATGCACAGATGATGTCGAATTCGTCGTTCCCGTTCCTCAGGGGTTAAATGAGTGTAACCAAGCTGCATCGGTTCTGGAGGGTGTCTGTTAGATCACAACACAACTGGTCAGTGATCACAACACTGGAGTAGAGAGCGATATAATTGCTCTTCACGCGCACATTAACTGAAATTTAAAACTGTTAAAAGGCTCAAACTAATGAATAAATAAAGAAATATATGTATATCTTACATTTGTGCTTTGAACTTTTCAATGCGAAGCGCTGCGCGCCGTGATTCCATGTTGTTTTGAGCGCATCATTCTGCGCACGGGATGCGCATAAGGTTTCGTGCTGCTCTGAATTGGAGCCTTTCATATTACAATACTTTTGCGCAATGGCAGTTTATTGATAGCCTTAGTTGTTCTGTCCAATCTATCATATCGTCGCTGCCCGATGAAACTCACTTATGTCCAAAACGGTTACTTTTCAGGAAGTAAAAAAAAAACACAGTAATTTCAAAAGCAGTTGAACGTAGCGTTGCATACTTGGTACGGAATCTTTAAATGTAACCATATTCTTGCCAGTGTAATGATATAATCCACATTTGACCAAAATCGAGTTTAAATGGACATACGTGCATATTTTACAGTAACGGTGGTCGATACGCGTTCTTCCGATCATTAATTAGAATGACCAAGTCGCGTTTCATATTGACAGATGAATAGGCTACGCTCTGTTTATTAAATAGCCTACGTCTCAGTTTGTTAAATACGCTTAGTTTATTAAATAGCCTACGTCTCAGTTTATTAAACTGAGCGTCAGTTTATTAAATGTCTCTTGCAAACTATGAAGGGACAATGAATCAATACACTGACATGGCAATGCTAGACTGATACTTTGTTTGCACCGTAATTTTGTGAATATATAATAAAGTTTTGAACAGTTGTCAAAAACAAACGTTTGCTGATACTTTACCTCACAGGGCCCTATCTTGCACCCGGCGCAAATGACTTTGTACACTGACGCATGTATCATTCCTATTTTGCACCCGCGCGAAGCGGACTTTTCCCTCCACAGACACACGTTGGTTATCTAAGAAATACACTTGTGCTCCCCAGGGAGGTTCAGCGCAAAGAGGAGGAGTGTCCCGGCACAAACTTTCCCTCATGCTATTTTGCTGTTCTATAAAACAATTGCGCCACTGACCAGAAAAAACCTAGTCTAAAGCCAGTGGCGCGTTGCGCGTTGTTCATTATGCTATTTTAAGGGCGCTTGCTTGACCATAATGTATAGCGTGCACAACGTGCATACACTTTGCTCATGTAATCTACACAGATGCAACAGTTATTTTTGCAAATCATAAATTGTTACAATAAATATTAACACATGAGATGACGGAAACCATTGTAGTGTGCATGAAGATGTGAAAAAAATAGGCATAAATCTAGCTTACCAATTTTTCAGGCTAATTGTAGTAATTAAGGATCAGACCTGTTTGCCCAATAGTGGCAAGACATATATGTATATAAGAACATCTGACAAATTGGTTTGTCCGTCAAGAACCAGGAAAAAAAAAATCGGAAGACTGTGAAATCACCTTTACCATAATGTAAGTACATTAAAAACCTTAGTCTTCAACTTACCAGTTAAGTTGAGCTTGCTCATATTTTTTTCTTTTGCACAGTGAGATGGAGTATGTCTTGGGACAAAGAATTAGACGCCGGAGGGAGAGGGTATACCGGCCCAGACAGACCTATCTCTCCCTCAGTGAGGAGGAATGCATAAGTTACGCCTGACCCGCCAGGCTGTGACAGACATCTGCCATCTCCTGGCAGATGAGCTGGGGACTGATGCAACCTGTCCCTATGCCTTCCCCGTTGCAGTAAAGGTTACAGCGGCATTGTATTTCTATGCATCTGGGTCGTTCCAGCACCCCCATTAGCTCCATTGGAGGCATTTGCTGGATCCAGGCCGTTTCCAGACCTGACGAAGGACTTTCGCCTGGACCTGATGACAATGCAGTGCTGAAGTGCCAACTAGCCTCTCCCTATGGAGGATCCCTATACCACTCTACAGATAAAGCGTTGTGGAATTTTTCGGTTCGCGTACCTACCCAAAGTGATAAGATAAAATAAAAATTCTGCATCAAAATTTATAGACAAGTAGTTTGTTTAGGCATGGTTTGTAAGGAATTACAAACCTGCGCACATATATTCAAACGCACATAACTATAGAATCAATTCTTAATGCGCATGTGAACGCCATCAGCGTCTATCACAGGTTCACGTTTAAAGTCTGTTTAGAGAGAACGGTGTCGTCTTAGCATCAATCAAAACTAACTTTAGCTGGAAAAAACTTTTTTCAAGAGCCACTATAAAACCAAACCAATCTCTGATACCTTAAATTATATCTTTATCTCTGTAAAGCTGCTTTGAAACAATCTACATTGTTAAAAGCGCTATATAAATGAGGATGACTTGACTTGACTTGACATTTCACAATCTGCCATAAGTTCGGCTATACATGCAGTTACATCAGGTCTAGTCCGACATCCTGGGGAATACATCAAATTCCCTGTCACACCTTACAGCCAGGAAAGAGCAAAGCAGGCATTCTGTGCGAAGTATGGGTTCCCTGGTGTCCTTGGTGTTATAGACTGCACCCATGTGCAGCTACGTGCCCCATCAGAAAACGCACTTGTATACATCAACCGCAAGGGAACCTATTCAATCAACGTACAAGTCATTTGCGATGTTTACAGTAAAATCACCCATGTCTTTGCGAATTATCCTGGCTTGAGCCACGACTCATTCATACTGGCAAACTCTGCCATTCCTGCCATTTTCGAGGGGAATCCCCCGTTGGATGGGTGGCTGTTAGGGGACAACGGGTATCCGTTAAAGACATTGCTGATGACACCATTTTTGATGCCAGCAACAATTCGTCAAATGCAGTTTAATCGAAAAAACACACAAACACGCTGTGTAATTGAACGAACGTTCGGCATACTGAAAATGCGCTTCAGGTGTTTGGATAGATCAGGAGGCACTTTACAGTACAGTCCTCAAAAAGTCGCAGCATTCTTTGTGGCGTGTTGTGTTTTACACAACATTTCCATAAATCAAGGTTGTGTTGTTGACATAGATGAGGAACTATTAGAGGACTTAAGGAGACGTGATGGTGAACTGCATGTGCCGATGCCACTTAACCCAAATGCCCCAGCAGCAGCACGGGAGAGGAGAGCTTATTTGGCAGAAGAGCTGCTTTATCGTCTGTCCTCATGGGAGAGCCAGGTCTGTCTGCGCCGGCCAGACTGTGCTTGCTGAGTCTGTACATCGCCTATGTTTTCCTGAGTTTCACATCAGTCACTGCGCTCAGGTAGTTTGCAACAGTGTACTCTCGACTTAGTGCCCTTGGTGTTTTAGGGCTTTATAATGCTATGTGCTGCAGGTGGGTTGTCTTTGTGTGTTTATCTGAGTACTGCTATTAGTGCTCACTGATAATTTTTTGTTCTACAGCAAACCCAAATATGCAATTTTACTCTGGAAATAAGCCACGGTGGTCCGAGTGGGACAGTTGTAATGCTGTGTGTAATGCTATGTGTATTTTATAATTAGTAAGGCACTGAATCGAGCAGCCATTAAAAAATCCTTCGGCCAATATTACTGCTTTGACCTTCCTGAGTATTTGTACAAAATTGTTAGATTTGCTCTGCTTTATGTAACAACATTTTTTTCTAAGTTTCTCTCAAAATGTACACTCATTCTCCAAAGAAAAACCACTGCTTGTGGTACCAATTGACACCACCAGGCGGCTCAAACGCCAAAACTCTGATATTACTGTTTGCCTTTCACACCCTGCATGAACCTCAACCCATAATCATAAAAAAAATCATGTCATTTCAATTACCAGTATAATCATATAGTATCAATAATCATAATAACTTGCACAAAGTGTTCTGTGCTGATTACAGATTTAATCAAAGATGTTAAGACCTTTTAAAAACAAAATGTGAATTAAAAATACAAGGTTCATTTTCAAGTCAGCAATTCAAACTGCTGATTCCTAAACCTCCAGTCACAGGTGCTCTGAAGACACACCCACACAGCAAACAGATGAGAGAGAATGAGTGAGAGAACAGGTTTTGTTCAGGTTTTATTCTCACGCACCCTTCACAAGCCAGGAGAGCATTGAAAGATAACACAACAAGATCCTTAATCATGCAGTGTAAGTCACAATTTATGTTTATTCAACGTACGCAGTCTATTCTTGGTCTTTAAATTATTGAAAATTAATGAAAAGTTACAAATGTAAATATGTTGGCTGTTTTAAGAAGCACATTTACTGTAATTTTTTATTAACATTAAGCAAATCAAAACAGTTAATGTATGATTATGTACTGTTTGTTACTTACTTTGATGAAGACAAATGTACTTGTTGTGTACTTCAAATCTTAAAAGCATTTTAAAAACTAATTGCTGATAATAGGCTATAATAATAAAATAAAATGACACTTAAGTTACACTTACATGACTATGTTTCTTAACACAAAGTACACTTTTAAAATAAGCAATTCGTAACAATAAAAAAAAAAAACTTTACAAATATATCTAAACACATGACATGCAAGTTTCAATAGAAATGACAAATTTTTTGTTTATTATAAATGCTTAGTCCTATGTACTTTAGTCCTACTAAATTATATCAACAGTTTTAGTTTTTATATTTATTTGGACACAAGTAAAAGAGCAAACAGGAACAGACAAATTGTTTGGATTTGAATGTTGTTGAAGTTGAAAACCCAGTTGTACAACATTCCTGGGATAACAATGTGACGTCTGCACTTTGCTATTTGCACGTCCTTCACACGTCTGATAAGAATCTGACTGAGTTTGAGCTTATATAAGCCGTAAATCTGGTCTCTTACTTGTTGCTGTTAGTGACTGGCTGTTGAATCCATTGGGCCTGTAAATCTGTTGCAGTTTGTGCATTATAAAGTGCTTGAAATCAGAGTTGCGTGCCTTGTTTAATAATACTTTAGGGCTGAGCAGGGATGTAAACACATCGCTTTCCAATATTCCTTTCATTGGTAGAACAATATGGGGTTTTCAGTGGCTGGTTCCTAAAATGTTGAATTTCCCCTTCCAATAAAGACTATAACTCTCAAAAGAACCTCAAATTTGTTTCATTGTTTCAGTCTTTATTCCTACACAGCAATTGCAAAAATCTTCTCACCATTTGAAAGCTGAAGTAATTTGCTCAAGGACACAATACGCAATTGGCACAAGCGACCAAGGGCTTCAGTACCTCTTAGAATAATGGGCTACCTTTACCTGAAACTAAACCTGTGACCTTTGTGTTAACAGCTCACATGCTTAACGCCTACACTAACACTCCCAGTTTAATGCCAGGCCTTTCCTCTGATACTGTCGAAATTGCCTGGAGAGCTGTTTCTATTCACTTTATTCAATAGTCAGTATTATTATGTATATCTTTGTTTGTTTGTTTTTGTGAATGTTATAATAATTTACTGCAATTTTTTTTTCAGTATCTGTGTTTTGCATTTTGTTTGCTTTCATCAATATGGGTGTCCCCTAAAGTCCTTGAATAGGAGGAGGGACCTGAAAGTCTTGGGTTCAATAGCTGTTTCCATCCACATTTGTTATGATAAAAAAATAATAATAATAATAATACGAAAAAACACTGCGTAGAAACTTTAAGATGCAAATAAAATGTGCACCCAATTGAGGCAGATATATATTTTTTATTTGGTAAGAAAACATGCACATAAACTATGATGGAAACATACGGAATAAATTCCCAGACGCTTGAAAAAAGCCTCATGCCTTTGCCTCAACAAATCCGGGTATTGGACAATCTCATTTCACTCCATTTCAAATTATGTTTTAGTCTTTCAGAAATGCTTGATCAAAAGTCTGCCATCAAAATGATTTGGTATACTTACCTACCAGAAACAATTTTTTTTTTGCAGCAACTTTTTTATTATTTTATACCTGATAATTTAAGTAAGTTTGCCATAAAGTTTTGTTCTCCTCAACCCATGAGATGGAAACAGTGCTTTATTTCCCATTTTTATGTGATATTCAGATTTCCTGTTTCATTCACATCTTCAGATGGAAACATAGCTAATCGTTTAATAGAGATGTTGTAAAAGCAAATGGAAATTAGACTGAAATAATTTTGTTTACCTGGAAGTTTCCAAATCAAAGGCAGTGTCTAAATTTGCATATGTATACAATAGAGTTGGGGTACTCGAACTCGGACTCAATTTTGAATGAACTCGGACTTGTCACGCACGATGAATTTGTACACGGACTAGACACGGACTCGGACATTTTTAACTCGGAAAAATGTCCGAGTCCAGTCGAGTCCGGGCACTAGATGACACAATATTATTCAAAAACGAAACCAAACTACTTGTGTTGTTTCCGCGTTGACTATTAGCCAATCAGTATATTAAGCGCATGAACACAGTGTCAGAGGCATTTTAGAGTCAACATGCGGATAATTCGCTTAAAATGTATGTTCAGAATCAGCACAAGCTTTATCCTTTCGCAAATCCCCTCATAAACAAAGTCTTGACGCGATATAAATGAGAGATTCACTGTGCAGTGTGGACACTTCAGTGTTTATGACTAGAGTTTTAGGGAGAGTGCAGAACGCGGTAAGTGATGGCTTAAAGGGAGCGGTATCGACAATGTAAATAATAGTTTTGTTGTTCGTGCTACTAGAGGACCAGTGGTTCACACTGTAAATTATAAAGAGTGATAAATGCATTTAAATGTGGGAGTGAATCCGCTAAATTTTAGTCCTGTGAGTCTTGAAATTGCGATGATTGACATAGTAACCATAGCAACATGAGAAAGTGATAACCATAGCAACATTTTGGTGTCTAATAATTTAATGATTTTTGTTACATTTACACTTAAGTCATAAGTTTACATACACCTTTCAAAATCTCCAAAATGGAATTTGTATTTATTTATTAATAATTAGGATCATAAAAACATTGTTTCTATTTCACTGAAAAAGCTTTTTCACATAACAGATTTTTAATAGCCTAGTCCACAAGACAAAATACAAACACAAAATACAAGACAAATTACTTGATTGTAAATATCATTACCTGACACACTATATTACAATCAAGTAATTTATCTTGTATTTTGTGTTTGTATCCACAACTGTTTTTGTTTTGTTTTTATTTTGTAATGGTTGTTCATGAGGAAAAATCCTCCAACTCCTGCACATTATTTGCTTTTCCAGCATCTTCTGCATGTTTGACTCCTTACTAGTAGTGACTATGATTGTGAGATCCATCTTTTCGCACTGGTGACAACTGAGGGACTCATACACAACTATTAAAAACCCTGCAAACACTTAGTGATGCTCAAGAAGTCCATTAAGGATGAAACTGGATGTAAATTGTTCTTATTTTGTTGAAAATTTATATTAATTTAGTCCTGCCCTTCAGAGGCTAAAAAAGATATTAGCATGTAAAACAAAATAAGAAAACTTTAAACATCACCATTTGCTCAAAATTTTACCCCTGGCTCTTAATGCATCGTGTTGCATTCTTGAGCGTTACCTTGCAGATCCTGAAATATGTACAATAGGTAAATGTATGACTTTGCCTATACATTGCAATCATTTTGTAAGGTTTAAAATATTAATTTAAGAGCTCAGTGTTGAGACCTTTCGCCGGAATTTGATTGACAGGCGATCTGACCAATCATAATGCAGATACCGCCATTTTTGTCCAGCAAACAAACCAAATTAGTAGATTAAAGTCAGTGGACTTGAACTTGAAAAATGGTGTGTATTGATATCTTTTTGCAGTTCTGATTTTCATTCATGTTTAATTTTTGCTATAACTAAGAGATTATCAGTTCATGTGCTGCTTGAACTGAGGCCTACACATTAAAGCACCACAAAACAGGATTTATTGTTTGAATTTCATAATAATTCTAAAAATGTAAAAGATGAGACTTTATTTCATACCAAAAGTAGGCTGCTCTGTCTTATATGTTGGCGCATATTCAGTGTCCTCTTTGCTCCGTAATATATTTTTCACTGTGTGAGAACATTTGGAGTGAGAGCGGAACAGCTTGTCGGACTTAGCAACAGTAACTAAGAGGGACGGTTCTTTGTGAAAGGTCAATTTCAAATCATTTAAATCTTTGTGGACTCGCTGGACTCGACTCGGACGTTAAGGACTCAGACTCAAGTCCGACTCGGCCCTCTTTGGACTCGGACTTGGACTCGGACTCGATTGTTAAGGACTTGGACTTGACTCGGACTCGACAAAGGTGGACTCGGACCCAACACTAGTATACAATGAACTGAAAGCATGTACTTTGATAGTGATGGGAATAATACCCCCAAATAATACATTAGTAATCAGATTAATGGTTCAGAACGACTGAAAAGACTTCATGTAAACAACTCAATTAATCCGACAGAGGTGTTTACATGTGATCCGATTGAAATGTTGATCTGATTGGAAGGGATGTGTAGGCCTGACAATCTGATCAACAGAAAGAAAAAAAAAGCATGTAAACGCTTGAATCAGACTATATCTTCTCAATCAAATTACAAAATACCTAGATTAAATTCATTTTGTTTGCCTGCACGTTTAAAAATTCTAGGTAATCCCGAATTTGCTAACAACATATTTCCATAGCGATGGGAATCATGGGAAAGTATTGAGTAGCGATATGTTTACATGCATCTAAATAATCTGTTAGTAATCAGAATTATGGCTCGATTGGACTGAAAAGCCTTCATGTAAACACTGATCTAAATTAGCTGGATCTGAATTAAATTTGAAATGATTTGCAAGGGGTGGTGTAGATCTGAAATAATCTGATCAACAGGAATATAATGAAGCATGTAAATGATCTTTTCAATCGGATAAAAAAAATACCTTGTATACATGAGCAGTGCTGTAATGTAATTTTAACTCATAATTACAACTCGGACTGTTGGCCATTATACGGCTGGAACCGCAAATACGGTTTGAACATTGATTGTTGGTCGTAGAGCGAGACACTGCTTCACTGCTGCTCGCCCTGCGATCGACTGCTTTTGTCAGCCTCGTTGCCTGCTGTGAGTTTGTTTGTTTTCCCGTCTATCGTGCGTCACTGTTACAACTCGGACTGTTGGCCATTATACGGCTGGAACCGCAAATACGGTTTGAACATTGGTTGTTGGTCGTAGAGCAAGACACTGCTTCACTGCTGCTCACCCTGCGATCGACTGCTTTTGTCAGCCTCGTTGCCTGCTGTGAGTTTGTTTGTTTTCCCGTCTATCGTGCGTCTACATTACAACCATACCACTAAAAAGACGTTTTTTACCCAAGACTTGAGTCATAAATTAGTATAAATATTAATAGCATCACTGGTTGCATCATTGCTAACTTACTGTCCGACTGTTAAAATGGCGAACATATAAGGTGTATGTTATTTACCTTT
The DNA here is from genome assembly GCF_051911475.1 of Siphateles boraxobius. Taxonomy (NCBI): domain Eukaryota; kingdom Metazoa; phylum Chordata; class Actinopteri; order Cypriniformes; family Leuciscidae; genus Siphateles; species Siphateles boraxobius. The sequence goes on from NW_027509119.1 coordinate 13,827,442, forward strand.
TGGTGCAGATGAGAATAAATCTGAATTGCTCACGGTGCAGTCTGAATTAGAAGCTGTAGAAAAGCAGATCCGTGACCTTCTAGAGAGACAAGCTGAGCTGAGAGACCGGCGTTTAGCTCTTGAAACATCACGCGCTGATGCACACGGATCAGTGATTAACGTTAGTAACCCGCTGACGCTGACCTCGTCTACTCCGTGCGTTTCTCAGCATTGGTCCCGAGCGTCCAGGTCACGATCAGCCATGGTTTCATTCACTCCGGCTCCAACACACCACCACGAAGCCTGGGTGGTTCCGCGGGAAGCTGCGAGCCAGGACAAGAATCTTTTCGCCCCTCCCGGTTTTCGAGATCTCCACTCAGAACCGATTCTCCCCTCTTCGTGAAACGGAACGCGATGCTGTGATCATCGGCGATTCCACCGTCCGACACGTCCACGCTACGTTAGGTAAAAGTAAGGTGCACAGTCACTGCTTTCCTGGTGCTCGTGTTCTCGATATCACTGCGCGGGTAACTGAGATCTTGAACGGTGACGAGCGCGTCGGAGCTGTTGTGCTGCACGTGGGAGCTAACGACATTAGGCTGCGACAGACGGAGGTTCTGAAGAAAGACTTCAGGAGCCTTATCGATACGGTACGCAGCACATCGCCTGAAACATCGATTATTGTGTCTGAACCGCTTCCTACGTACCGACGAGGGCATGAAAAGTTCAGTAGATTATTCGCGCTAAATGAATGGTTATTGTCATGGTGCAATGAGCAGAAACTGATTTTTGTAAATAATTGGAATCTGTTTTTGGGAGCGACCAAGGCTCTTCCGCGCTGATGGCTTACACCCAAGTAGAATCGGGGCAGATCTTCTGTCGGATAACATCTCCAAGATGTTAAATACCGTTTGACTAGTAACCAAAAATCCAAATCACAGTCTCTACTGCACCAATTTAATTGATATTAATACTAGTGTAGAACACTGCATAGAAACTGTGTCTATTCCTCGTTTACTAAGATCAAATAATAAATCTACTGCAGGATCTAGAAAAAATCTAATTGTTATAAAAACAAAAAATCTCGCTAGTAGTGAACAAAAACAATTTCTAAAGCTAGGTCTCCTAAACATTAGATCGCTCACACCTAAGGCGGTTATTGTAAATGAAATGGTCACAGATAATAATTTCGATGTTCTGTGCCTTACTGAAACCTGGCTTAAACCAAATGATTATTTCGGTCTAAATCAGTCTACTCCACCAGGATACTGTTATAAGCATGAGCCCCGTCTGATCGGTTGTGGCGGCGGTGTTGCAACAATTTACAGAGATACCCTTAATGTTACTCAGAAAACTCGTCATAGGTTTAATTCGTTTGAAGTGCTTGTGCTAAATGTTACGCTCTTAGATGTAAGAAAAAAAAACACATTATCTCTAGCATTGGCTACCGTATATAGACCTCCAGGGCCTTACGCCAATTTCCTAAAAGAGTTTGCTGACTTTCTATCAGATCTTTTGGTCAATGTCGATAAAGCATTAATTGTTGGAGATTTTAACATACACGTAGATAATTTAAATGATATGTTAGGGGTTGCGTTTACAGATTTATTAAACTCCTTCGGGGTCAAGCAAAACGTCACCGGACCAACTCATCGTCTTAATCATACACTCGATTTAATTATATCATATGGAACCGATCCAACCGATATAGATATTGTACCGCAAAGTGATGATGTCACTGACCACCACTTGGTAACTTGCATATTACGCACTGCTATAATATGTCATGCTGCGCCACGTTATCGACCAGGTAGAACAATTCGTCCATCCACCATAGATCATTTCTCAAATAGCTTATCTGATCTGTCCCAGCTGCTGCCTGAACCCAAACAAACAGATGAACTAGATGAACTAACTAGCACTATGAGCTCCATTCTCTCTAGAACATTGGATATTGTTGCACCCATTAGATTAAAAAAGGTCAGAGAAAAAAGTATAGCACCATGGTACAATAATACTACGTATGTTTTAAAGAGAGAAACCCGTAATTTAGAGCGTAAATGGAAAAAAACTAATTTAGAGGTCTTTAGAATCGCGTGGAAAGACAGTATGTCACGTTATAAAAAGGCCCTTAAAACGGCCAGGGTGGAGCACCACAGCAAATTAATAGAAAACAACCGAAATAATCCAAGGTTTTTATTTAATACCGTGGCTAGACTAACAAATAAACAGACGTGGTCTGAACAAAATACCTCGTTACAGTTTAGTAGTAACGATTTCATGAACTTCTTCACCGAGAAAATTGAAAGCATCAGAATCAAAATCGTAAACGTTCGATCTCTGTGTTACCTATAGTGGAAGAGCCTCTTCTCAATATTATTAACTCATCTTTATCTTTAGGTCATGTTCCAAGAACGTTCAAGCTGGCAGTTATAAAACCTCTTATTAAGAAACCACAATTAGATCCAAATAACCTAGCAAATTACAGACCCATTTCGAATCTTCCATTTATGTCAAAAATATTAGAAAAAGTTGTGTCTGCTCAACTCGGCTCTTTCTTGCAAGAAAACGACATCTATGAAAAGTTTCAGTCTGGATTCAGGCCACATCATAGCACTGAAACTGTGCTTGTTAGAATCACAAATGATTTACTTTTAGCTTCGGACCAAGGCTGTATCTCAGTACTAGTTTTACTTGATCTTAATGGGGCGGCAGTGGCTCAGTGGTTCATGTAGGTTGTCTACAAACCGAAAGGTTGGTGGTTCTATCCCCGGTTCCACCTGACCAAGTGCCGAGGTGTCCATGAGCAAGACACCTAACCCCAACTGCTCCCGACGAGCTGGATGGCGCCTTGCATGGCTGACACTGCCGTCGGTGTGTGAGTGAGTGAGTGAATGTGAGGCAATATGTAAAGCTCTTTGGTGGCCATTGGGTCAGTGAAAGCGCTATATAAATGCAGTCCATTTACCATTTAGTGCTGCGTTCGATACTATAGATCACACAATACTCTTAGATCGACTACAAAATTACACTGGTGTTCAAGGACAAGCATTAAGCTGGTTCAGGTCATACTTATCTGACCGCTACCATTTCGGCTACTTAAATGGAGAAAAATCGATTATAACTTCGGCAAACTATGGAGTGCCGCAGGGATCTGTGTTAGGCCCTTTATTATTCTCAATATATATGCTGCCACTTGGTAATATTCTAAGGAAACATGGAATTAGTTTCCACTGTTATGCTGATGACACTCAAATATATATTTTATCACGGCCAGATGAATACGCTAAATTATCCAAATTGATAGATTGTGTTAATTATATAAAAGATTGGATGACGCGTAATTTTCTTTTATTAAATCCAGACAAGACAGAGGTAAACTTATCGGTTCTAAAAACCGTCCACAAAACCCTTCACAGCACGACTTTAACATAGTAGGATGCCCTGTTACTTTATCCGCTACAGTAAAAGACCTGGTTGTTATACTAGACCGCAACCTGTCTTTTAAAAAGCATATTTCATATGTTACAAAAACAGCCTTTTTCCACCTTAGAAACATTGCTAAGCTACGTAATATGCTATCAGTCTCTGATGCAGAAAAGTTAGTTCATGCATTCATGACCTCGAGACTAGATTACTGTAATGCTTTATTAGCTGGTTGTCCTGCATCTTCAATAAACAAGCTACAGTTAGTCCAAAATGCAGCCGCTAGAGTTCTTACTAGATCAAGAAAATATGATCATATAACACCGATTTTATCATCACTTCATTGGTTACCTATAAAGTTCCGTATTAAATACAAGATATTGCTTTTGACTTATAAAGCTCTAAATGGTTTAGCTCCAGTCTATTTAACGGATCTTCTATCGCCTTACAATCCATCGCGCTCTTTAAGATCACTAGATTCGAGGCTTTTGGTCATTCCTAGGATATCCAGATCCACCAAAGGAGGCAGAGCATTTTCACATTTAGCTCCGAAGCTCTGGAATAGCCTTCCTGATATTGTTCGTAGCTCAGCATCTCTCTCCCAGTTTAAAACTAGACTGAAGACGCATCTATTTAGCCAGGCATTCATATAAATTTTTATCTTACAGTTACTGTAAATTCGGCCTCTAGTTCATAAACGCCAGAGGAGAACTGGCCCCCGACCCAGCCTGGGTTCTCCCAAGGGTTTTTTTTCTCCATTGGGTCATTTGATGGGGTGTTAGGACACCATTAGGTCACTGGATGGAGTTTTTCGGTTCCTTGCCACTGTTGCCTTTGGCTTGCTCAGTTGGGGATATTCAAATTAATTAACCAATCATACCATTGATTAGCTCTACCAAACTAGGATGTCTTTTTTTTCCAGTAATAAACAAACATTGTTAAGTTGTTTTGATTGATACTGTGAAGCAGCTTTGATACAATCTGTATTGTGAAAAGCGCTATATAAATATATTTGGCTTGACTTGACTTGACTTAATGTGCATGTTTTCTTTTTAGACGTCATCAAAAACAACAATTATATTTGCAGTGACATTATCGTGTCACTTTCTCCGGTTCTGACTGAGCAATGCGAAAGGTTTTGTTTGGAGTACATGTAATGCACATGTAAACTAATATGAATCAGACTGCAATGTGTAGGGTTCACATAAACAGAACCTTCAGAATATGAAATCGATTTATTCCAATCGAGGAAAATTAGTGCATGTAAACAATGCCTACTGTATTAAGACATAATTGTGTCTTGATACCATGGCCGCCCATCATCCTACTTTTTCCTCTTCCACTTTTTACTGCCACCCATCTAATTCCATCTCCTTCACCCTAACCTTTGCAGGCCCACAATCTCCGGGACGAATCCTGTCAGAGGAGCAGTTCTCATGCTCCATCTGTCTGGAGGTCTTCGTCGAGCCCGTCTCAACTCCTTGTGGCCACACTTTCTGCAAGGCATGTTTGCAGGGCTTCTGGAATCACAGCAAGAAGTTTGTGTGTCCCATGTGCAAGAAAGCTTTCTCCAGAAAACCAGAGCTCAGCATCAACTGTGTGCTAGCTGAGATAGCCGAGCAGTTCCAGGGTCTATCCACACTGTCCACCAACAGAACTGACAAGGGCAACATTGAGTTAACACATTCCCCAAGCTTACAGAAAGAAGACGACTGGGGAGACTTTGCTAAAGCGGGAGAGGTGCCCTGTGACGCCTGCATTGGCAGGAAGATGAAGGCCAAGAAGTCATGCCTGAATTGCCCTGGTTCATTTTGTGAAGCTCACCTGAGGCACCATAAGAAGGGAAAGGCAATGACCTCGCACAAGCTGGTGGAGCCCATTCATAACCTGGAGGACAAGATGTGCAAGGTACACAAACGTCTACTGGATGCCTACTGCCGAAACGAACATGTGTGCGTGTGTAAGGAGTGTGCAGAGTCCTCACACAAAGCGCATGATGTTGTCTCCACCGAACGAGAGTGGAAGAAAAAAACGGTGAGTTGTTTTTGTGATATTAGTACTAAGAATTTTGTAAATGCACCACTTGCTTGTAAAAATTGCACCAAAGCTATTGTATATATATATAATTATTATTATATTACTTAGCTCAAACTGTAGAGAATCGCACTAGACATACCAAGGAGGAATGTGTGAACTGGACAAAAAATTATGCATTTGGAAAGAAGCATATGCTTTGGAAAGAAGCATTTGCCAAATGCATGAATGTAAATATAAAAACCCTCTAAGGGTAGTTGAGAAACAGCATAGCAAAATATATCGGTCCCACTTTATATTAAGTGGCTTTGAGTACTATGTACTTACATTGAAATTAATAATTTGATACAATAGACTTATTGTGTACATACATGTTTTTACATTGTACTTATATTTTGAAAATACTTGCATGTAATTACAGCTGTAATTAATTTATGTAATTACATTTGTAATTACACTGTTGACCCTTCCCCTACACCTTAACCCACCCTTAAACCGACCCATACCACCACACCAGCCCCTAACCTTACCCGTATCACACATCAATAGCAGCACAAGTGTTTTACAATACAACATGAACACAATAAGTACATTGTACTTATTTTTCGATGTAAGTACATAGTACTTAAAGCCACTTAATATACAGTGGGACTAATATATCAAATAAATGTAACACTGTTCCAGAACCCTCAAATATTATAATTATGAATTATATATGCACATTGCACAACAGTGCATGCTCATGACCCAAATGAGGAATAGTCAACCAATCATTGGTTGTTACCCAGTACTTCAGACATCTCAAAAATCTAAATGGGTCAAATTGACTGGGAGTATTATTACTTAGCTTGACAATTCTGAAAATGTGACTGGATCTTGTTGTTTGGTTCACAGAGTCAACTGGGAAAGAAAAGGTCAGAATTAAAACATCTGATTAAGGAGCGAGAAAAGAAACTCGAGGAGATCAAGCAGTCTATCAAAGTCCTGAAAGTGAGTCTATTTATACTTTGTGATGCTTCTTTTCTTGAAGGAGAGATCTTTGATCTTATTTCTTTTTCTTTTTTATTCTTCAGTTGTATATGGAAGGCCATTTAGAATTTAGCTAAAAGGCCACTTTTTCAAAGTCCTCAAATTTCAGTCAGAAATCTTGAAACAATTATATTAAAAAGTAATTGGGAACACTTTAGATTACAGCCCACAAAGTACTGCTTAATTAAAACAAATTCACAGTGTAACTTTCGATAATTATAGTGTACCTATAAAGTATGTACTTGTAAGTATAAGGGAACTTTATGTAAAGGTTTGGGAATAAAGGGGTAACAACCAGGAAAATGAACAAATTATTTACACTTAGTATTTTAGAACTAAGGGGTACTCATTCTACATCTGCAACAATCTTACATTTGGGAACAATTTAGCGAGAACATACACTGTGTACCCTTTTGTAATAATAACGTACTGTACCAATACATTATAGTATTGGTTATAGGCTTTTTTGTGGCTTATTGTGGGGTGCATATCTGTGCATTTTTCAGTAATTTTTTGTTAACAAAAGTGCACTGATTAAGTTTGTTCTTCTGTGTTTTAAGGCAAGTAAAACTCAAATTATTGAAACTTTTGTTTAAATACTAGGGAAATATACTCTTGTTCTATGAATTTACGGGATAAGCATGACATCTGCGGGCTGTAAATTAAAGTGATGCTTGTTGCCCTCTTGTTCCGTGTAGTTACAGTGTAAGTGTGAAATTGCAGCTGTAAATTAAAATGGTGCTTGTTACCCTCTTGTTCCATGAACAGGGTAAGTACAATAAAAATGCATGCGCACAATCTGATATCACTGACTCGGAAACCGGTATTTAAAAAACACCTTAATTCAAAACAGATTTACAACACTTCTTATTCATTTAGTCAAGTCAAGTCAAGTCAAGTCAAGTCATCCTCATTTATATAGCGCTTTTAACAATGTAGATTGTTTCAAAGCAGCTTTACAGAGATAAACATATAATTTAAGGTAACAGAGATTGGTTTGGTTTTATAGTGGCTCTTGAAAAATGTTTTTTCCAGCTAAAGTTAGTTTTGATTGATTCACTTCCGTCTAAATTATCATTTGTTATTAAATTAGGGGCCGCTAAGACAACACCGTTCTCTCTAAACAGACTTTAAACGTGAACCTGTGATAGACGCTGATGGCGTTCACATGCGCATTAAGAATTGATTCTATAGTTATGTGCGTTTGAATATATGTGCGTAGGTTTGTAATTCCTTACAAACCATGCCTAAACAAACTACTTGTCTATAAATTTTGATGCAGAATTTTTATTTTATCTTATCACTTTGGGTAGGTACGCGAACCGAAAAATTCCACAACGCTTTATCTGTAGAGTGGTATAGGGATCCTCCATAGGGAGAGGCTAGTGACACTTCAGAACTGCATTGTCATCAGGTCCAGGCGAAAGTCCTTCGTCAGATCTGGAAACGGCCTGGATCCAGCAGGCTGCGGGAAAACCTCGGGTAAACAAAGACACTAAAATTAGCGTAGATGCCATTCTTCTTATGATGTAACGAGTACATCAGGATATGAGGGAAGTGTTCCCAGTTCCGGCTGACCTAATCTAAGCAGCCTAATATTGAATTATAGAAGGCTATAGAGTGTTCTGTGAATGCTAGGTCAAAGAGATGTGTTTTTAGTCTAGCTTTGAACTGACAGACTGTGTCTGCTTCCCGGACAATGTTAGGAAGATTGTTCCAAAGTTTTGGTGCTAAAGAGGAAAAGGATCTACCACCAGCAGTCGATTTATATATTCTAGGTATTATCAACTGGCCGGAGTTTTGAGATCGCAATAGACGTGAAGGACTATAATGCGTTAAGAGCTCGCTCAAGTACTGGGGACCTAAACCATTTAGTGCTTTGTAAGTAATCAGCAATATTTTTAAATTTATACAATGTTTAATAGGGAGCCAATGCAGTGTTGACAGAACCGGGCTAATATGGTCGTACTTCCTGGTTCTGGTAAGAACTCTAGCGGCTGCGTTTTGAACTAGCTGTAGTTTGTTTATTAAGCGTGCAGGGCAACCACCCAGTAGAGCATTACAATGATCTAGCCTTGATGTCATGAACGCATGAACTAGTTGTTCCGCTTTGTCAATGAGAGCATATGACGTAATTTAGATATATTTTTAAGATGGAAAAATGTGGTTTTACAGACACTAGACACGTGACTTTCAAATGAAAGATTGGTATCAAAGAGCACACCCAGGTTCCTAACTGACGACGAAGACTTAACAGAGCAGCCATCAAGTGTTAGACGGTATTCTAGGTTATTACGTGTGGAAGTTTTTTGTCCAATAATTAGAATCTCTGTTTTTTCAGAATTTAGTAGTAGGAAATTACTAGTCATCCAATTTTTGATATCAACTATGCATTCCGATAATCTTGTGAATTGGTGAGTTTCGTTAGGTTTGGAAGAAATATAGAGCTGAGTATCATCAGCATAACAGTGAAAGCTAATTCCATGTTTCCTAATGATATCTCCTAAAGGTAGCATGTACAGAGTGAACAGCAGCGGTCCTAGTACTGAGCCTTGTGGTACGCCATACTGAACTTGTGATCGATAAGAGATCTCTTCATTTACTGCTACAAACTGATAGCGGTCAGATAAATATGATTTAAACCATGCTAATGCAATTCCAGTAATGCCAACATAGTTTTCTAGTCTATTTAAGAGAATATTGTGGTCAATGGTGTCAAATGCAGCACTAAGATCAAGTAACACTAATAGAGAGATACAACCACGATCGGATGATAAGAGCAAATCATTTGTGACTCTAATGAGAGCTGTCTCAGTGCTATGGTGCGGTCTAAATCCTGACTGGAAATCCTCGCAGATACCATTTCTTTTAAGACAGGAACACAGTTGTGAGGATACTGCCTTTTCTAGTATCTTTGACAGAAAAGGTAGATTTGAGATCGGCCTGTAATTGACTAATTCTGTAGGATCAAGTTGCGTTTTTTTAACAAGTGGTTTAATCATAGCCAGCTTAAAGGTTTTTGGTACGTATCCTAGAGACAAAGATGAATTAATGATGTTAAGAAGAGGATCTATGACTTCTGGAAGCATCTCTTTCAGCAGTTTAGTCGGTATAGGGTCTAACATACATGTTGTCGATTTAGATGAATTAACGAGTTTGCAAAATTCTTCGTCTCCTATGGCAACAAATGAATCAAATTTTATCTCGGGGAGACTATAATGCACTCCCTGATGTGATGCTGTAGTAGACGGTTGCATAGTTATAATTTTGTCCCTAATATTATCAATCTTATAAGTGAAGAAGTTCATAAAGTCATTACTGCTGTGTTTCTTGGAAACTTCTGGGCTTGAAGCTTTCTTTTTCGTTAGTGTAGCCACTTTTTCAAATAAATACCTTGGATTGTGTTTATTTTCTTTTAATAGGGTTGAAAAATAAGCAGATCTAGCAGCTTTTAAAGCCTCTCTGTAAGCAATCGAGCTCTCCTTCCATGAAATCCGAAATACCTCTAGTTTTGTTTTCTTCCAGTTGCGCTCCATTTTTCTGGCTGCTCTCTTAAGGGCCCGGGTTCGCTCGTTGTACCACGGTGTTGGACTATTTTCTTTAATCTTCTTTAAGCACAACGGAGGAACTGTATCTAAAGTGCTGGAAAGGAGAGAGTTTAAAGTTTCTGTTGCAATATCAAGTTCTTCTAAGCTATCTGGGATGCTGAGACGATGAAACTGATTAGGAAGATTATTGATAAAGCAATCTTTAGTGGCAGAAGTGATAGGTCTAACATACTTGTAACACGGAGTTGGCTTTGCAGCCTTGGCTAAATGTAATTTACATGAGACTAGATAATGATCTGAGATGTCGTCGCTCTGCTGGAGAATTTCAACAGCATCAACATTGATTCCATGTGATAATATTAGATCTAGAGTATTTTTTTACGACAATGAGTAGGTCCTGACACGTGTTGTCTAACTCCAATAGACTTAAGAATGTCTTTAAATGCCAATCCCATTGCATCTTTTCCATTATCTACATGTATATTAAAATCACCAACAATTAGGACTTTATCTGCAGTCAATACTAATTCTGATAGAAAGTCAGCAAATTATTTGATAAAATCTTTATGGTGCCCTGGTGGCCTGTATACAGTTGCCAGCAGAATTCTCAAACTTGATTTATCGTTTACATTATATATTTTTACATTAAGCACCAACACTTCAAAAGAAATATATTTTAAACTAGATTTTTTAGTGGTTTTGAAAATATTACTATAAATTACAGCAACACCTCCCCCTTTGCCTTTCAGGCGAGGTTCATGTTTATAACAGTAATCATGAGGGGTGGACTCATTTAAAGTAATGTAATCGTCTGGTTTTAGCCAGGTTTCTGTCATACACAGCACATCTAGGTTATAATCTGAAATCATATCATTAACTATGAGTGCTTTTGAAGTAAGGGATCGAATATTCAGCAACCCAAGCTTTATCGTTTGCTCATCTGTATTATAACTATTTTTTATTTGTTGAATATCAATTACATTTTTAACCTTTTTTTGGATTTCCAAATTCGGGGAACAGACACAGTCTCTATATGATGATATCTAGGTGAAAGAGCCTCTATTTGATGGGATTTATCTGACCTTGGTGACGCGAGGCCGCTAGCAGACGGTCGGTTTAGCCAGTTTGTCTGCTTCCTGACCTGAGCCCCAGATTGTCATGTTTTGTCGCTAAGACTATGAGCCAAATTACTAGAGAAAAAGCAACTCTTTTCAACAGGTCAGGTTTGCCCCAAAAACTTTTCCAATTGTCTATGAATTCTTTATCATTTTGCGGACACCACTTAGACAGCCAGCCATTGAGTGATGACAATCTGCTAACTATCTCATCACTCCTTCGAACAGGAAGGGGGCCAGAGCAAATTACAGTGCCTGACATCGTACTTGCGAGTTCAAACACCTCTTTAATATTAATTTTGGTGATCTCCGACTGGCGGAGTCGAACATCATTAGTGCCGACGTGAATAACAATCTTAGAGAATTTACGATTAGCATTAGCCAGCACTTTTAAATTTGCTTTGATGTCAGGCGCTCTGGCTCTCGGCAAACATGTGACTATGTTGGCTGGTGTCCCTATTTTCACGTTCCGTGTAATAGAATCGCCAATTACCAGGGCACAATTGACAGAATTCTCAGTGGGTGTTTCACTGAGTGGGGCAAATCGATTTGTTGTGGTAATCGGAACGGAAGAGTGGTTTTTTGATCCGTGACTAGAGCGATCCCTCACTGTCACCCATCTGCCTGGCTGCACAGGCAATAATTCAGCCGGAACCGAATCATGTAAAGAGTTCACTATGCTAGGCGCATCCAAAGTAGAATCTAAAGCTCTAGCACACTTACTATCCTCAATTAAAGTTTGGATGCGTGTTTCTAATTCTGAAATCTTCTCCGTCAGCCTGACTGTTTCCTTGCATTTATCACATATAAACCCTATATTGCCGACGGGGAAGGCTATGCTAAACATGTAACATGAAGTGCAGGTGACAATAACAGGACAAGACATTACTCACCGTGTTTGTTGACTGATTCTTACTCACCTGGGCTTTTTATGAACTCAGAGGCGCGGCCGCGCGAGAGAAAAATAAATAAATAACTGAGCGCATGGGTGGCGCGTTAACAGGCTAGCGAGTTACTAGCGTGTTGTTCTAACAATAACGGAAGCTAGCGATGTCAGGTTAATCTGAGATGTTGTCTAAGCTGTATTTAGTAGTATAAACAACTAGAAATGGTAGTAAATGATGGTTCAAAACAGAAAGAAATACAAAGCTAATACGAGGCTTAGTCGGAGCTTACAGCCTCGAAGCAAACAAAACACAGAAGGCAGCTAGGCAGACAGGAGCAATCGATCAGGATCAGGAACAGCAATTGAACAGCCATTTACAGCCTGTCGATGTCACACTTACCCTGTAAATTCATAGAACAAGAGGGTAACAAGCAACACTTTAATTTACAGCCCGCAGATGTCACACTTACCCTGTAACTTCAAGGAACAAGAAGGTAACAAGCACCCCTTTAATTTATAGCCCGCAGATGTCACTCTAACCCTGTTACTTCAAAGAACAAGTGTATATTGCACAAGTATGGACTTTTAGGGTCTGTTTACACGACACTGTTTTCAACTAAAAACATAAAACTTTTTATGCGGTTTAGCCGCTCGTGTACACGACAACTGTGTTTTGGTTGCCTGAAAATGCAAACTTTTGAAAACGGGGTTCAAAGTGTAGGTCTGTCTGTAAACAACAAAAAAGACGAATCTCTGAAGACGATGACATTATACATATGCGTATTACAAGTTCAATCTAAGGTGTTCCATTGCCATCTAATGGCCTGGCAGCAGAATACAGGATTTTAAGTAGTTTTCACAGATCCGTGTGAATGGGGATCATTTTAACAATGGTGTCGTCTGTAAGCAGAAAACTCAAAGTAGGAACTTCTCCCTTTAAAGCATATCGTTGTCGTGTAAACGTAGCCTCAGATTGTTAATTCATCACATGTATTACCTTGGTTGAGTTCCCACCTGTCTTCCGTCTCCATGGTCACATTATGAGTTTGTCTGGTTCAACTGTGTTTGATTATCACCTTGTTATCTGCACTACTTAAGTTCCTGCTTTTCTTATGTTCATTGTTCGCTCTCGTTTACGCATGGTTGTGTTAGCATTGGCTGTCTTTAAATACTACCGTGTGGAATATTATTAAACTACAGTGCTGGTAAGAATAATTTGCCTCCTTGGTAAATATGATCAAAGATGGCTGTAAAAAATTAAATCTGCATTGTTTATCCTTTTGATATTTTATTAAAAAAAAATCAAAAATAAAACCTTTTATTGAATTAAAATAATTGAAAGTTGTGGGAAAATCACATTATGAAATAAATGTTTTTCTCAAACACATTGGGAACAATTATTTGCCCCCTTTTATTAAATACTTTTTGCAACCTCCTTTACACAAGATAACAGTTCTGTCTTTTCCTATACTGCCTGATGAGTTTGGAGGACACCTGACAAGAGATCAGAGACCATTCCTCCATACAGAATCTCTCCATCCTTCAGATTCCCAGATCCATGTTGGTGCTTCTTCTCTTCTGTTCAGCCCACTCATTTTCTATAGGGTTCGAGTCTGGGGACTGGGATGGCCATTGCAGATGCTTGGTTTTGTGCTCAGTGACCCATTTTTGTTTTGATTTTGATGTTGGTCTTTGGATCACTGTCCTGTTGGAAGATCCAAATATGGCTCATAATAAGATTTCTAGCACAAGCTGTCAGGTTTTGATTTTTTATCTATTAGTATTTGATCAAATCCATGATGCCATGTATCTGAACAAGATGTCCAGGACCTCTTGCAGAAAATTAGACCCACAGCATTAAAGATACAGGAGAGTATTTCATTTTACACATTACACTTTGTTTTATCCCTGTTTAAACCAAACCCATATTAAGTGTTTGCTGTCAAAAAGTTATTTTTTTGTTTTGTTTCATCTATCCATAGAACGTTTGAAAAGTAACTGACACTACTGGAGCTTCAAACGGGACGGGTTCTATGGTGAAACAAACAACAACAAAAAAATGCTTTTTGGCAGCAAACACTTAAGATGGGTTTGGTGCACACAGGGATAAAAAAGTACCCTATGTGTAAAATGAAATACTCTTGCTGTATTTTTAATGCTGTGGGCCTAATTTTCTGCCAGAGGTCCTGGATATCTTGTTCAGATACATGGCATCATGGATTTGATCAAATACCAGATAAAAAAATCAATACTTGACAACTTCTGCTAGAAGTCTTATTAATGGGCCATATTTTGATCTTCCAACAGGACAGTGATCCAAAAACAAACATCAAAATCAAAACAAAAATGGGTCACTGAGCACAAAACCAAGCATCTGCAATGGCCATCCCAGTCCCCGGACCTGAATCCTATAGAAAATGAGTGGGCTGAACTGAAGAGAAGAAGCACCAACATGGATCTGGGAATCTGAAGGATCTGGAGAGATTCTGTGAGGAGGAATGATCTCTGATCTCTTGTCAGGTGTCCACCGAACTCATCAGGCATTATAGGAGAAGACTCAGCGCTGTTATCGTGGAAAAAGGAGGTTGCAAAAAGTATTTAATAAAAGGGGGCAAATAATTATTCCCAATGTGTTTTGGAGAAAACATTTATTTCATAATGTGATTTCCCCCCTACTTTCAATTATTTTACTTCAATGAAAGCTTAGATTTTTGATTTTCTGAACAGCACTGTACATTGGAACCTTTCTTCTTCATGCCTCCATTTGCAGACCAATCTTTACACCTTAATCTCAGTCCCCTGTAAGGGTACAGGCTGTGGCAAATTAATGGGTTCCACTTTATATTAAGTGGCTTTAAGTACTATGTACTTACATTCGAAATTAATAATTTGATACAATGGACTTATTGTGTACATACATGTTTTTACATTGTACTTATATTTTGAAAATACCATCTTGTAATTCCAGCTGTAATTCATTTATGTAATTACATTTGTAATTACATAGTTGACCCTTCCCACACCTTAATCCACCCTTAAACCGACACATACCACCACACCAGCCCCTAACCTTACCCGTATCACACCTCAATAGCAGCAAAAGTGTTTTACAATACAACCTGAACACAAAAAGTACATCGTACTTATTTTTCGATGTAAGTACATAGTATTTAAAGCCACTTAATATAAAGTGGGACCAATTAATGAGTTCAGCAGGGCTCTTATAGTCATGCAAAGCCTGGAAATAAAGAATTTGTGTTTTCAGTTTTGTAAAAGTTGTGATTTCCAGGCCTGGGATGTTTTGAGGGGAAAAAGTAGGGTAACACTTTATATTACGACCCGCAAACAACTGCGTAAGTAAAGCGAAATTACGGTGTATGTTTCTGTAATTCTAGTGCACTTCCGTGTAGGTATAAGGGAACAATATGTTAAAGTTGCCACCGGCAACATTTTTTTTAAATAATCAGTGAAATCGACACTATAATCCGACAGAACAACATAAATAAAGTGGTTTAAGAAAAAACCCTGGGCTTCTAACTCCATTTGGAGCGCGTTATTTGTTTTGCAAAAATCCACCGCTCCCGGATCATCGGCTCCAATCAGCGCAGGGGGTGTGAGATCCAACTGTCAATCACAGGTTGTGCACACACCACCCTTCGCGCACGTTACAATCACATGCACACGCCTGAAGTTTGCGCAGTAAGGAAGAGTGATGGCGGAAAAGATTCCAATTCCTCGGTTAACCTCAATAGCTAGGAGGTCAAAAACAACACAGGAAAAGAGAACACCAGCTGAAAAGAAAGAAGTAAAGAAAGAAAGAGACCGTGCCCGTAATAAAACCAGGATCAATATCGGATCGGCATTTGAAAGGTGGAGAGATTTACGTGATTTAATTGGGTCAAGCTGGATGCAAAGCTTGCAACATTTCTTCTCGAAAGATAATTGTGCTTTATCAACCAGTTACTTTATTTCTTAGTGTTATGTTAGTAATCTAAGTATGTTTGCCCAAATGTGTTGGTTTGGATAGCTAACGTTAGCACTTGTTGGGCAGGTTCGTTAGCTTTGTTGCACTGAAATCCGTGTGAACTTAACATTAGGTGGATAAACATGTCCAGATGAAGATAAAGTTCGGCTTTTTGGAAGAATCAGTGCTACTCTATCTTTCTTACGAGAGTAAGAACAGTAGTAAAGCTACTGTTATTGTATGTGCTATCTGACTAGCTCCAAATAGTCCATGGTGTTGATGGATGCTGATGAGACGGGCGCGTTCACAGAAAATCTGTTGCACACGCACTGACGAGCACGAACTTAACATAGACGAGAACTTAACATATTGTTCCCTTATACCTACACGGAAGTACACTATAATTACAGAAACGCACACCATAATTTCGGTTTACTTACGAAGTTCTTTGCAGGTTGTATATATTCTGCTTGTTACCCCTTTATTACCCAAAACTTAACATATTGTTTCCTTATACCTACACATAGGTACACTTTAATCACAGACGTACACCGTAATTTCAGTGTACTTACGCAGTTGTTTGCGGGTCGTAATATAAAGTGTTACCAAAAGTAGTTAGGGAAAAATCATAGTGACTATTTGTGAAGTTTTTTTTTAGAGTTATGCTTAGCTCTTTAATGTCCATAGGTAAGAAACCGCTATTTGCAATCTATGTTTCTTTAAAAAACAAAAAAATTAAATCCTTATCCTGTAAACTAAACAACTGGAAAATTCCCAGTACCAGACACATGCTGGTAACTGCTTCTACTTTCGCTTGCTTCGTTGAGAATATCTGTTTACCATTTGTTTAATCTGACAAAACCAGTAAGAGCACTGCAAATATTTGCCCATGTTGTCACACCCCTCTTTAACTGAGACAACTTTCCAGCAAATGCTGAACAACACAAACACTACCCCACTTTACCTGAGACAACTTTCTAGCAAATACAGTCCTGGAACTGTATATACAGTATATTAGCGTGTCAGTTTTTTGCTTGTTAAATAACTGTAAATAGAGTACAGGGCCACCATGAGTCACATTTAAAAATACAAATGGGTCCAATTACATAGTGGTTGGAGAGAGGAGAGAGAGAGAGAGAGAGAGAGAGAGAGAGAGAGAGAGAGAGAGAGAGAGAGAGAGAGAGAGAGAGAGAGAGAGAGAGAGAGAGAGAGAGAGAGAGAGAGAGAGAGAGAGAGAGAGAGAGAGAGAGAGAGAGAGAGAAAAAAACAAATATCTGCAGACAGAAATTACTCGGATTAGACTTAGAACCTTAATCATTACAGTAATTACTTTATAAAGAGATAAAGATGTCTGAGCAGGTAGGTGATAGGTATTATATAATGGCAGATGAGCTAAACTGTTGGTGAAACAACACAGTTCTTCAGTATAAGTTAAAGCGGTTCAACCGGTCTGTCCTGTTAAAACACACAGTGACATTTATTTTGACATGAAATCCCATGAGTTATACTGCATGTATTTGTGTCAGGGCTCCTCTCTGGTCTCTGTCCTGGAAGTGTTCTTTGCATTTCCACAACAAAATGGAAAATTCTGCCTCAAATGGACTCAAAATCAGTCACCATCCTGTGTGTGTTTCTGAATGGATGACTCTGCAAATATCACCTGTAGCATGACAGTTAAGGTTGAGTTTTGGTTCAAGAAAATTAAAGATGCATTGGTAGAAAATTTGGTAACACTTTATTTTAGGGTTCACTTCTCGCTATTAACTAGTTGCTTATTGGCATGCATATTACTTGGATCTTGACTGTTTATTAGTACTTATAAAGCACATATTAATGCCTTATTCTGCATGACCCTATTCTACATCCGTAATCCTACCCAATACCTAAACTTAAGCCTACAAAAACGACCTTACTACTATTAATAAGCAATAAATTAGCAGTTTATTGAGGCAAAAGTCGTAGATAATAGTGAATTTGTTTTCTCAACACTAAAGTGTTACCCAAAGTTTGACAACAAAAGTAAAACAAATTTTCATCAGGCTGCTTGAAAAATAAATCATGTCATACAAAAGATAGCATAAAACGCACCGTTCAGCTTCTCTGCTACCAAAAGCATATTCAAATTTAAAATTAAATAAAAAAAGGTAAATACAGTATTTATACTGTATAAATAAATACAGATAATTTGTGGTTATTTGTATGGTTGTATTTGATCGTTGAAGGTCAGCAGTGAAAATATTGGTAAATAAAGTGACATTAATTCCACAAAGTTTATTTGAAGACTTCAGATGCAAAAGCTGGTAAATGCCAGCTCCATCAAAAAATTAGATAACAATATTGAGCGAATTCTCTCTGTACAGTGTACTTTCATCATATACATTCGCTTCCATCCTGCTAGATCCCAGTCTCAGCAGAAACTTCTAAACGCCACTTCCCTTTACCAGCAAAAGCCTCTAAGTTTACAGAACCAATCAGAAGACATGAATTGTATCATATGATTTCAAGATAAATGACGGCAAGAATATGATCAAGCTTTCAATTGTTGAGCTGCAAGTTTTTATCCTGTTTAAAGAGACTATTAACTAAACAAGATAGAGGAGTATGATGAAATGAATGAACCTTTGGTAGGTTCAGTCACTGTAAAAAGGAAATGTAATCAAACTCATAATTCTGCCCATTCTAAGGCCAAAAAAAATAATTACAGTGGCAATGACAAGATTTCACGAGTAGCATGTAAACACAACAGTGTTCCGTGTGCTGCTGTAACTCTGATAGAAACTGACATAACCTACAATAAAGAACAGCTCTATTCCACTGACGACAAGAGACTTAGTTTTTTTTTTTTTAAAGCACATATGGACAACCAAATTATCATAATCATCATCATCATCTTCTTCTGCTTATCCGGGGCCGGGTCGTGGGGGCAGCAGTCTAAGCATAGATGCCCAGACTTCCTCCAGCTCTTCCGTGGGGACACCGAGGCATTCCCAGGCCAGCCGGGAGACATAATCCCTCCAGCGTGTCCTAGGTCTTCCCCGGAGGGACACCCCCTGAACACTTTCCCGGGAAGGCGTCCAGGAGGCATCCGGAACAACGGAACAACATGCTCCATAGTACTACAGGGAGACTTCAACGCGCATGTGGGCAATGATGGAAAAACCTGGAGAGGCGTGATTGGGAGGAACGGGCCCCCTGATCTGAGCCTGAGTGGGTATTTGTTGTTAGACTTTTGTGATAGTCATGGATTGTCTATAACGAACACTATGTTTGAACATAAGGATGCTCATAAGTGTACATAGTATCAGAAACCCCTTGGCTGAAGATCGATGACCGATTTTGTAGTCGTTTCATCTGATTTGAGGCCGCATGTTTCGGACACTCGGGTGAAGAGAGGGGCAGAGCTGTCAACTGATCACCATCTGGAGGAGGCCCCTGTCCACGAGATCTTCAACTCACACTTCCGGTGGAGCTTTTCTGGCATCCCTGTGGAGGTTGGGGACATTGAACCTGAGTGGGCAATGTTCAAAGCTTATATTGCTGAAGCCGCAGCGCGAGGCTGTGATCTCAAGGTCTTAGGTGCCTCAAGGCGCGATAACCCTCGGACACCGCGGTGGACACTGGTGGTCGGGGAAGCCGTCCGATTGAAGTAGGAGGCCTTTCGGGATTTGTTATCTCGGAAGACTCCGGAGGCGGTTGCAAGGTACCGACAGGCCCAAAGGGCTGCAGCCTCTGCTGTGGCAGATGCAAAGCAGCGGGTGTGGGAGAAGTTCGGAGAAGACATGGAGAAGGACTTTCGGTCGGCACCAAAGTACTTCGGGAGAACTGTCTGCCACCTCAGGAGGGGGAAGCGGGGAACCATCCAAGCTGTGTACAGTAAGGATGGGACTCTGTTGACCAACACTGGGGAGGTAATTAGGCGG
The DNA here is from genome assembly GCF_051911475.1 of Siphateles boraxobius. NCBI lineage: Eukaryota > Metazoa > Chordata > Actinopteri > Cypriniformes > Leuciscidae > Siphateles > Siphateles boraxobius. Next base: position 13,847,343 of record NW_027509119.1, read on the forward strand.
TGTAAGGAACACTTTGAGGAACTCCTAAATCCAACTGACACCCTCTCTAGTAGAGGCAGAGTTGGAGGCTGATGGGGGATTCTCGTCAATTTCCCTGGTGGAAGTCACTGAGGTAGTCAAACAACTCCACAGTAGCAAAGCCCCAGGGATTGATGAGATCCGCACAGAAATGCTAAAAGCTTTGGGTGTGGAGGGGCTGTCTCTTTAACATTGTTTGGAAGTAAGGTACAGTGCCCAAGGAGTGGCAGACTGGGGTGGTGGTTCCGCTGTTCAAAAATGGGGATCACAGAGTGTGTGCCAATTACAGGAGTATCATAGTTCTCAGCCTCCCTGGTAAAGTCTACTCCAAGGTGCTGGAAAAGAGGGTATGACCGATAGACGAACATCGGATTGAAGAGGAACAATGCGGTTTTTGTCCTGGCCGTGGAACAACGGACCAGCTCTTTACTCTCACAAGGATCCTGGAGTGGGCTTGGCAATATGCCCATCCAGTCTACATGTGGCATATGACCGGGTCCCCAGTGAGATACTGTGGGAGCTGCTGTGGAGTAAGGGGGTCCCTTATCAGGGCTATCCAATCCCTGTATATCCAAAGCGAGAGCAGGGTTGGCCTTCGCCATGGCTGCGCTTTGTCACCAATCCTGTTTGTGATATTCATGGACAGGATATCAAGGCATAGTCGTGGTGGGGAGGGGTTTCAGTTTGGTGTGCTTGGGATCTTGTCACTGCTTTTTGCGGATGACGTGGTCCTGATGGCATCATCGGTCCGTGACCTTCAACTCTCACTAGATCGGTTCGCAGCAGAGTGTGAAGCGGTTGGGATGAGGATTAGCACCTCTAAATCTGAGGCCATGGCTCTCAGCAGGAAACCGGTGGAATGCCAACTCCACGTAGGGAATGAGTCCTTACCCCAAGTGAGGGAGTTCAAGTACCTCCTCTTGATCTACCGGTCGATTTTCGTTACTACCCTCACCTATGGTCATGAAGGGTAGGTCATGACCGAAAGAACGAGATCGCAGGTACAAGCGACTGAAATGGGTTTCCTCAGGCGGGTGGCTGCCCCTTAGAGATAGGGTGAGAAGCTCAGCCATCCACAAGGAGCTCAGAGTAGAGCCGCTGCTCTTTTGCGTCGAAAGGAGCCAGTTAAGATGATTTGGGCATCTGGTAAGGATGCCTCCTGGACGCCTCCCTAGGGAGGTGTTCCAGGCACGTCCAGCTGGTAGGAGAACTCGGGGAAGACCCAGGACTAGGTGGAGAGATTATATCTCCACACTGGCCTTGGAATGTCCCAGTCAGAGCTGGTTAATGTGGCTCGGGAAAGAGAAGTTTGGGGTCCCCTGCTGGAGCTGTGCCCCGATCCCGGATAAGTGGATGAAGATGGATGGATGGAGGCTTGCATAGAATTTAGCTTTTGTTCCATATCAAAAGCTACACTCGATGCCGTTTCATTAACCCTAACGAAATAAAATTTTTGTTTGACCAATTGTGAAGCGTAATTTAAGTAAATAATACTTAAATAACCTCTGAGAAAGTGCTCGTGAGAGGCTTTTCTGTCCTGCATACTATGGCGGTTCTGCAGGCGTACCAGGCTGACCTGCTGAAGGACCTGAGCGCGAGCTGGGGCATTAATGAGGAGGCGATTTCAGAGCCACGCCTGGCTACAGCCATTTCTCTTCATGCAACCAAGCAGATGGTATGTGCCATTGGCCGTTCTATGGCTGCTATGGTCGCTACGGAGAGGCATCTGTGGCTCAACCTCACGGGTATCAAGGAGAAGGATAGGGATGTTTCTCCTTGATTCCCCTGTGTTGCCTTCTGGCCTCTTTGGCAAATCTGTTAATACGGTTGTCATTAGGTTCCAGAAGGTCAAGAGACACAGAGGCTTTTGATAAGTTTCTTCCCTGCTGTGTTCAAGTGTAGGGGCTGTCGGACACCCAATTAGGTCCGGCCCCTCTATGGAGGGAAACCTACAAGCAGAGTGTTGCGAGTCGTGCCCTCCTTGCAGAGACTGGGGAGCGGCTCGTCACACTCAGCAACCTAAGATAAAGCTGGACATATGAACGGTTATCGCGTCCAAAAAGAAATCCTGTGACTTGTGCGCCCAGGACTGCCCAGAAGCTCTTTCCCGGCACCTTTCAATCTCCGCAGCCACCAGTATTTCGGAGGGCAATGGTCTCCAGCTAAATGTTACATGTTTAGTCATTTCCTGCCATGTCCCAGAGCACAGAACATTTAACATCCCCCAACAAGACGAAGTGTAAATATTAGTACTCCTTTCAGAGAAATTGGCAGCATCAAAACTACTGCCAAATATCTCTCCTTAGGCCTTAAAGACCGTAGCAAAAGGCTATAGAATACAGTTTGCACACAATCCTCTGCATTTCAACGGCGTGGTCCCAACTACCTGGAGCAGAAGCATTTGCTTCACAAGAGTTGACAGCAAAACTCTACTGGCAAAAGGGGCCATAGGACATGTTTCTGTCACAGAGAGAGAGAGAGTCAGGCTATTACAGCTGGTACGTTTTGGTTCCCAAGAAAGATGGGGGGTTGTGTCCAATTTTAGATCTCCACTGTCTGAACTGTTTTCTCACAATCAAAATCTGTTGCAACTCCAGGGCATCTGCATTCTAAATTACATAGACTACTGGCTGTTTTTGGCCCAGTCTCAAGAGCTTGCGCTTCGACATTGGAATATCGTCCTCCCTCATCTAATATCTCTGGGGTTGAGATGTTTATGCCAAGAAAAGCATTTTTCTCTCCTGCCAAGAGGACAACGTATTTAAGGGTCCTATGGGACTCTGTCACCCTACGGGTACAGCTGTCTTCTGCACATGTCCAGTCCATCTTAAACACCCTGAGCAATATCAGTCAGGGAATTACCTTCCATTACTTTGAGAGAGTTCTAGGTCTTATGGTGGCTGCATCCACAGTGATACATTTGGGCCTCCTGCACATGAGACCATTTCAGTTGTGGCTCAGAGGAGGGGATTTCATCCAAGGGCCAATCCCCAGAGGCAAATAATAGTTACGCACCATGGGCGTAATACCTTTTCTATGTGGTTTACACCCTGGTTTCTTCCTTTGGGTCCTCACAAGATGCTAACGACCGACACTTCCTGTACAGGCTGGGGTTCGGTCTTAGATGGCCATCCAGCCCAAGAGATCTGGAGAGGTCATCATCTGGATTGGCACATCAATTGCCTCGAATTGTTGGCTGTATTTCAGGCCCTGAAGTACTTCCTCTGGCAGTTAAGGGGCTACCTGGTCCTAATCGCCAAGGCGGACTGTGTTCACGCCCTCTGAACAGACTAGTGGAGGAGGTTCTGCTGTGGGCTTGAGTCAAGTTCCTGTCCTGTCCAGGGCGATTTACATTCCTGAGCTTATGAATATGGGTGCAGAATAACTGTCTAGAAAGGCTGTGACACACAGGCAATGGAAATTCAACCCCGAGTTAGTGAAACAGATTTGGGAAAAAAATTTACGAAGCAGAGGTGTACCTCTTCGCTACACAGGAAACAACGCGATGCCCCTCAACTTCTCTCTGACTCCTCCAGCCCCCCTGGGTCTGGACACTATGGCCTATGTGTGGCCCAGACTGTGTCTTTATGCATTTCCAAGGTCCATCAGCAAGGTCTTGCCTCTTACTGATAGCACCTTGTTGGCCGACACTTGTTCTTGTACAGTGTTTCAATGTTTGTGTCACATATATCTTGGGAGACTGATACCTCTTCCCAGCACTGCCTGAAAAGCTTGTGCAAGTTGCGTATGAGCGCTGCTTTCCCATACGGGATCACCTCTGCTGGAATGCAGTCTTGCCCAGTGTTTTACCATGGGCTTTGCTGAGTTCTTTCTTTGTTGGGGATAGATCCAGTTCTGCCATTACAGACCGATCAGAAAGCAATGACTAAGTCAGTAACTATGTTCTCTGTAGTATACAGGTCCTGGTAGTGTTCGGCCCACCTTTCCATCTGTTTATCCCAGTCTTTGATGCCTTCCTTGGATTTCAGAGGAGCAATCTTGTTTGCAGAGGGCCCGATGGCTCTATTCATCCACTCGTACTCGCCTTGCACGTTTCCACTTTCGGATCAGGATTGGATATTCTGGCATAGATTTTGCCAGTATTCATTGGCACAGCCTCTTGCTGTGAGTCACTCCTTGCCTTTTTATTGTAGCAAGGTTTTCTGAGGACGGGTATTTTTTATAGTGAATTAGGGCTTCTCGTTTGGCAGCGATGACAGCCTCCAACTCTAGCAGATTAGTTTCAAACCAGTCTTGGCTGTTTCTCTCCTTGTTACCCAGGAATGCTGTGGCTGTGTCATGGATGTTTTCCCAGGAAAAATTGGCACCTTTCTTCAATGGCTGTAGCAGTGCTGTTTTTAAGGGGCGTTTCTTCTTTTATGCAGAAGCCTGTACGCAGCTGTGTATTCGCTGCCTTTGCGATGTTAATGTGGGGGCGGCTCTCCAACTTGCACTGTTGGATCTTTTTGGGTCATAGCCGAACTTTGCTACACTCTACTGAATGGTCAGTGTCGCAATCAGCACTGTGAAAGCTACAAATAACAAGCACATTGTTGATGGCAGCCTGGTTATTACCAAACCAAGTTGGTGCCGGTGTCCAGACATTGGATGCTTGGATGACTTTATGCAGATGCCTAGTTTAGAAAAAATGTGTTTGTGATGCACAATTTGTGAAGGAGCAGAGCTTTAAGAATAGTTGTCCATTGATGTTCATCCTGCCGACCTTAAAATGTTCAAAGCAGTCTGGCCAAGAGATGTGATCAGAACTGACTCTAACATTAAAGTCTATAAGCAAGATGATATTTTCAGACTCATTTTCATTAACCTTGTCTTTTGTTTCCTGGGCTGAGCACAGTGTTGGGGTGTAGACACTTAGGACACTTAGTTCAACTTTCCAGAGGATGTCGAGAGGCAAGATGAGAGGTGACATTCAGAACAACCATTGAAAGGCATATCCATATGCAGCAAACTGTTTCTAACTGTAAAGCATACATCGTATAACCAGGGCACTCTGTGTGGTCTTGCCAGAAGAACGTGTAGATTTTCACCTGCTGCATGCCATCTTCTTGCAGTGCTGTTATATCAATGTCCAGCTTGTTTAGCTCGAGATCAATGATGGCTGCTTTCCTGCTGTCACTGATTTGTTGTGGGTCATTTGTGTGGCGAGGACACATTGGCCTGACATTCCATGTAGGCAGTTACGTAGTTGTTGTTTTCTTATTTCTCTTTGTTTTGCCTGGTGTATCTTAACCGCCTGCTTTTTGATCCAAATCTAAGCTCAAAGCACCCAGTGGAGCAGGCAGACAGTGGTGGATTATCACACTACTGACCAGGGTGCTGCATGGTTTAGGGTGGGCAGTAGCTGATCAGAGAGATATAATGACCTCTCCTACCGACGGAGGCAACCTGTAGTTGCTGCCCCCATGTTGGTTTTACTGCTTTTCAGCAGCACTGAAGTAACCTCTCCAGGGCAGAGACCTGAGCAACACTTTATGGAAATCTTGAGCTGCCTTGACATCAAGATCCCCCCTCTCGGCCGCACTGGTGTGATCCAAAGTTATGCAGTGCACTATAATTGACATAAGTTTGGCTGTAGAAGTTGCCGGTACGGTGATAGTAATTGCACCATACCGCCTTTTGGGGCTCCACTTCAGATTTTCTTTGTGGGTTTACTCCCATAGAAAGGAAAGCCCGAACAGGATTTTGAACTTCATCTGTCCAGCTACAGTCATGGTCAGAATTAATGGCACCCCTAGTAAATATGATCAATATGTAATATATAAATATATAAATATGATGGGGGGGGGGGGTCACATTATGAAATAAATGTTTTTCTCCAAAACACGTTGTGTCACATATATTGGCACCCTTTTATTAAATACTTTTTGCAATCTCCTTTAGACAAGATAACAGCTCTGAGTCTTCTCCTATAATGCCTGATGAGTTTGGAGAACACCTGACCAGAGATCAGAGATCATTCCTTCATACAGAATCTCTCCAGATCCTTCAGATTCCCAGATCCATGTTGGTGCTTCTCTTCAGTTCACTCCACTCATCAGGTCAGGGACTGGGACGGTCATGGCAGAAGCTTCATTTTGTGCTCCGTAACACATTTTTGTGTTGATTTTGATGTTTGTTTTGGATCGTTGTCTTGATGGAAGATCCAACAATGGCCCATTATAAGATTTCTAGCAGAAGGCGTCAGATTTTGATTTTTTATCTATCTATTTGATAGAATCCATGATGCCATGTATCTGAACAAGAAGTCCAGGACCTCCAGCAGAAAAATATGCCCACAACATTAAAGATCCAGCGGTATATTAAATTGTAAACATGGGGTACTCTTAATCCTTGTGTGCACCAAACCCATCTAGCGTGTTCGCTGCCAAAAAGCTCTTTTTTTAGTTTCATCTGACCACAGAAGCTTTTGCCGTTTGAAGTTCCAGTCGGGTCTGACAACTGAATTTGTTTTTTTTTTTTTGTTAGTTTTTGGATGAGCGAGGAAAATTTTTCTTGAAATCCTCCCAAACAACATGAGGTGATGTAGTTTTTTTTTTTTTTGGCTTTCTGACCCCCAAAACTAATCTCTACAATTTTCCATCTGTGATCCTTGAAGAGTTGTTGGCCACTCAAACTCTCTTCCTCACTGTGCATTAAGGCAATATAGACACACTCTTCCTGGCAAATTCATAACATCTTTAGTTGATTGGAACTTCTTAATTATTGCCCTGATGGTCAAAATGGGGATTTTCAATTCTTTAGCTATTTTCTTACAGCCACGTTCTATTTTGTGATAGTCAACAATCTTTTAATGCACATCAGAACTATATTCTTTGGTTTTACTCATTGTGATGAATGATTAAGGGGATTTGGCATTTGTGTTTCCTCATATTTAAACTCCTGTGAAACAAGAAGTCATGGCTGGACAATGTCATGTTCCTAGTCACCCTGGAGTGCTAAAAAATGTAAATATTAATGGGAATATACTTCAGACACATTTTACTCGTAAAACAATTATAGGGGTGCCAATAATTGTAGCCAACGTGTTTTGGAGAAACAGTTCCCCCCCCCCACTTTCAATTCTTTTACTTCAATGAAAGGTTAGAATTTTGCAATTTTTTTGAATAAAAGATCAAAAGGATAAACAATGCAGATTTATTTTTTACAGCCAGTTTTGATCATATTTACCCGGGGTGCCATTAATTCTGACCATGACTGTATTTAACCCATAGCTGGGGCTTGGTTGGTGAGTGGACAGCCTGCACCGTTCACCTCTGGGGGCCAAGCAACTTCGAGATCCACTGTTATTCAGCCTGGAGCAGCAGGATGTCCAGTTTCCATTTAGAGGCACAACAGCAGTCTTGGTGATGGAGAGGCTTTGTACTGCTAGGGGGTGGCTTACATGCTCACCCAGGCTAGACAGCGGCAAAATTTATGGTGCTATTTACTGAACATCTTTTTAATTTGCTGTAGCTCTCTAATCTCATTCTCAGTTCCAGATACTTTAATTTGACTTCAGTATCACTGAGGTCAATGCTCACATAACACGTCTTCACCAGGAACATTTGATTGTGAATGAGAGTATGATTTCAGAACCGCTGTATGGTTGTTGAGAGCAGTAACGTGATAAAGATTAGTAAATAATTGGTCGATTATTTGAGAGTTTTAGCTTGTCAAAGTCAGTCAAATGCAATCAGAATTAATTGCTGTATGATAATTCATAAAGCATGGCATCCTGTCTGCATTCAGGAGAACAGTCAGAAGGAGATCGAGGAGAGCTGGGCTGTTTACGCAGAGCTGCAACGGCTGTTAGAGCATTCGCAGGTTGAGCTGCTGGAGCTCATCACGGCGCGGCAGAAACAAGTGGAGCAGCAGGCCAGAGATCACGCCAGCAGCCTGGAGCATGAGCTCAGCACACTTAGGAAGAGAAGCAGCGAGCTGGACGCACTGGCTCAAACACAGGACAAGGTGCTCTTTCTAAAGGTCAGTATACACTACCATTCAAAAGTCTTTGATTTTTTTTTTCTTTGAAAGAAATTAATACTTTTTTTTATTCAGTAAGAATGCATGAAATTGATTTAAAGTGAGAGTAAATGCATTTGTAATGTTACTAAAGATCTCTATTTCAAATAATTGCTGTTCTTTTGAACTTCCTATTCATCAAATAATCCTGTCAGAAAAAATAGCTGGTTTTACTGTAAATTTGATCAAATAAATTAAGCCTTGGTTTTATTTAGTAAAGAGATTTGTTTAAAATACAAATTACAAAATCTTCCTGACCCCAAATTTTTGAATGGTAGTGTTATGTAATATTATTAATAGCATGAGGATACGTTCAATGGAAAGTCCCTAGCATGACACAAACAAGTGTGTGCATTTGAGCTGTATTCTCTAATATTTAAACTAATATTTCATCCCTCATAGTTCCTTCCATCTCTCCCTCCTCCACCGGAGTCATCTGATTGGTCACTGGTGTCTGTTAACACAGATCTGTACCTCAGCACCATCAGGAAGTCAGTCTGCTCTCTGGTTGACAAATTCCAACAAGAGGTCAAACAGCTTTATGGGAAAGGTGAAGAACCATGTCTAGTTCTTCCATGCAGTGTACTATAAACATTCATCAACTGATAATTTACATGATCTTTGTAATCATGCAGTGTTTATTTCCCTTGCAGAACTCAGGAAGCTGCAAAACTATGCAAGTAAGTGCTATTTATATAAGCATTAGATTTGAAATTTATTTTTTTCAGTATTATTTTGACGAATATGTAGTCGAGCCATATCTCCAAATCAGAATATCAAAGGTTTTTGTCCAGAAAACAACTACCCAAAACACTCCAAGAGGCTGCATAACAATGCATTAGAAACACTAAGAAATACTAAGCAAACCCATACCAGCACAATAGGAACCATTCTTTAACAAGCAGAACTCACATTTCCTTTACACATAACAGATTTTTCAGGTCATCATGACTTAAAAACTCAAAAAAGGTTGGTTCCCATTATACACAGCTAACAAGACACGTCATGCTCTCATATCTAGTTAATTCAGTTTTGAGTTTTGACGGAAAGATTAAAAAAAAAAAAAAAGTACAATGAATTACACCTGCAAAACTATAGTTTCACTTTGGCTACATATTTAGAAGACGCTTTTATCCAAAAAAGGAACAAAGTAATTCGTCAAATTCTTCCAAGTTTTTGTGCGCAGTGTGGAGTGGTCTTGCTGCATGGCACGGAGGCGCCGGCGCGAACACAGTGGTTCCTAACAACAGTGGAAACAACTTAAAATACTCTATCATTTCTGGTCATAATGAAATGAGTATTTTAAGTTGTTTCCACTGTTGTTAGGAAAATGCAAGTGTTCGCGCCAGTGCCTCCGTGCCATGCAGCAAGACCACTCCACACTGCACACAAACACTTGGGTATGCATCAAAAAAAATTTTATTTGTGATAATCTTAGCCCTGTATTATTATTGTCTAACTTGTATTATGACTGACATTTGACGAATTGCTTTGTTCTTTTTTTGGATAAATAAAATGCGTCTTATAAATATGTAGACAAAATGAATAATAATAATGATAATTATTATTATTTGCGTATATAACTATAAATGAGTTCACTGAAGACAGTAATATGTGTATCAATAAAATAATTTATGAATGTTTATTTTTATATAACCTAACCTTGTGTTTGTTATATTTCTTTTGTATATGTGAAGTCTTTTTTTGCTTATTCTATTATACTGAGCTTTTTCCTCCCAAAAAATTTAACCCAAGTTTAACCACAATGTCAAGTCAAGTCACCTTCATTTATATAGCGCTTTTAACAATATGGACTGTTTCAAAGCAGCTTTACAGGGATAATAGGAAATTAAAGTAACAGAGATTGTTTTGGCTATAAAGCAGCTCTAGAATAAAGTTATTGTCCAGCTAAAGTTAGTTTTGATTGATTCACTTCCGTCGCAACGATAATTAGTTATTAACTTAGGGGCCGCTAACAGGAAACCGCTCTAACAGAAAATTATTTAATGCGATCCAGCCCCTCATTTGCATAAAATAGTGCATGGTGGCTCTGAGAATTTTGTATCGCTTCCATGTAGCCACGTGAATCGGAATTATCCCGACAACGTTTTATCAGTACAGATGTAAAGGGAAGGAGGCCTTCACAAGGGAGAGACTAGTGACACTTCAGGACTGCGTTGTCGTCGTGTCCAAGGCACAGTTTCTTCATCAGATTCGGATACGGCCTGGATCCAGTGGACTGTGGTAAACCTCGGGATAAACAGAGAGACAAATATTAGCATAGACGCCATCCTTTTTATGATGTACAAAGTACATCAGGATTTATGGGAAGTGTTCCCGGTTCCGGCTGTTATAAACTATGCAGCCTAACATTGAATTATAGAAGTCTATAATGTGTTATGTGTATGCTAAGCCAAAGAGATGTTTTTTTAATCTAGAATTGAACTGACAGAGTGTGTCTGCTTCCCGGACAATGTTAGGAAGATTGTTCCAAAGTTTTGGTGCTAAATATGAAAAGGATTTACCGCCAGCAGTCGATTTTGATATACTAGGTATTATCAACTGGCCAGAATTTTGAGATCGCAATAGACGTGAAGGAGTATAATGCGTTAAGAGCTCAATGCAATGCATCCCGCACCTAAACAGGTGGCCTGGTTGAATCATATGGCACAGACTGGGGAAGGGGCCACAAATCCGTGAGTACAGTTTTGTACAACGGATTGCAAAAGCGTGGGCAAGGTTTATGATTTTGTGGGTACAGATTGCACAGTTTACAAATCTTAGAGTGTGGATTAGGAACTCGTGGGTACGGTTAATTAATCCGTGGGCACGATTTGTTAAACCGAGGGAACAGTTTAAGAATTTGTAAGTACAGTTTATAAACTGAGGGGCAGATTGCAAAACCGTCGCCACAGATTGTTTTTTTTCCCCCAAAGGTGACTTCCCAGGCTCTGTACTTTCACTAAGCATGCGTACAAACTTTTTTAAGAACAAATAACGATTCACCAAAAATTGCATAGTAAAATGTATTCTAAATTTACGAGAAAATATAGGAACACCTGAAACCACACGTACGCAAAAAGCAATCAACTTTGATGCCCGCGATCACGTCAAAGATCAGCCAGATTTCCATGTGCATATTGAAAAGTGGATGTTTTGGAAAGTGTTTGTGCCATCTAGTGGTTTAGAGGAAAATAAAATCAAAGGCACATTTTACCATGGTGTGACTTTACCCTTTAGGCCCATTGTACCCTATAATCTTTCGCAACCCTTACAACTAAGTAAGTCAAGCAATGGAAGAGGGCCGTGGAGTAGTTGAGGCACAAGTATGACAAGGATGGATCTTTCTGAACACGTAAAAATATATGCTGTCATGTTGATAAAATACTCCGGCAAGATGTAAATAAGAGGCAAGAGAAATAAAGATTCAATGATATTTCTTATTTTATTATTTTTCTGGGCAAAAACGAATTAACCCTTAAATGCATGAAAGTTTCGCCATTCATTGTTACATAATTCAGGTCTTTAGCGACCCGGATCTATATCTAGCACGGATGGATCTCTACCAGTCGGGATATCATAAAAGTCTCCTGGTGTTAGAGTAACAATTACAGAAGATTATTTCTGATATTTGTTTTTTTTACCTTTTGAAGCTTGGAAGGGTTCCGTTTCAGCAGTTGTTTTATACCATCATCACTGTCCTCGTCAGAGCTCATTTCCCAGTAGCCTACTACATTTAGCATCAGGCTCAAATTCACCATCTGAAACATATTCTCAAATCTTCAAAAGCAATATTTTGATCAGTTTCTTCACCAGATCCACCATACAAGTGACAGTGATAGGCTACTAATATTTGATTGTGTTCAGTACTTGCTCTGCAGTAATTCGCTGATCCATTTCAAGTTTTCCTGTTCTTTTGTTTGCTTCCTGTGGTAAGTATGAGTGAAACGTCACTTCATCATTGTGTATCAGACATTGCCACCTTGTGGAATAAAGGTGAAATGCACTTATTCAATGATCAAAGATTAAATTATTGTTGTGCAGAAAAAAATATTTACATTGTTACACCAAAAAAAGGGAAAACAGGCATTCTTTTATCATTTAAAACATTAATGAGGAGGAGGGTAGTGAATGATGTCCCGGGTCACTAAAAACCTGAGGTATGCATTGAATGGTTAAAGAAGTTTGAAGAACATGATTAAAGGAGTTGAAAAACATGTTTTTTCATTCATGTATTTGTGGATATAACTGAATCAAGTCTATTTTTGTGTTCAACACAAATGATTTTGGTTTTCTCTGTAGGTGAGGTGATCTTGGATCCTGCCACAGCTCAGCGTGATCTTTGTCTTTCCGAGGACGGAAGGCAGGTGCACTATGAAGAGCAGCGCAAGAGCTCCACGCATTCCGACACTCCGCGACGCTTCAGCCCAGCACTGTTTGTCCTGGCGCGCGAGGGTCTTTCCACCGGAAGACACTACTGGGAGGTAGACATGGGACATAAGACAGCCTGGACCGTAGGAGTGGCCCGGGGTTCGGCGCGACGCAAAGGAGAGATCCGTCTCAGTCCAGAGGGCGGCTTCTGGTGTTTATGGCTGAAAAACGGAGAAGTTAAAGCCCTTGCTGGGCACAGAGTTCCTCTCCATATCACCAGTCTGCCTCAGAAGTTGGGCATCTATCTGGACTATGAAGCTGGCCAGGTGTCCTTCTATGACGTGAAGATGCGCTCTCATCTCTACACGTTTAGCGATGCTTTCACTGAGAGTGTCTACCCTATATTCAGTCCTTGCATCAACCAGGATGGAAAGAACCCAGAAGCACTGGTCATCACCGCCATAAAACACAGCTGATACAGCATACTCACTTCAGGGCCTTTCTCATGGGTTTCAGGGTTGGACAGAATACATTGCTGATTTTCAGAATTAAGCCTTTCCTGGACAAATAATACACTTTTTTGTTTTGTTTATAAGAGTTCACTCTGTAAATATATGCAGAGGGGTTTGATCTAATAACACATGCATTTTGTGTAAAACAAACTGTAAGTTACTTTCAAAGATGCAGATAGTTACAAAAAACAAATATACTACCATTCAAAAGTTTCAGGTCAGTAAAAAATAAATTAAGTCTTATTTATCATGGACACATTCAATTAAACCAAAAGATAAAGTAAATACTTTATGTTACAAAATATTTCTATTTCAAATAAATGCTGTTATTTTGAACGTTCTATCCATCAGTGAATCCTGAAACAACAGTTTCCACAAAAATTTGTTTCAACATTGATAATAAGAAATGTTTCTTAAGCAACAATTCAGCATATTAGAATTATTTCTGAAGAATCATGTGGCACAGAAGACTGGAGTAATGGTTTTGACTTAAGCATCCAAGGAATAAATTACACTTTAAAATATGTATTCAAATAAAAAATGGTTTAAATGTAATATTATTTCATAATATTAAAGATTACTGTATTTTTCATCAAATCAATGCAGCTTGGTTAGCATTAGAAACTTCAAAACATTAAAAAAACGTAATCGTACTCACCGCAAACTTTTGAACGGTAGTGTTCCTTGGTTCATGTTTGGTTCCATGGCTACAATATGTGACCATTCCACTTGTGAATAGTTATTAATTGTAATAACTTGCTACAATCCAGATTATATCCCAAATGTTTCACTTTAAAATGGATGGATAATATTACAATTTACATAAGCTAAATGGAGAATATATCAACTTTATAGATCAAATCACTTGTATTTTCCTGTGTTAATCTTTATAACGGGGTGTCATAATGTTTGGATACAGGTTTTCTATGAGTTTTTTCAGAACTTTTTAATAAAATTAATCAATCAAATTAATTTGTCATGTCTTTAATTCATAGATAGTAGTTATACATTCACTATGTGAATCAGAGTGATGTAGAATTCACTATGAAGCTAATACTGGTGATGTACCTAAGAAAACTGATTTTTGTTTTTGTTTTAAAGCTTGTTGTTTTGCAGAACTTCACAGTTATATATGATATGAAAAGAGTAAGGCCTGTAGTTAGGGAGTAGTACGTGTTATTTAAGGAAAGTATAATTATATTTTTAGAATAATTTTTTTTTTCAAACCTAGTCTGTGGGGTAAAACACCCCCAGGAGGCATCGCTTCCCACTTTCATAATTACTGTAGTTGCCATGGTCTGAATAGCACATCTTTTGTTATTCCATCAAATGTAATCTAACTAGGTGGTTGAATAAAAATATTTGGACTTAATATGTATTTAAGCTGGACTGTGACGCTATTGTTTTCACCCACTCTACCCTAATTACTAAACAAGACAAAAAAACTCTACGGACAGTGAATGGTGAATATATTTCCTGAGGCTAGAAGAGATCCCATGTAGTGTAAAAGTGAAACTGGGCTAAGGGGAGGGGTAAGGGGGGCCTATTTCAGGGTAACGGGGGCTGTCAGCTGTGCCGCATGTCACTGCTGTCCAGTCCAGGATGGTCATAGTGGTCAGTGGCATTCAGCTGCAACAGACAGCCGGTGAGTCTCCTTTGAAAACACTGTGACTCTTCAAGTCAAAAATGCTTGGATGAATGAAGATGATTGAGGAAACTGCATGTTCTGCATGTCATTTCAGCAAATGCATAGCCAAGATGAAAAAGACACATTTGCTAATGAAAGTATGCTGAAATCAGCTTGGAACTCTTCTAGCTACTAATAATTAATAATAATTTATCTGAAAAAATGTGTTTGATAAACAGCTATTAAAAACTGGTGTAATAACCGGAATAAATGGTGATATAGATCCAAAAATTGCATGCAGATGTTGTCTATGAGATAGGACCAGAAGCAAGAGTCTTGGAAGCCATAGTATTTTTGGAGTGATTATAATCTTCTATGAATAGCCAGGCTTTACAAATTCCTGAAGTCTTTCTGTGTCAAAGACCACTGCATGTTGCTAAGAGCACAAGTCAACAGCCGGATTGCTAATCAAATCCAAATGACTCTGTATATTTAGCACACGGCATAGCTGTCAAAAATGCCACCAAGTCAGTTTAAAAAAAGACTGGTAATTTATCTGTTTGTGCTAGTTTTGTTCTAGTTTTATAGGATGACTTTTCAACAATTTAAAGTCAATATGAGTTCAAAATTTATTTTTACTGTGAGTTTCTTAATAATACACACTACTGGTCTTAATGTGCACCATTCATCATCAACGCTATTCCATGGTAATCTTTGTAATGCTCTGAAACGACTTTCCTTTTCATCTGATTTAATAGGCATAGCTAATTTTAAGGGTATATGTATGTTTTAGGGCTGGGAAAAGATTAATAGCGATTAATCGCATCCAAAATAAAAGTTTGTGTTTACATAATATATGTGTGTGCACTGTGTATAATTATTTTGTATATATAAATACACACACATGCATGTATACATATAAGAAAAAAATTATATTTATATATAAAATTATAAATAAATATATACAGTATATTCATGCAAATATTTCTTAAATATATACATGCATGTGTGTGTATTTATATATATACAAAATAATTATACACAGTGCACACACATATATTATGTAAACACAAACTTTTATTTTCGATGCGATTAATCACGATTAATCTTTTCCCAGCCCTAGTATATTTTAGGGTATATGTAATGCAAATGCTTTCTAAAATCTTAGCAAATAATGAAAAAGTAAAGAAAATAATTGTTTTCCACTGAAATATGTTAAGTTTAGCTCTCTAGAGCATGACATTTGCATTTAGGCCCAGATCCATTCTGCTAAATAATGTTTTGCTCATAAAATACATTTATATTATGGAAGTAAAATGAGCTGTGAATGGTATTTCATGTTGACTTAATTTAATTTAATTTAATAATTTAAGATGCTTTAAGATGCTATCAACTTTGTAACCTGTAAGATGATGAAAACATAATACAATACACTTTCTCAGATGCGGCCGGTCTAATGACGGACAAAAGATATCTCCAACATCGCTGGTCAAAAACCTCATAACTCCATTTAAGCTTGATTCTGATAAAATGTTAATAATATAATGACATGTGAAAGTGCCTTATAATATAAAAAGCCACAACACCAACAACACAGCGTTTAATTATTTTAAAAATAATTTGTTTGCCCCCTCAAAAGTAGTTTTGGACATATATGGTTTCAGCCCGACAGTGACGGTATATCAACTTCAAAAAGCGTATTGTTTCAGGGAAAACAATATTGACAAGTTTAGAAGTTGTCTCTATGCTTTCTATACATTTTACAGTTTCTTTTGATCAAAGTTGGAAGACTACAGCTTTTTTGAGGGCACATGCTTCTCCCTCTGTCTCTATAGGAATGGCATCCCCCACCAGCATGTTAGCCGAGGAGCAGGTGCACTGTTCCATCTGTCTGGATGTGTTTACAAACCCTGTCTCCATCCCTTGTGGACACAACTTCTGCATGGCCTGCATCGGCAGCTACTGGAAGTCCAGTGCCCTCTTTATGTGTCCAATGTGCAAAAAGACATTCTTCAAGCAGCCCGACATCAGCATCAACACAGTGCTGAGGGAAATTGCTGAGAAATTTAAGGCAATTAAATCCAATCCAGTCACGAACTTTCAGAAAACAATGCAGCTTGACCCAGGACTCAGGACCCATGAGGAGCTGCCTACAGAAATGCCTGAACTGATTCCTCCTAATGGACCGTGGGCCCAGGAGGTGTCTTGCGACGTGTGCACTGGGCCTCAGCGACGGGCAGTGAAGTCCTGCTTGGTTTGTTTAACGTCTTATTGTGAGGAGCATCTGAAGACGCACACTGCCCGCTTCACCAAACACAAGCTGGTCGAACCTGTGCAGAACCTTGAGGACCGTATGTGTAAGAAGCACGAGAGGTTGCTGGAGCTGTTCTGTAAGAAGGATCAGACCATTGTGTGTGTGCTGTGCACTGAGATGGACCACAGGGCACATTACACTGTTCCTGTCGAACGAGAGTGGACAGAGAAAAAGGTAAAAGGGCCACTTCTTATCGGTAAAAGGGTCAATTCTATTGTTTTGTCCACTATAAATAACGAACAACTGGATGACAGTGAAATGCTTCGATTTACTAAAAATATTGCGGTGGACTGGAAAGGAAGCTACACGTTCTGTATGTCACTGATAAGCATGACAAACACTGCAATACCCAACATGCTCACACATGCTACAATTATTCCAGTGCTGGCACACCTCTACACATACCCACATTTCTCTCAACATGGGGGAAAAAGCAGTATTCAAGTAAAAAATAAATGGTCAGAAAATTGATACATAAAATTAGAAGTTTACTTATCTGAAAAAGTAAACATTGCTTTACTAATTACTTGTTACTGGCTGAATAAAGTAATCAGATCATGTAAATAATGGATGGCCAACTCCAACCCTAATCAAACACACCTGAACAAGCTAACCAATGACTTCCGGATTAAGAAAGCTACAGGGTTGGAGCTAAACTCGGCAGGACAGTGGCCCTCCAAGACTGAAGTTGCCCATATATTCTGTCACGGCTTTGCCTGGCTCCTCCTCCTGGCTGTGTGCTGTGTCTGTGTCCTACAGGAGAGCTGTGCGCAGGTGTTTGGAGTTGTGCAAATCAGTTCCTACTCTGGGCCTTTAAAGACGCTTCAGTTGAGACTAGGAAAGAGAGAACCCCGCCTCCGTTTCATCTCTCCCACACCGTTTAGGATTTTTTTTTGTTTATTCATTTTACTACACTACACTGATTGCTTACACTTTTATTTTTCAAAGACAACTTCATTAATGGCTTCATTAATCTATTCTGTTAAGTGCTATTTATTTAATAAATCTAGTAAATCACGATTCCGCGTGTGGTCTCTCCCTACTCTGTTGCTTGCTTTGAGCCAGGCTCGTAACAGATTTGGGGGCTCGTCCGGGATTTTGAACCATCGATCGGCAAATATGCGGGGTTTTTTTGTGATTTGTATTTCTCAATTGGGTTTGAATAGTTAAACTGTAGGCGTTTTGATTAATGTGCCAAATTTGTAAACTGTATTCAGATCCTACGGTGATCCATCGCAGTAAGGTTGATTGGGCATTTAACGCATGGTAAAATTATTGGGAAAGAGACGAGCGGATCAGTTTAATTAGGTGTGAAGTTTTTTTTGCAGTACGTCGGTGCGGGAGATAAAAAATTTGGTTTGTTTGTGCCTGGGGTTGTTTAAATACAGCCAGGTTAGAGTATTGGGAGGGGTGGTTCATTGTTGGGTGGGTGCGGGCCTTCGCTGTGTTTGCGAGACATAAATTATTTACAACTAACTGATGGTGAAGCCATTGGAGCTTTACGAACCCCTGCTAAGCGCTTAACGCTTGTTTTTTATTTTAGTTATTTGTTTTTGTGCTATACCCTGGGCGGAGGTTACAGTCGTGGATGCCTGCTTTAACGACATTTTGTCGGGGAAGTTTAGGTGCCGCTGATATCGTGTATTAAAAATCTTTGTCCTTGGGGTATGCATGAAGTGGATCGATGTGTGCAGGGTAGCTCCATTTGTTTTTGTCTTGTAGCTGCAGTGTGGTGGCCGCACTTACATTTGTGTTTAAAAGGAAAAAAAAAATATATATATTTTTTTCAGAGGTTAAAGCAAAAGACCAGAGTAAATAAATGGATACCTTGGATAATTTTTTGCTGCTCCATCAGATCAGGTTTTAGATACGTTTACTAAGGAGCAGATGTGGGACGTTGGTGAACATTATAATTTTGAATTGGGCTTGAAAAAAATGCGAAATTGGCGCAGATAAGACTATGTTAGAATTAAATTGGCTGAAAGAAAAATACTTCCATCAATAGCTTCAATGGAGGAGTTGGAGCCTGAAGGTGCTTCAACGCCAGTGGCAACATTGGGTGAGTCTCGCAGGGATTTTGGTCTTACCTTTGAACAACAAAGAGAGTTGTTAGAAATGCAACAAAGAGAAATAGAAGTTGAACGTAGAGAAAGAGAAGTTGAAAGTGTGGCTGAACGTAGAGAGAGAGAAGCTGAACGTCAACTAGAATATGATAAAATCAAAAGTGATAGTGGGTCAGATGAAATTGAAGCCGATGTTAATGATTACTCTCCTTTCATTACAGATGGTTTCGTATCGTTGGTGGGTAGTTCTGAAAAGGTGCCAGTAAAAATTCTTAGAGATACGGGGGCCTGTGAATCTTTTCTTCTAGAGTCTGTTTTGCCTTTTTCTAGTGAGTCCAGCACTGGTAATGTTTTTGTTATGAATTGGCAGACTCAGTAGGATCCATTTGCAGCTTTTAATGAAGAAACGTCAAACAGGCAGGGGTCAAGAAACAGCAACAGGCAGCAAACAGGCAGTAGTGAGATAACAATCCAAGGTCAGCAAATAGATCAGCAAGATAGGGAAAAACGCTCAGTGATTACAGGCCGTGGCAATGCAATACTTCGCACTGAACTTCTGTTTGAGTGTGGCTTATATGGAGAGTCTGAATGAGGTGCAGGTGTGTGTGCAATCATTCCCAGGAATGAAGCATTATGGGAATTGTAGTTTTGTGAAGTGATCAGTCTGGTGTGGAGTGCCCTCTGGTGACTCTCAGGGGCACCCCAGCTGGTGATCGTTACATAGCCCCCCCCCCCAAAGAGCGGCTTCCAGACTCTCCAAAAACAGTCCAGGAGGGAGGTGGAGCGGAGGCAGATCCGGGGGCGGGATGGAGGGCCAGGTCCGTGGAGCGGAAAAGGACCTGCAGACTGCGGTAGAACGGATGGCCAGGGCGGAGCGGGCTGTGCAGGCGACCACTGCGGAGAAGAACCCTCGGGCGGCCACGGTGGTGAAGAACCCTCGGGGGGCCACAGCGGTGAAGAACCCTCGGGCGGCCACGGTGGTGATGACCCATCGGGCGGCCATGGCGGAGACAATCCTTCAGGTGGCCAGGGCGGAGACCTCCCTTCGGGCGGCCACGGAACAGGAGCAGGAATCCACCCAGGAACAGTCATCAGATGCTCTGCAACAGACCCTGGCTCAGGACTAGGAACTGATACCTGCTCAGACACAGAAACAGACACAGGAACAGACACTGGCTCCGGTACAGGAACAGACACCGGCTCAGGAACAGGAACAGACACCGGCTCAGGAACAGGAACAGACTCTGTGACAAGGCCATCTTGTCCATAGACACCGGCTCGGAGGCGGCCATCTTGTCCGTAGACACCGGCTCGGGAACAGCAGACACCGGCTCGGGAACAGCAGACACTGGCTCGGGAACAGCCAACACACACACTGGCTCGGGAACAGCCAACACACACACTGGCTCGGGAACAGACAACACACACACTGGCTCGGGAACAAACAACACACACACTGGCTCGGGAACAGACAACACACACTGGCTCGGGAACAGACAACACACACACTGGCTCGGGAACAGACAACACACACAATGGCTCGGGAACAGACAACACACACAATGGCTCGGGAACAGACAACACACACACTGGCTCGGGAACGGTCAACACACACACTGTCTCGGGAACAGGAACAGTCTCTGAATAGGCCATCTTGTCCATAGACAGTGGCTCGGAGGAAGTGATGTGAACAGTCTCTCGCTGGGCAGACGTGACGTGAACAGTCTCTCGCTGGGCAGACGAGAAGTGAACAGTCTCTCGCTGGGCAGACGAGAAGTGAACAGTCTCTCGCTGGGCAGACGTGACGTGAACAGTCTCTCGCTGGGCAGAAGTGACGTGAACAGTCTCTCGCTGGGCAGAAGTGACGTGAACAGTCTCTCGCTGGGCAGACGTGACGTGTACAGTCTCTCGCTGGGCAGACGTGACGTGAACAGTCTCTCGCTGGGCAGACGTGACGTGAACAGTCTCTCGCTGGGCAGACGTGACGTGAACAGTCTCTCGCTGGGCAGACGTGACGTGAACAGTCTCTCGCTGGGCAGACGTGACGTGAACAGTCTCCGGATCAGCAGAAGTGACGAGGACAGTCTCTGGATCAGCGGGCTCTGGCGCAGGATCAACGGGCTCTGGGCTGGGCATTATCAGCAGGGTAGAGGGCTTTGTGCTGGGCAGGACCAGTGTTAACGGAAACTCTGGGCTGGACGGGACCAGCGGCGAAAGGAACTCTGGGCTGGACGGGACCAGTGGCGAAGGAAACTCTGGGCTGGACGGGACCAGCGGCGAAGGAAACTCTGGGCTGGGTTCATGGGCTGTCGCTGATGTGTGTGCTGTCCACACACACAAAACGGCCATGGACAGCACAATGAGCGCTGCGTCTTCCAGAGCAGACTCAAGTGCGGCGTGTTCAGTCTCTGGCGGGCAGGTGATATGCTCCAGTTCTGGCGAACAGGCGACGGGCTCAGGCTCTTGCTCGAAGACTGGCTCTGGCTCTTGCTCGAAGACTGGCTCTGGCTCTTGCTCGAAGACTGGCTCTGGCTCTTGCTTGAAGACTGGCTCTGGCTCTTGCTCGAAGACTGGCTCTGGCACTTGCTCGAAGACTGGCTCTGGCTCTTGCTCGAAGACTGGCTCTGGCTCTTGCTCAAAAAATGGCTCTGGCTCTTGCTCGAAGACTGGCTCTGGCTCTTGCTCGAAGACTGGCTCTGGCTCTTGCTCGAAGACTGGCTCTGGCTCCTGCTCGAAGACTGGCTCTGGCTCTTGCTCGAAGACTGGCTCTGGCTCTTGCTCGAAGACTGGCTCTGGCTGGACGTGGCTGACGTGAAGCTCTGGCTGGACGTGGCTGACGTGAAGCTCTGGCTGGACGTGGCTGACGTGAAGCTCTGGCTGGACGTGGCTGACGTGAAGCTCTGGATGGATGTGGCTGACGTGAAGCTCTGGCTGGACGTGGCTGACGTGAAGCTCTGGCTGGAAGTGGCTGACGTGAAGCTCTGGCTGGACGTGGCTGACGTGAAGCTCTGGCTGGACGTGGCTGACGTGAAGCTCTGGCTGGACGTGGCTGACGTGAAGCTCTGGCTGGACGTGGCTGACGCGAAGCTGAGGCTTGGCAGACGTGGCTTGAACAGTCTCTGGATCCGCCCCCTCAGCACTAGAGGGCTCGGGGAATTCTGCTAAGACGTAACGAGAGTCCGGGGAGTCAGTTGAGGTGTAGCAGAACTCTGGTTCAACGGGTGTTAGAAGTTCATGGGAACCCTCATCCACAGGGCCCACAGAAAAGGATGAGCCGCTTATCCTCAGGGCGAATTCAATATATTGACATAAAGTCCATTGAGGGGTGTTGTCAGGCATGAGATAATTTAACATGTCCTCAAGCCCATGTCGGAAACTATCCTTTAAGACTGCATCGTCCAAGTCTACCCCAAGGCAGAGCTCACTAAATTCTTCAACATATTCCTCTATAGATCGGTTACCTTGGCTGAGGCGGAAGAGACTGATTAGTGGGTCCATGGTGGGTCTTGGTTTCTTCTCGGCTGCTGGATCTGAAGTGGCGAAGTATTCTGTTATGAATTGGCAGACTCAGTAGGATCCATTTGCAGCTTTTAATGAAGAAACGTCAAACAGGCAGGGGTCAAGAAACAGCAAAACAGGGAATTCAGAGAGCAAGCACAGAGAGTAGTCAGGTAACAGGCAGAAGATCAGGGCAGGCAGCAGTAAACAATAATCCAGGGCAATCCAAGTCAAGACAGGCAGCAAACAGGCAGTAGTGAGATAACAATCCAAAGTCAGCAAATAGATCAGCAAGATAGGGAAAAACGCTCAGTGATTACAGGCCGTGGCAATGCAACACTTCGCACTGAACTTCTGTTTGAGTGTGGCTTATATGGAGAGTCTGAATGAGGTCCAGGTGTGTGTGCAATCAGTCCCAGGAATGAAGCATTATGGGAATTGTAGTTTTGTGAAGTGATCAGTCTGGTGTGGAGTGCCCTCTGGTGACTCTCAGGGGCACCCCATTTGGTGATCGTTACAGTTTTAGTGAGGGGAATTGGGTTGCAGGTTGTAACTGTTCCTCTGCATAGGATTGAGCTACAGTCAGACCTGGTTCGGGGTGAGGTTGTCATTGCCGTGCACCATTCATTGCCTGTAGATGGTGTACATCTCATCTTGGGTAATAACTTGGCTGGAGAGCATGTTTGGCGTGATGTGCCGCCTCCTGTGGTGGTTGAAAGTGTTCCATCTATCCCATCAGGTACTGATTGTAGCCTGCAGAGCTTGCCTGAGGTGTTTACGGCCTGTGCAGTAACACGTGCCATGAACCGTGCCTATGGAACTGAGGTCCTAGAGAAAAATCGTAAGCATGATTTACAGCCTATTGTTTTGCCTGATTTGCCATTTTCTCTGTCATGTAGTGATTTTGTTGTAGCTCAGAAGGAGGATTCAACACTGAGTGAGCTGTTTGCTGGGGTTTTACATGTTGAGGAGCGACATAGTGCAGCGAGGGGTTATTTTGCTCAGGATGGGTTGGTGGTTCGTAAGTGGATGCCTCAGACTAATGATATGTTTGAGGATCCTGTTTTCCAGATAGTAGTGCCGGTGAAGTTTAGAGACTTGATACTACAGACGGCTCATGTTGATATAGCGGGCCATTTGGGTGTGCGGAAGATGTATGCCAGACTTATGAAGTAATTCTATTGGCCATGCCTAAAGAAGGATGTGGCATCCTTCATTAAGACCTGTCATACATGTCAGTTAACGGGTAAGCCTAATCTGGTGATCAAGCTATCTCTACTTTACCCTATTCCGGTTTTAAGGAACCCATTTGAGCAGTTGCTAATCGACTGTGTTGGACCATTGCCTCTATCTAAGTCAGGGTGTGTTAAACATCAGCTTAGTAGTGCTTATCACGCCCAGAGCCAATGTTCCCTGGAGCGTTTTCACCAGACACCAGACTGTGTTCAGCTCAGCAAAGACTGGGAGGAAGGGCTTCCATGGTTGTTGCTTGCAGCACGTGAGGTAACACAGGAAAGTACGGGATTTTCACCTAATGATTTGGTGTTCGGCCATAGAGTTGGTGGGCCTTTAGCTGTCCTGCAGGATAAGCTGAAGTGTCCTGAGAGCCCCTCTAACTTGTTGGAGTATGTGAACGGCTTCCGCTGGAAATTGTTCTTAGCTTGTGAGATGGCTGTAGAAAATCTGACTAAGGCTCAGAAGAAAATGAAGAGCTGGTATGACCGCCGGGCTGAGCCGAGAGTATTCAGTTCTGGAGATCAGGTTCTGGCATTGTTGCCTATAGCCGGTTCTCCCTTTCTTGCTAAATACGCAGGTCCCTATACGGTTGTTCGGCAGGTATCAGACCTGAATTATCTAGTTTCAACTCCTGACCGTAGGCATAATACGCAACTTTGTCACATTAATCTTGTGAAACCTTATTACAGTAGGTCGCCGTTTTCTGGGACAGCAGAGACTGATGATCAGGTTCAGTCAGTAGCTTTGTTTGCAGTTGCTGGGATATCTAGCTTCTCTCCCCACATAGTGGCAGTGTGTGGTGATGAGGATGTGGTTAGCCCTGACGACTGTGTGCTCCAGCCTCGGTTGAAGAACTCAGAGAAGTTGTCTGATTTGGACACCTTACTTGGGCATTTGTCCAAGGAGAGGGCATTAGCAGTTGAGTCGTTGATTTTTAACTTTCCTGCCTTGTTTTCAGACACACCGTTGTGTACTCATTTGATCAAGCACGACATTGATGTGGGTGACTCTGAGCCGATAAGGCAGAGGTTCTATCGGGTGTCACTCGAGAAACAGCAGCACCTAGAGGCAGAGGTGAAGTATCTCCTGAATAATGGTTTGGCAGAACCCTCTTATTCTAGTTGGGCTTCACCTTGCATTCTATTTAATAAACCTGATGGGACGTATAGATTTTGTACAGATTATCGGAAGCTAAATAACATCACAAAGCCAGATTCTTTTCCGCTCCCAAGGGTTGAAGACTGTGTTGACCGGGTAGGTTCGGCCAGGTTCGTAAGTAAGTTTGATTTACTTAAAGGATCCTATCAGGTTCCTTTAACACCTCGGGCTCAGGAGGTTTCAGCCTTTATAACGCCGTCTGGCCAGTCGCCTCACTGTAAATCTCGCTAAGTGCGAGTTTGCACAGGCGACAGTTGTTTATTTGGGGAAGGTGGTGGGGCAAGGCCAGGTGAGGCCTGTGCATGCTAAGGTGGTGGCTATCGATAATTTCCCTATTCCAGCTACCAAACCTGAGCTTAGACACTTTTTAGGAATGGTGGGGTATTACCGTAGTTTTTGTGCTAACTTTTCCACTGTTGTTGCCCCATTGACCAACCTTTTGAAGGGCCGTATTAAATTTGATTGGACTGCAAGTTGTCAGGCCGCATTTGATAATGTGAAGTTGTTGTTAACATCTGCTCCATGTTAAGGGCTCCCCGCATGGACCAGTCATTCCAGATGCAGATCGACGCTAGCCACGTGGGTGCTGGGGCCGTGCTCCTGCAGGGGGATGAGCAAGGTGTAGATCGGCCAGTGTGTTTCTTCTCAAAAAAGTTTAACCGCCACCAGTTCAACTACTCGACCATCGAGAAAGAAACACTAGCTTTAATTTGCGGATTACAACACTTTGATGTTTATTTAAGTGGGGGTGCTGTTCCTGTTACCATTTATTCTGATCATGATCCACTAATGTTCTTATATTCTCTAAAGAGTCCAAGTCAGCGCCTTATGCGCTGGGTGTAATTTTTACAACCGTATAGCTTATTGATCCGGCACATTCGGGGTGTAGACAACGTCATGGCTGATGCCTTGTCCTGTGCCCCTTGTGAGCCGGAGTGAGTCAGTGTCTTGTCCTGTATGTCTCTCTCTCTCTCTCTGGTATCTCCCATCTCTTTCTCTGCCTAGTCTCCTTAAAATTTGGCTTTCCAGGTACCGAGATTTGCTGGAGCCTTGGGTTCGAGGGAGGGATTGATTGGAGGGGTGGGGGGGCCACGGCTTTGCCTGGTTCCTCCTCCTGGCTGTGTGCTGTGTCTGTCTCCTACAGGAGAGCTGGGCGCAGGTGTTTGGAGTTGTGCTAATAAGTTCCTGCTCTGGGCCTTTAAAGACGCTTCAGATGAGACTAGGAAAGAGAGAACCCCGCCTCCATTTCATCTCTCCCGCACCGTTTAGGATTTTGTTTTGTTTATTCAATTTACTACACTACACTGATTGCTTACACTTTTATTTTTCAAAGCCAACTTCATTACATTATAAATCTATTCTGTTAAGTGCTATTTATTTAATAAATCTAGTAAATCACGATTCCGCGTGTGGTCTCTCCCTACTCTGTTGCTTGCTTTGAGCCAGGCTCGTAACAATTCCGCTCAATTGTATAGCTAAGGTTAGCTAATGTGTGATTTTGTGGCATTAGTGTAAAAAAGCAGTAATATTTCCTAAAAAGTAAATACATAAAAAAAATACTAATTCTATTATACAATTTTCAGTACTTTATGGAAATAAATGGCTTAATAGTCAAAAATGAATTGGAAAAATACTACAGGAACCAAGGATGCTTCACTGTGTAATTGTGCTTTACAAGGATTTACTAGGATACAGATAGACTAAAGGCCCGTTCACACCGGGAAGAATTTCGCGCGCGATATTCACCAACGTTTAATGCCTCGTGATTAAACAAAGGGTGCTAATGTGAGTGTGCACACCCGAGCGAAAAAAGCGTAAAAGCGTAATTTTTTTTAAAAACGCCTCGGTTTGTTTTTTTGGTTTGACGCGCCGCATCAAAAACTATCCGACCAATGAGATTGGCGCTTTTGCTCGCGTGTCTGGAGCTTCTGAAGTTACAGTAAACACAACTTGGGGGCGCTCAAACACAAAACGGTCTTGCCGAGCACACATACGTAACGGCGAATAAGATATACGCCAAGAGACGTCCAGAGCTAACGGCTCTGGTAGCGTCTACACACTGCCAGGAAGAAGACGAGGAAAATGCAAGCCAAGATAAATGTAGAGCTGCTGGTCTCGTTGGTGTCGGAACATAAGCTTTGACATCCCACCTCAATGTTTTTGCCCATCGAAGTGAGTCCCAGCTGCTACTACAGGTAATGCGACTCACCAACAACACTTACTACTGCTCTTGGTAAGGAGTCATTCACACAGCTTGTGTTCTCGGTTCAAAAAACCCTTGAGAGCACAATAAAATGGAACAGAATCCAGGGGTCTGGACATTTCTGTTTTACATTAAGCGCCATCTAATGTCAGGGAATGAATTTGCATGTTCACTCGGCTCATCGTCAGCGAAAATCGCTTGGGTGTGAACACAAAAAACGCGTTGAAAAACGCTGGTGAATAACGCGCGCCGATATTATTCCCGGTGTGTATGGCCCTTTAGTCACTAAAAAGTGCTATGTCAGAGCAGGTTTCAAAAGTTTAATACAATATATTGTGATTGACAGGGCTTATTGAGGAAAACTGAAACTGAAGTTCAGCAGATGATTCAGCACCGACTGAAGAAAGTTGATGATATCAAACACTCCATAGAGTTGAACAAAGTAAGTTTAAGTGTTTATGTATGTCTAGCAGATTAGTTTTAGATTAGTTAACATGGGCAGATGCTATAGCCTTTTCTCTTCTTCAATACTAATCCACAGAGATTCTCGGGCTGGTGTGACTTAACAACTCTCTCAACCTCCTCAGCGAGCTCCCTCTTAAAAAAACCCACGATTCTAGTCTCTGCTCTACCTCAGCGCAAGCAGGACCTGAATCGCCTGGTTTCTTGTTCACAGATGTCTGTCCCTCTTCCCTCGTTAAGAGAGCAGACGAGAGTGGAGTTTTCTCAAGGGAAAAAACTCAAAGTGGCACAAGCAGATCCCTCGGGAACTGATCGTGCATGCTCTGAGCCCAAACAATAAACACACAAGTTGTGTGTCATCAAGTATCATGCATGAATGCACACACTTCCTGATCGTTTTTCACAAACCATGATTACCTTTTTGAAGTTTCCGGTTGAAGCTTACAAACAAAACAGTCCCTGAAGGCTGAAAAACTTGTTGACATGTTCTCCTGGCTCCCCTTATATACTTCCGGGTCGCACTAGTGATGATGTCATAGGCTATCACCGGCCAATAGGATTGCCATGGTTAGATAAGCGCTTCAGATACCGGTTCACGCGGAGTAGTTTGCATTAATTTTTTTGCATTAATTTTAATGTCGGTTGTTGAACATTTCTATTGTAAATATTAATTGTTTAGCTTCATACACCATGTAACCATTGCGTTAGAATTCATACTTGTCTTCTGTGAATGTTAAACCCTGCCTTCTTTGATTTGATTGGTCATCTATATCATTTTGACACTGATTAGCGCTGTAAGACCATTCTTAAAAATTTAATTTTTAAAACTTTTTTGTCAAACAAAAGACAAAAAGAACGTGCGTAATAGAGTGCAGCAGAACAGCATTAAAATACTGAGGGGAATTCTGGTCATTTCTAATTATTGGAGGGTGTTGTGTATTGATCTGACGTCGTTGTGAATAGTTGGCTGCATCCGAATTTTCATACTCTCTTGAGTAGGTACTTATTTTAAGTAATTAATTACTACACGTGTGATATAATGTATGTGCTATATAGTACAAATATGTGTAGAATGAATGTAATTCGGACATGCTACATTCAACATGTTGTCATTATCAAATGACCTATCAAATGACCTACCAGTTGTCTCTCATCACTGCCATTCACAAATCCTCTCCCGTGACCTCATGGATAGTAAAGTGTCCATCATATGCACACTTCAGAACCTCATCTGGGTACTTTTTATGAGCACTGTGAATTTGCACATACTACTCTTGTCGCATACTGTTTCACCAATTATATTGTAGGGAAGTATACAATTTTGGATGCAGCCAATGTTGCTGGCGGGTAACTTGCAGTTTTAAGCATCAACCACTAGTTGCAAAAGTTGCAAAGTGTACCTTTAATCTCGCTAGCCCTTCAGAGTCTCGCGAGAGTGAGCTGCAGGATGAGGATGTGTGTTGTCACTAACATCCTCTGATCCAGCAACGAGTGCTCTGCTGTGTATAAAACCAACCAGCCCAAGAGAGCAGGAGATGGCTGATGAGGGTGAAGAGGATATACAACCCAAACCCTCACTGCCACCCTGCGTATGTTAAGCTGTTGAGTGTTATGGAACGTGCTTCAATGAGGCTTCTAAAAAAAGGCTGTCGTTGGAGCGTGTGAGGAAAGAGACCGCTCGTGACAGACTTCACAAATGGTTTCTTTCCAGCCATAAAACTCCAGCTCTCCTGAGCCTTCCATTCCTGCCGGATCTGCACAATGAGATTCGGAAAGGCATGGAAGAACCTGTATTCAGGACGCATTCATTGCCATCAGTGAACTTCGCTGATGTTGAGGGGATGCGCGAATATGGGTATGTGTTGATGCCCCAATTGATGAGATGTCCGCGAACTATCTCACGGCTGAAGAGACATTGGCGCTAAGTGCTCCGGCCCTACCTCTTAAGCCATTAAAATATGACAGCACGTCAAATGGCAGGGCATACGCGGTGGCGGGTCTGGCACAATGACGGTTTTGCAAGCATACCAGGCTGATCTGCTGACAGATTTGAAGCATTTAAATCTCTCACCCCAAGCGCTGCTTGCATCAGCCTGAGGCAGGACCTATTATGAGTTATTCCTTCAATTTGGAACCCTCCTGTAGGTTTGGCCTCGGGTTTGGTAGTAAGTGTGCTCTTTCGTGCTGTTGATGTTAATAGGATTCCATTTTGTGAATGTAGTTTAGCCCAACGCTCTATTGGCAGCAGGGTGAGCTCTGTAGGTCTTTTTAGTAATTTTGAATGATAGGCCACAGTTCCCTGTAGTAGTAGAGAATGTAAAATCTGTCTTGTAAAATACAAGATGATAGGCCTCGACCCTGATACATTTTTTGGGGTCATGCTGATAGTACTCCCCTTGTTAGGGTCTTTATTTAGAGTACTTTGCTACCTATAGCTTGTATGATATCACCCTTCACCACCCATGCTCAGGTAGAGACAGATTACTTACTCCCTCTCACTTGGGATGGTTGAGTATGTTCCCTTAGAGCCGAAGCATTGCCTGGGCTGACGCCCGTGACATTCGAAACTGTAGGCCTTACAGTAGGCCTGCTCGTTGTCCGGTAGCTTAAGATTGTACTCCCATTTCTTTAAAGGGTCGATAGCACTTTTGCTGAGTACACTGCCAGCTGGCAATGTAAACCTTAGACCTGGAGGCGCTCCCCTTATTAGGGTCCCTTCAGAGTGCCCAGCATCCATAGCTTAAATGGATTAAACTTAAGTGCTTAAACTTAAGCACGGTTTAGATCCAGGATCGAGTAGAGTCACTCCCCTCGTTTGCAAGGGTTAGAAAGCGCTATGCTGAGTTCTACTCTCCAGGATGCCTGTCTCTGTGATCCGATCTGTGAGCGATCACTGCCACTATCTGCAGTCCTCCCCATCCGATGCCTCCACAAGTAAGGCAAAATATGTTAGAGACTCTGTTTAGAAAACAGACAGGTTATTGGCAAGACTAGGTCATTCATTTAGACCAAGTCAGCCTCCCTGGTGGCATGTGCGGTTGACTTCATGTCCCCCTCAGAAAGTGACTGGACGGTACTCCTTTGGACCCCCTGGCCATATTCCCTTAAAGGAACCCCCCTCTAAACTCGGGCTGTGGTATCCATGCCCTTGAGCTTGCTCGGGGTCAAGTCCTTCATGTGAAATTTCTTCCTCGCTTAGTATGAAGCTCGGGCAGTGGCCGTAGGGAATACTGTCACTGACAGCCTGTATGTGACCCGAAGGGGGAGTGTTTTTGGCATTTCAGTGTAACTGCCTCTTTTTGACGTTTTTTGTCACCGCCATAATTTGGCATGCACTCCCCTCAGCATGGCAGTGTGTGTAGTTTGTTCCCCATAGCGATTGACGCAGTCCGAGTTCCCTTTTGAAAGGGAACGTCTCAGGTTACGACTGTAACCTATGTTCCCTGAGAACAGGGAACGAGACACTGCATCTCGTCGCCATGCCTCGGGGATGCCTGCTGAACAGTCCCCTCAAACGATAACTTGTTGACATGTTCTCCCGGCTCCCCTTATTTACTTCCGGGTCGCACTAGTGATAATGACATTGGCTGTCGCCGGCCAATAAGATTGCCGGGGTTAGATAAGTGTTTCAGACACCGGTTCACGCAAAGGTGTTCCCCATAGCGCTTGACGCAGTGTCTCGTTCCCTGTTCTCAGGGAACATAGATTACAGTCGTAACCCCAGAGTTAACCTGAGACGTTCCTTCAAATTGTGCCCTATTTAAAGTTTTTAGGCTTTTAGTATGAATATGTTTTCCTTACTGTTATCTATAAGCTAGTGTGCTCCAAATTCACGTTTAGAAGACCAAACCCAAAGTTGAAAATGAAAATCAGGTTGATGTCAGTATCCAACATCAGATTGACGTTAAAAAATCCAACGTTGGACAGACATTGTATTGTGGTTCAAAATGAAACATCAGTCAGGTTCTGTCATCAACCCGATTTTCATTTCCAACCAAAATCCAACGTCCTTCCGACGTTGGGTTCAGACGTCAACCAAAATGCAACCCCTGCAACCAAAATCATCCCCTGACTGACGTTACTACTTTCTACTCAAGCACCTTGACAGAAATGTAAGGGAGTAAAAAGTACGATATTTGTCTTTCAAATTAAGTTAAAGCAAAACGTTTCCAGAAAAAAATAATACTCAAGTAAAGTACAGATACTTAAAAAGTTTACTTAAGTACAGTACTCAAGTAAATGTACTTTGTTACTGTCCACTATCCGGCATTCGGACCTTCATTTCTTTATTCACAGTAACCCCGCACAAAGAGGAATTACATGAAACTGACCATTTACCGTGAAATATAACCCAACAGCCCAAGTTATAAATTTTTGTTATAAGCTTGCTATTTTGATTATTTATCAAGACAAAGACAGTTTTAGAAACAGATAATTTGATTTATTATGTTCTTGCTCAATAACAGATTTTTAACCAAAAAACTTTCCGTAGAGCTCCTTCAAATTATTAAAGAACTATATCCAAAGGTATTATTATTATTAAGTCATGGCGATATATATATATATATATATATATATATATATATATATATATATATATATATATATATATATATATATATATATATATATGCTAAACATTTCAAACAAATGTTTTTATTTATTTCTGCACTGATTAGTGTGTATCCCAAACACAGAGCAGCGCTCAGAGAGAAATTGTGGACAGCATGCAGGTATTCTCTGATCTGATCCGAGCAGTCCAGAAGGTCCAGGCCGAGCTGGTGCTGGACATCGAGGAGAAACAGAAGAAGACAGAGAGCTGGGCCAATGAACAAATAGAAGAACTGGAGCAGGAAATAGATGTTCTGAAATTGAGAAACACAGAGTTAGGGTATCTCTCACACACTGAAGACCACATTCACTTCCTGCAGGTGAAGCATTTTTACCCTATATTATTTTCATGTAATCTGTTCTTAATTTGTACTAATGTAAAAAGTCTTCACTGTCAATTTTGTTGATGTGGATTATTTGATTCAAATTTAAGAATGATTAAACAAATCTAGAGACCTATGACTATTTAAAAACTCATAAGCAACTTGCATAATTGTACACTGCTAAAAATGACCTCCAAAGTGTTTTGTGATCAATGATGGCTACAGACGTTCAAAGGTAGCAGGATGTTTTACAAGATGTATTATTCAGAGTCTGCTAACTTATGAATGGAAGAAAATGCAATGCCCAATATAGTGAAATAAGTCCCGCCTTCTAAATAAAAGAGACAATTGCTGATTAGTAAAGTCATTGCATTACTGCAGCTGCCGTTAGAAGCTCTGGATGCTACTGAAATATTGAAAATATGTACAGCGAGTGAACAGACTTTCAATTAAAGGGAATTTGATGCTAGTCTCTGTTGTATGCCACACAGCTTCTTTAAAATGTTCACTGTCTTCTCCTCCAGAACTTTACATCATTAATGGCTCATCCAAACACTAAAGACTGGTCTGAGACCTGTGTGCATTCGGATCAGTGTGTTGGCACCACCAGAAGAGCAGTGCTCAAACTAGAAGGGACACTTACAAAAGAAGTAGAAAAACTTGTAGAAATGGGTAAGAACTTTACTGTTACAGTGTTTTATTAATGCACATCACTCTTTTTCTGCCCCTATACTTAGTAGTGCATAATTGTATAGAGTGATGCAGGTATGAAGTCACTTTGTAGGCCAACTAGCAGTTAGCATCACACTGGTTCCCTCGACAAAATCTCAATAGGATTTCCCCTTAGGCTTTTGGATTATAGCAAAAGACAAGCTTTGTGATCAACAAAAGTTTATGATGCTTACAAGTTGTGTCCATCAAGATTCCCAGATGAACACAACGTTTATGAATTTTGAAGTCTAAATGCAGTAGCCAAAAGTAAAAAGCTAAAGGTAGACTACAAAACTAACTACGCCACGGTCCCATGACTTCAACGTCACCACCACTAAGCTTCCAACTACTCTTTCAGTTTTTAATCTAAAAACATTTTTTTATAATTATAACAGTAATTATATTAAAACCGATTTTTATGTCGTAGAATAAAACGTGAAAGTGTCTTAAGCTTGTGTTCACCACTGACCTTATTTCATCCATTTAACCAAAATCCCATTAAAAAAAAACTCATTGACTTCGGGACGATGGAACCAGAAATGCTACAATGCTAACTCGTTACCCTGTTTTGGCCTATGCAATGATGTCATACTTGCACCACTTTATTGAATGTGAACTTGTAGTGTACTTCAAATCTTCAAAGTATATGTAACCTGTCCTTGCAGGTTATATAATATTAATAAAATAAAATTTCTCTGAAGTTTACTAAAAGAGAGTACACTTTCATGGTGGGGCGGATTCCCGGACAGAGATTAAGCCTATTCCAGGACTAAAATGTCTAGGTTCTAATGTAACCCCCGGAATGGAGATAATGTCAGAACTGAACTGATGAAT
Source organism: Siphateles boraxobius (assembly GCF_051911475.1). NCBI lineage: Eukaryota > Metazoa > Chordata > Actinopteri > Cypriniformes > Leuciscidae > Siphateles > Siphateles boraxobius. Next base: position 13,881,306 of record NW_027509119.1, read on the forward strand.
AGGACTAAACAAGCCAATGCACATTGGCATGCAAGATTTGTATTGCGCACCCTGCCCTGCAAATCAGGTATATAAGGAAGTGTGTTGAGACCACTCAACGAACAGGTTCCACTTCAAAGCGTTGGCATGTGTTTCTACGCTCCTCGCAGAGCAGTGTTTCTCATCCCTGCTCCTGAAGGACCCCCGACATTGCACATTTTATTTGTCTTCCTAATCAAACACACCTGATTCAACTCATCAGCTCATTAGATGAAACTCCAGGACTTAAAATGTGTGTTTCAGAAAGAGGAGACTTTCAAAATGAGCAGTGTTGGAGTTCCTCCAGGACAGGGTTGTGAAACACTGTCATAGAGGGTGCTCTCGCCGAAGTGACAGATCACTAATCCTCCACATCCCATACAGAGACCACACGTGGAGGTTCCAGAGATCTGGATGCGAGTTCTAGAGGGTTCTCCGTCTCTGAGAAAGTAGGTCCTTCCTCCAGGAATCCGCAAGGAGCATCAGTTCCGGGAAAAGTATGGTGCAACTAGCAAGACCTGCTCTTCATCCTCCCTGACCATGCACAGTGTCTGTGTGAGAAGTCTCACTGGGGTAAACGCATACTTGCGTAGGCCCCTAGGCCAGTTGTTTGCTAGCGCATCCGTGCCAACAGACCCCTTGGTCAGGGAGTGAAACAACTGGCAATGGGCCAGCAATGTCCGGAGAGGAAAACAGGTCTAGCTTTCCGTCTCCGAAGCATCTCCAAATCAGTTGGACCGTCTGGGGGTGGAGTCGCCATTCTCCTGGGAGTGTGGAGTGTCGTGAGAGCTCATTGGCTGCACAATTTAGCTTGCCCGAAATGTGAACGGTGCAAGGACAGGAGCATCCTTATCCAGCACTGAGGTGAACTGGATGCCCCTTGAACTTAGGGGGACGCCAGATGAACTGAATAGCATAGCTGAGTATGATGGTCCGAACGAGCCAGCGAGACGGCCTGGGAAGCGCTAGCATATACTCATATACTTTGTCAGGAGTACCTGACAAAGTACTCCTTTCTGTCAGGAGTACTTGGACGATGGTAAACGTAGTACAGGATAAGCAGAATAATTGACTATATTTGAATTTTTGAAAAATAATGCACACAGAAGGTCACCCAGTTCACGTTGTGACCGCATTACCACCTTGGGTTTACAGTATTTTTCTAATAATTCAACGGCCAGTCATCAATTATTCTTTATATATATATATAATATAGCGCCATCCTGTTTGCCACATACCCCCATCGCCCCTCACAGGCCGGGGGGTACCCACGAGCCTGTGCCTACACCCCCCCCGGCGGCGGCAATCCCTGGGGGTATGGACCGACAAGCCGAGGGCAACGGAGACGGAAGCATGAGGAGTGACAGATCGAGAGAGGGGAGAAAAAAAAATAAAAAAAAATAAACCTGGTCCGGTTCCCACAACGTGCTACCATCTGGTCCTCCACCAGCTGGGCGATCTCCTCCACGCTGCCTGGCGGTGACGCTGGGTAGCCCTCAGTGGACGCAGACGGTAGGAGTCCCCCGCTCCCTGCTCCTCCCCTTTTCCTGGTGGATGGCAGCAGGCTCCGGCCCACGGCAACTCACTCCAGCGCACCGCCTCGAGCGTCCATGGCCGCTCCTCCCCCACTCCTTGCTCCTCCCCTACCCGGCGGATGGCAGCAGGCTCCGGCCCACGGCGAGTGGCGGCGACTCGCGCACCATGGTCGATGGCACCACGGGTTTCCCCACAGCGGCGAGGACTCTCTGACAGGGTGTTCCTCCCTCTTCCCGGGCTTTGGCACCAGTGTAGCAATGTTCAGGGTAGAAGGAGGTGGGAACCGGTGAACATTCAAACACATTTTATTTAAAATAAAACAAAAAAACCAAAATACCGCCAGCAGCCCCTCGCGGACGACTGCTGGCTACCGAAATTAAACATAACTGCCAGCAGCTCCTCGCGGACGACTGCTGGCTTAGATAAAATACAAATACAAAAACCAAAACACAACGTAAAACCAGGCCTGTTCCTCTCTCGATCATCCACGTTGTCGCCCCTCCTTTATGCTTCCGCTCCTCCGTGAGAGATGCGAGACCGGTGTGGATCACAGGTGTTGCTCATTAGCAATCGCACCACCGGCCTCGCGCCGTTCTCTCACGTCCCTCGGCCGTCCTGTTCGCCACAATGATATAAATTATGGTCATACAGATAAGAGTAAGACAAAACTGTAAAGAGTCGAAACTGTAAAGAATCAATTTTTTTTGTGTACACTCAACACTCACAATAAAAAGAAAACATTGTGCTTTTGTAAAATAAAGAAAACAAAAAGGATGCCACTTTCTGCCGTCCCAGTTCTTTACGTGTAGTTAGTGGAGCGTGTCACAAAAATTAATCAAAACTCAGCATATACCGGCTTTTAGCAAGTTCTTCCGTGCCATCTGAATTCTTGTTTAGGGTTGGTGCATAGATTGTCTCTTCTTCTCTTTTTTCTGTTTTGTCGGTTAACAAACAGCATTCTGGATTGCAGTGTGGATTGACTGTGATTGTCCGTACCGTCAAGGTTCAGAATGAATATATTTATCGTTACACCCCTATTATATATACTGTGTGTGTGAGTGAAACTGCAACCTATGTTTCTTAGCACTCTTTTAAAAAGCGCAGTTTATAATAATGTCAAATTAATTTCTTTATTTTAGATTACATTTTAAAATATCGTATTTTAATAATCTTTTGTTGTGTTTTAAAGTACACATTTTATGTGTTGACTAACATACAAATGCACAAACATATTATTATTCAATGTTACTAAATGTATGTATATTTTAAACATATTTTAAATGTCCGAAATTGCAACTTGATCATTAAAAATATTGTAATTGTGCAAATATATGACATGATATAAAAGTTTTTTCTAAAGTTTTAATAAAGTAAAATATAAATTATAAAAACCTCTCAAGTACAATCAGACCTATAAAACAGTTACTTTATTTATTTTTGTCATCTTAAACAGAGCTGAGGAGGGTTCAGAAGTACTCAGGTAATGTTTCCTTGTTCATTTAATCAGTCATATATCACTAGACCACTTTGCATTCAAGTGGGTTTATCTCTGCCTGGTCTGTTTGACAATCTACTCATGTTTCTGTTGTATGTCCCCGTGAAGTGGATGTAACGTTTGACCCGGACACGGCTAACCCTTGGCTGCAGCTATCCGAGGACAGGCATCAAATGCGTCATCTCGGAGCATGGCAGGACCTGCCCGATACACCAGAGCGTTTCGATACGGTGGTTATTGCACTCGGCTGTGAAGGAATGTCCTCCGGACGCCATTACTGGGAAGTTCAGGTGGGCGATAAGGACGACTGGTACCTAGGTGTCGCCCGGGAATCTGTTAACAGAAAAGGGAGGATTTCGGTGAGTACGGCTCACGGTTATTGGGCTTTAGCTATGAGAAAAGGCCGAGAATATCGTGCTTCTTCCTCTCCACCCCTCTTGCTTTCCATCGAGCCCAAACTGAAGAGAGTGGGCGTATATGTGGACTACGAAGAAGGACAGTTGTCATTCTATGATGTGCAAAACAAAAGTCACATCTACACCTTTGTGGACTCGTTTAAAGATAAACTCTTCCCGTTCTTCTACCTCTACTGCTGCGATAAGTCCTCTGACACTATGATAATCTGTCCCATGCAAGAGACATCTCATACTAAACAGTGCTGAAACATGAGCTCCACAATGACTTGGTCTGGTGACAACACCTGCAGTAGCCTACTGCTGTTTCTATCGTGTTACTATGTGTATTTGAGAACTGCTTTCTTTGCCTTTATTTCCTGACTGTTGTATTGACATTTAAAAAAAAAAAGTAATCAGTTTTATTGCATGGCCATAAAAGAGCAATTATGACAAAGAACCAAAGCATACAAAACAAATGAATAAATATAATCCATTATACTCATTTACTTGTGCATTATGTTTATAATTGAATAACTGAATGTTGAAATAAACATGTAAATCAGTGTAAGTGTATTTATTAGACTTATTTCCACATCAAACTATTAAAATCCCTCTGCAAGTTTCACCATTATTTTTGTTAGTGTGTTATTGGAACATGGTGTACAATATTAAAAGTATAAATTTTCAAACATGTTAATTAAAATATACATTTTTGATATAACTTTTGGACAGCCTTTTTGGAAATTTGTTTACATTTTTATAGTTTACATGGACTAGTTAAAACATATTGAATAAAATTAAAAACATATTGTAAAAAAAGAAATAGAAGCAGTAAATACTATTGATTTTTTTTCCACTTCAAAATTTCACATTTCATTCAGTGTGTTACTTGAAATGTAAAAAAAAATTTGTACACCAATTTGTTTTTCCAGTGTAGGGAACAGGCAATATAGACTTATAGACTAATATGACCGACCTTGGCAGGGGGGGTTCGAGAAAATTATTTATAAGGTGGCAAAGGGATAGCAACACCAAAGCAAGAGCTAATGCAAAGTTATTGTGAATGTATGGCCTGACATACACATCCATGTAAATGAATATGGAAAAAACAGTTGCATTACCACAAAGTAATCTTAATGTTTAAAAACATCCAAAAACCCCAACAGATTCATATCAAGAAGCTTATATATGTCAGGATACAGGGACGAGACAGAGGTGAGTGAATCCAAACAAAGTTTATTTTAGTGACACAAGTGCAAAGTTGAATATTTCAAAGTTCAGAAGTGGATTCGGTGCAGATTACTATGAATGGGGAAGATCACAGATGAGTTAATCCTCTTCAGGTTAGTTAACGTGAAAACAACCACAATTCGGTAATACTTGTCTGTCTCTTTCAGATGTGACCACAGCCAAGTCACACTCAGGAGGAACACAGGAGGCTCGAGGGTATACAGGATTTCCGGATACAAAGACTCAGGCGGGGACACTGGAGACAGCAGAACAAGGACACAGAGGTTAGTATACGATACTTAACGGGTACAGGATACATCGGAGATTTCAGGAGACAATGGTTATGGTCTGTTCCTGTTGGAGGCTTGACAAAGATAAAACGAAAGCTGGGTATTTTATTGAACTGGTTGCTGATTGGGAACAGGTGCAGGGAATCAGAATTCTGGTGAGAGTGATCGCTGAGTGGTGACTGAACTTGATTGGTTCCTGACATTACCCCTCCCTCCAGAGTCCGTGCCAGCGGACTCAGTACCCCAACGTCGTGGGGGTCACCTCGAGGTCTTGGGGCAGGTCTGTCAGGATATTGTGCATGGAATTCGATGAGTAACATGGGATCGAGGATGTCTTTACGGGGGATCCAACACCTTTCCTCCGGTCCATAATCCTCCCAGTCTATCAAATATTCTAACTGACCACTTCGACGTCGGGAATCTAATATCTCCTTTATCGTGTAGATGGTTTCGGCTTCGATGGGGGGTACTGGAGGATTGTTTTCTTGATCTAAATCTGTAGCTGGAACAGGTACAGGTGGATGATGAGGTTTCAAGAGAGAGACGTGAAATGAGGGGTGGATACGATACTGAGCCGGTAGCTGGAGCTGATAAGTCACTGGGTTTATCTGTTTTACAATGGGAAATTGGCCGATATATCTGGGACTTAATTTTCGACAGGGTAATCGTAGGCGCATATCTTTTGTCGAAAACCAAACCAGTTGTCCAGGCTGATATTCGGGAGCATTCTGTCGATGAACATTGGCAAAGTGTTGTTGACGGTTCAGAGCTTGCTGGAGATGGTGATGGGCTTGATTCCAAACTCTCTCACTGTTCTGAAACCAGGCGTTGACTGCAGGGACTTCAGAAATTTCACCTGACCATGGAAACAAGGGTGGCTGGTAGCCCAAAACACATTGGAACGGGGTTAGGTTGGTGGAAGCTTGTCGAAGAGAGTTTTGTGCGTATTCTGCCAATACCAGGTATCGACTTCAGAGATGTTGATTTGGGTTGCAGAAAGTTCGAAGGAAACGGCTGACATCTTGGATTTTCCGTTCTGCCTGACCATTAGCTTGTGGGTGATATCCTGACGTTAGACTCACTGTGACGTTCTTTAAGGTGAAATATGCTCTCCATACCTTTGATATAAACTGAGGTCCTCTGTCAAACACTATATCCTCTGGTATGCCGAAGTTCCGAAAGACATTATCTATTAATACTTCTGCAGTGACAAATACTGTGGGCAAGGTTTAGAGGAATCAATTTGCAGGCTTTTGAAAAACAGTCAATGGCTACTAGGATACATGTATTCCCCTCTGAGGGAGGAAGGTCAGTGACAAAGACCACTCCTATGTGTGACCAGGGTCTCTGTGGAACAGGTAAGGGCATGAGTTTCCCGGTTGGTAGATGACGGCGGTTCTTGTTCATGGCACACAGTATACATCCTTGGATAAACGTCCTTATATCTTGTACCATGTTAGGCCACCAATAGCGAGTCTGGAGTGTGAAATGAGTCTTGTTTATACCTGGGTGTCCCGTACCCACAGATGAATGCGGAGAGGAGATCAGGGGAGTACGGAATTCTTCAGGAACATAGATTTTCCCGGCTGGACACTCTGGCGGATTGGGTTGACGTTGGGACAGTTCGATGAGTTGTTCATTTAGATCCCACTGGATGGGATTGACAAACATTTTCTCTGGCAGGACATTCTCAGGTTCCTCCGAATTGACTTCTGGAGAATGAAGACGAGACAAGGCATCTGCTCTAACGTTCTTTGACCCAGGACGGTAGGAGATCTGAAAATGGAAACGAGTAAAGAAGAGTGCCCATCTGGCCTGGCGGGGGTTAAGTCTCTTGGCATCCTTCAAGTACTGGAGATTTTTATGATCGGTAAGAACTAAGAATGGATGTTTGGCTCCCTCCAACCAGTGTCTCCATTCCTCCAGAGCGAGCTTAACTGCCAGGAGTTCCCGATTGCAAATGTCATAGTTTACCTCTGCAGGAGATAGTTTCCGAGAGAAGAACGCACAAGGTAGTGGCCTTGGTGAGGAAGTGGAGACCTGGGATAGTACAGCTCCTACTCCTGTAGTGGAGGCATGTACTTCAACAATGAATTTCTCTTCAGGATTAGGGTGTTGTAGTAGTGGAGCTGTGGTGAATGCTGTCCTTAATGCCCTTGAAAGCTTCTTCTGCTTCAGTGGTCCAAAGGAGTGTCTTCGGTTTTCCCTTCAGGAGAGAGGTAAGTGGGGCGGTAATCAGGCTGTATTGGTGAATAAACCTCCTATAGAAATGTGCAAATCCTAGGAAACGTTGTAATTCCTTGATCGACAGTGGAGTGGGCGAGGAAGTAATGGCTTTGGTCTTACGATCATCCATCGCTACTCCCTTCACACTGAGGTGATAACCAAGGAATTCCACTGAAGTTTGATGGAACAAACACTTTTCAGCTTTCAGGAACAAGGAGAATTCTCGTAACCGTTGGAGTACCTGGGAGACATGTCGTTGATGTTCCACTGCGTCTTTTGAGTAGATCAAGATGTCGTCAATGTAGATTATGACAAACTGATACAGATAGTCTCTGAAAATTTCATCCATAAAACTTTGAAACACAGAAGGAGCGTTTACCAATCCATATGGCATAACCAGATATTCGTAGTGCCCTGCTGGTGTGATGAATGCGGTCTTCCACTCATCGCCCTCTCGGATTTTAATGAGGTTATACGCACTCCTCAAATCCAACTTGGTGAAGATCGTGGCCTCTCGAAGTTGCTCAAGTGACGAGGGAATCAATGGGAGCGGATAACTGAACTTCACGGTGATTTTATTTAAGGCTCTGTAGTCAATGCATGGTCTCAAACCTCCATCCTTCTTCGGGACAAAGAAAAAACTGGCAGCAGCGGGTGAAGTGGAAGGTCGAATATACCCCTGTTCTAGCGCCTCTTCAAAGTATCGTTTCATAGCGTCTTGCTCAAGGATAGATAAAGAATAAATTCGACCCTTGGGGGTGGGTTCACCAGGAATTAACTCGATGGCACAATCCCAGTTTCGATGGAGTTGTAGCTTGGCTGCTTCGACAGGGTTGAATACATCAGAAAATTTAGAATAGCATGATGGAATGGCTACAGAGAGATTTTCAATGGGGCTCTCAATGGAAGTCGAGTTTACTGGGAGGGCATCAGGTAGGTTGACGCTGGACGAGATTGAAATTTCTTCATTCACGGAAGATCACATGCAACCCCAGTTCAAAATTTTCCCAGATTTCCAGTTGATACTCGGTTGATGTCGTATTAACCAAGGACGACCAAGGATAAGATCAGACTGACTATTCTCAAGGACAAATGGTTCATGATGGGTGTCTTCAACACAAAGTAAGATAGGGTTGATCTTGTAGGTTACATACCCCTGATTGATGATTTCTCCGGTTACGGCATGGGTGGCGTATGGTTTGGGAATGGAACACTTGTGGAGTTAGAGTCTTTGACAGAGCTGGCCGGAGATGAAATCTCCTGCTGATCCTGAGTCCACGATGGCTGTAACAGAAACATGAAAGTTTGTGGATTTCAGAATTACTGGTATCGTTAACGGGGCTGACACATAGGCGGATGTGAAGACTGAACTCACAAGCATTCTCGGTGGTCTGGTTGGACATGAACAAAGAAAATGTCCCTTCATACCACAGTACAGGCATAACTTCAACTCTCTCCGTCTAACACGCTCAGTTTGAGATATTCGATGAGTATTCACTTGCATCCTTTCTACAGTTTCTTCTGAAGAGCATTCAGCAGGATATTTATATGGCGATATGGGTGTTGGAACTTCGCGATAGCAGCCCTGAGACCTTTAATGCACACGTATAGCTTGCTGAATGAATTTCTCAACCCCCAGGCTGTCGTCGTAAATCGAGAGCTGAAGGCGAATGGCAGGATTAAGACCGCGTCGATAGACAGATGATAGCTTTTTCGTTCCATCCACTGTTAGAAGCTAGAGTGCGAAATTCTAGGGAGTACTCAGCAACTGACCTTTTGCCTTGCCGTAATTGTACAGTTTATCACTGATGGATGCATCATCAACAGGATGTCCGAAAACTTCCTTGAAATGTTTCACGAATTCTTGAACAGAAATAATCCCCGTAGATTCCTGCATCCACAACGCTTCAGCCCATCTTAAAGCTGCTCCGGACAACTGCTGGATAATGAAAGCAACTCTTGATCTTTCAGTGGGATATAGCTGGGCTTGTTGCTCTAAAGCAACTGAACATTGTAACAAAAATCCGTTGCAATCCTCCGCCCGACCGGTGAACGGCGCTGGACGGGACGGTGGACTAGCGAAGCAAACCAGAGAGGAAGCGGTGTTTGCGGAAGTGCTAGCTGTGGGTAGTACAGGATTTGCTGTGGCAGCTGGGGCTTGCGTAGAATTTGTCGAGGTCGCGGAGGTTGTAGGTTGCATAGGATTCGTAGCAGTGAATGTAGGTTGCGTCGGATCCATTCTCTTCCCCTTTATTTTTATTTTTTGGTCAAGCCTTCTGTCAGGATACAGGGACGGAGACAGAGGTGAGTGAATCCAAACAAAGTTTATTTTAGTGACACAAGTGCAAAGTTGAATATTTCAAAGTTCAGAAGTGGATTCGGTGCAGATTACTATGAGTGGGGAAGATCACAGATGAGTTAATCCTCTTCAGGTTAGTTGACGTCAAACAACCACAATTCGGTAATACTTGTCCGTCTCTTTCAGATGTGACCACAGCCAAGTGACACTCAGGAGGAACACAGGAGGCTCGAGGGCATACAGGATTTCCGGATACAAAGACTCACGCGGGGACACTGGAGACAAAGGAAGCAAGGACACAGAGGTTAGTATACGATACTTGACGGGTACAGGATACATCAGAGATTTCAGGAGACAATGGTTATGGTCTGTTCCTGTTGGAGGCTTGACAAAGACTAAAACGAAAGCTGGGTGTTTTATTGAACTGGTTGCTGATTGGGAACAGGTGCAGGGAATCAGAATTCTGGTGAGAGTGATGGCTGAGTGGTGACTGAACTTGATTGGTTCCTGACAATATCATTTGCACTGTAAAAAAAAAAAAATCACTGAAATGAAAATGAAATTACTGTATATTCCATGTTAATACCTGCATTACTTTCACAGCAATTAAACAGTATGACCTACAGTATGATTATACAGTATGATCTTGTATCTAACTGCACTCTCATACATTTCTTGTAAAATCTACAGTTGTCACAGAGTTGCAGAGGAGGATGAAAGAGTTGAGAAAACAGTACTTTACTGACAATTTTACTGTAAAAAAGCTTGGCTTTACTGTGAGTTTTAAGTATTGGAAACCATAAAAATTACTGTAAACAAACAATATCATTATGTATTTCTACAGTGCATATGTACTGTGAAGGCATAGCATGCAATGCAGAATAAATAGATTATGCTGTGTAGTTATTTGATGGTTTTATCTGAGATGCTGTACTTATTTTTGGTCTACTCTTAGCAGATTGTGGTGTTGGTTTATTTTGTAATGTTCAGAGTTTATCTTGTTATTATTATTAGTAGAATTTCACCATGCTGTGTTTTGTATGTGGAGAATTGATGTATGTGCTTATAAGCTTATAAGGAGGTGAAAACGTGTCCTCCAAGATGATGACACATCTTTTAAATATGTACCTCAGCCATTGCTTTACTATTGTGAAAGATAATACAAACAGTTATGAAATAATAATAAACAAGATATTTGTAAAAAATAAATAAAATAAGATATTGGTAAATGTTCATGCTGAAATTAAAATTTGAATGGGAATAAAAAGAGAACCAACTTGCCAAGTAATAAGGTGTCCCAGACATATCCTATCCAGACAGTATTAGACTTCTCAGAGAACCTCTGCGTTAGCTGAGAAGCAGCAATTTTCCGATTCATGAACAAATAAAAAAACAGTCAATTTGTACGGGGCACTGCGCTGCGGGTTCCCTTTCGATTTCGGTTCTCTCGACATTGTGTCTTCTGATACAATGGGGAAACACCTTTAACCGAGAAATACTGAAGCCTAATTGAATAACACTGTTGTTCCACAATGGCCAATGGTGCTTAAGCGTGCGGAATGGGGGTGGACTTGTTCCGTATATAAAGGGCCGGTGAGCGGCATTGCCTCAGAGTCTTACTCCTTTCAAGAAAGTATATGCAAGGAGTCTCTCTCGCCGTTGATTCAGCACGCATAGCAGATGGCGCTTCTGCGGTGTGGGATTACAAATTTAAGAATCTGTTTAAGATATGTTGATCCTACATCTTGACATAACATCAAATTAAGGTGAAGTACATTGCATTAAGCATTTAAGCTTTAGATAATGACATCAGATGAATGCAAGAGGTGTTCTACCAGTTCCTATTCTCTTTATTGTAAGTCAAATGAACCATGATACTGATCCTATCAACTTGTGTCTTAAATGTCTTAAATTGTCCTATTATTTGAATAGTTATGCTGATTGGATTAGGACTGGTACTTGATTTGAATGCTTTGTTTAAGGTTGTCAGCCAGGTGCTTTGTCCACATTTCTAAGCACTGCCTCCTAAAATCTATATAAACTAGAATGTATCACTGCCTTAGTTGGACTTGAATACTGTAGCAACAAACAGCACATTCTCAATAAAGAATCCTGTTGAAGATACATTCAAGTCTCCTGGTCTTCGCTTCTGAAATTTCCAACAGCAGCGATCCCCTTTAGCGTACCTGCAAGAACTTTGTAGATGACATCAAGAAAGTCTTGCAGCATCTGTTGCGGATCCCAATGAGCTCCTCAGGGCTGTCGCTGTGAAGGAATTTTAGGCATTTATTCATTTATATTTATTTGTTGCTATATAAATACGTGTTATGATGTGGTCAGCATACACAAAAACAATGTAACCAATGTAACTGAAACTAAACAGCGTCTCTGCGCATTGAAAGACTGTCACTCAGCGCGCAGTTGTTATGCCAAGGGACTGTCTTTGAGTGAGTCATTAAACCGTTCATTCAACAAAAACGTTCAAAAAAGCTGATTCCTTAAATGATAGATGTAATGAAACAAGGTGTTAATTATTTTTTAACTTTGAGCTCCACTTTTCAAGGCAAAGCTGAAGCAATGCTTCACTTAATAGAGACCAATGGCATTGATTCAATGCGTGACTCACTGCTTTCCTCCCACGGCTTCCTCGTGCTGTGTTATGCTGACCAGCGCTGACGCCATTCATGGTAAATACCCTTACACGTTGTAGGGTCTGGACCAATCAGACACACACTAATTATTCATATTCAATATATTTAATGAATATAAAGGTCTATGAAACTCTCCCCCAAAACTAACCTCACAAATGAAGTTACTTTGTCAGCCGGGTGTCCGGTTACAGAACACTTTAAGACTGATAACAGACTTTACGACCTCAAAAGGAATGTGGCCACATGCGCCACATGCTTAAGAGAGAGAGACCATCTTTAATTAAATAAACTTTGCGGTGTTACTCTGATCTATGAAGGAACATGCCTCACAGAAACTGTGATGATTTACTGTCTCGTGTACTATTAGGTATAACAACATGGTATGTTTGATTGGGGTGTATGTGGTTGAACAACCACCCAACGGTCAATATAACCTCACCTGTATCATGCTTCCTAGCAAATTAATCCTCATTTAATGACACACACTTTGATGTACATCACCTTCTCTTAGAATGCAATGTGAATTTGTTATGTCTATTTGAGCTTGAATGAACAGTCTAAGCATGCTGGGGACAAAGACCATAAATCAACTAAGAGCCGCTTCCCCTCTCGGACATGTCACCTTACTCATAGGTCCATTCAAACCTTAGGGGTTGGTTCTTTTCTCAGGGTATATCAGAGGCAGGCAACAGTGACCGCCCTCTCTTAGTTTTTTCATCCAGCCGCAACACTGTTCTGGTGAGACTGGGGAGCCCCCTCCCCCTCCACGGGGGGCCCAGGGCCCAGCAGGCCTCGATTCCAACCAGATCCGGCCTCATGGAAAAGAGAGATGACTCTCTCACAAAGAACCAAGGACAATCTCAAGAGTTTAGGAACAAAGACTCCAACCAACAACGACTCCAATCACCCATCCTTCCGACTTCCTCACTTCTCCTGGGCGCTCGGCGTGGCCTCAACAGAGTCCCAGGCCTTCACCAAACCAGTCATGCGTTCCTGGAGAAAGAGAACGCTCAACCAACTTCCACTTGACACTGCCGGAACCATCAACGACTTCAATTTTCAACAACTTCAAGAATTGTTCCCATTACAAATGCAAGTATTCAATTCAATGAAATGTGAAAATGAAATTCTGATGGTTCTTCTCATAGACCCTCTTCCGGTTTCCAATTTCATCCTATCACTAACCTATTTATGTATTCATGTGTGTATGTTGTTTAGTTTATTTATATTCATATAAATATCTATATTTAGTTAATAAAACTTGTACATAATATGTATTTGGTTCTGTTTTGTTTGCAATACAAGTCACTTTACGATCACGGTTTTTGCTACTGGCTCAAAGTACTGTACAGGCGAAGAAATAATTATTCTTCGGTGGCCATGGAAGATACCCTTTTCTTAGAATAAATTAATAATCAAAAGAGTTCGTTGGAAGAACTGATTAATTGATTGTAATATTAATTCAGCCACATCAAGTTAATCCAATTAACTGACCCGAATATTTATAATTAATAATAACAAGATATTATTGATTATTAATATTTCCAGAAAGCTGAGTTCCTTACATAATGGTGGAGAATTTTAAGGCATCGTATTAAACATTGTATGCAAGCAGACAGTAATCAATCATATGTTGTCCCATAAGTTTTATTAACATCTCATACATGCACGTACAAGTTTCTGAGTAAATCAGCAAAACTATAGCTTGAATATGCCTTCCTACGAATGGCAGAAAGTTCACAAATGCCATAATGCATATTTAAATCGTACGATAAGAAACTCCTGATATTAGCGAAGAAAGCCTAATTTCAGATATAAATCGAGCATAAGCCTTCTCTGACGAAGAAATCTCAGATTAGCCGCGCGCATAAATGGTACCAGAACTAATTAACCTGATATGGACGAAGAAATCTCCATTTTCAGCATTTTTGAATGTGATCTGAGCGATGTTCCTCAATCACCGATTAAGGCCTTATTATGCGTTACGTCATTGTATTCATATTAAACCGCTGAAGCGCTCATATGAAACAATCGCGTCGAATTAATGGTATAAATTCTAGCTTAGCTAACTAGTAATTTGCCATTGTCTGTGAAAGAACGGTGCTGTTTTGATTTGTTAAAAAGAGTCACTCACACGCAACGTCGTGTCTAAGCGAGAGACTCAGTGCAAACTGTCAGCACAGCTCGATCGCTGCTCCGAACGATCTGTGTTGTTGGTTGGCATTGCGTCCGGAACGCGAGCAGGCGTTCCTATCTAGTTTTTCTGACAACAGCACCAATCTCACAGACCCTCGTGTAAACAAGCGACGGTTGTAGCCAATAGCTCCCTCAATCCTAACTTACACGCATGACTTACAAGTAAAACCCTCTACCTCGAGTGATAGTTTTAGCACCGCCTAAAAACTTAGACACGTTAGAGCGTAAAGTGTAACCTTAAACCAAAGACTATAGATTTTGCGTGATTTGAACTGAGTGATTTGAACACGAGTAATGAGAGTCAAAGCTCTTCGAGGCTTTGAATCAAAGGAGTCAACTGAGTCACAAATGACTCTTTGTTTGAAGCGCCCTCGCTGGCGACCCCTGCTGGTCAAAACAGTGGAAGTGTAGCGGAAACTCAAATCAACGGAACACCTTTTACAAACCAATCGCAAAGGTTTTATCAAAAGGTGTAATCAGGTAATGGCAATCCGCGAGCTACCTAATATCGTTTAAAATGAGGTGTCTTTCAAGGCATAATATCTTAGTAAACCGTAGGGCTCGTTTTATGAAAGCTTGACTTGAAAGTCAATCAGACCCTTTATCAAATGCGTCATTAAATGTGTACGAATCTATAAAGTGATACGAGATCACATAGAGACCAGATACACAATGGTTCACGAACCGTTGAAATTTAAAACAATTTCGAAACAGCTATGACGCGTAACGAAGCCCAGTTTAATAAAATCACGTGACCTTAGCAGTGATACACTCCGAATGATTTGAGACGAATTATTCACCCTTTAAACCACCCTCTTCTCTCTCTCTTTCTCTCTCTCGACCCCTTCCTCTTGGTTTCACTTTCAGATTGAAACCCAGATACTTTGGGTTTTTATTTGTGTTTCTTTTATTTTTACTTAAATCTACCCCTATTTTATTTTGTGTATTTACACCTGTTGAGCCTGAATAGTCCTATTCAGTTAAATTGAATTTAATTAAATTGGGAATTTAATTAAATCAATTTGCTTAGTCAAGTTCCCCTCTAGTTACCAGAGCTATGAGAACACACAATGTTTACATACATTTTATTTTTTTTTATTTTTTTTTTTAATTTAGTTATTTACGTTTGTTTCAGCCTGAATTCTTATATTCAGCTAAAGAAAAAAAGAAGGGCTTAACTAAATTTGAAATTTAATTAAATTACTTGATACGCTTCCCTTTCCTTTTAGTTTTCTTAGAGCTATAAGGACGTTCTAACTTTACCTTTACCTTATTTTAGATCACTAGTCACTATCCTCATCTTCTCTCTCTCTATAGGATTACAATATCTAGCGACTGTTGTTTCCATAGCGAGTTACACAGGTCATTAATATCCTACTTCTTGTCTGTGTTTTACCCATCCTCACTCCTTAGCACCAAGCTAAGTACATGAAGTACGGCTAAACACAAACGCACAGTAGGCCCCAGACAGAACTGGAAACACTTCCCATTGTTTCTTCTTCTTCTTTTGGACCTTGAGATGTCTGATATGTCCCTGGTAGCTTAGTCTAACAGCAGCATAACCCATAAGTGACTCCTGTTTACCTATGTCTCCTAGCTAAACCTAAATAGGTAAAACACTCCTTTCTTCCTCTTCTTTTCTGGTTTCATCCCATTGTTTTATTTTGGTTTTGCTCTATCTGTTACTCTCGTAGCACAACATGTGAGAAGAACCATCAGCATTTTTGAGTAATAGGTTATGACATGTAAGAGCCCAGTCATCAGTCGATGCTGCTTAAAGCACGTCAACTAAGATACTCAAAACTTTTTTTTTTTGTTGTGTGTGCTCACCAACACTAAATTTTAGCTGCTCCACATAGCCATTCTCCCACACAGATAGCTCACCACCTCTGTAGAAACTTGCATTTGCCTTTGCCATTTCTCTCTCGTGTTCCCACAAGTGTTCCAGTAGGCCTCAGACACCCAGCCCTGCCACCAGGACCACCTGAAGACCCGGCAGAGCAGTGTCATGGACATCCTTCAGCCTGAAGCAGGCAACGACCTGCCACGGCAGAGGAAGGAACAGTTAGGCAACAATGAAAGCAGACGTCTGACACCCAGCCTGAGCCACCAAGAGCTGACCAGCATTATCTTCTCCTTGGCCATGCTCCCGCAGGCCTCAAACAGGAGGTAAATGAACTAACGCTGCCAGCCACAGGACTCCACAGAGAACGAACCCTGCTCAACGGGAGAAGGCACAGGACAGATGCAAGGACCCTGACAGAGCAGAGCAACTGAAAGAGATCATCAGTTTTCAGGCGGACGACAGCTCTGAGCACCTGCAAACCGACGGGTAAAGAACTGTTTCACTCAAAGAACTTAAAGAAATGGTTGAACTCAAAGAGAGCTAAAGCCATCAATGTGCAGCGGAAGTCCGAACACTGACTTAGCGATGCTGTAACATTATTGACGCACTCCATGTGGTCCAAAGAGAGCTGCAACAGTCCAACCCACTGCAAATGGACCACACAAGAAAGATGGACCCTGCTGACCTTCACATTAGCAGCGTAAGCTTCCCCAGCCCTGCACAAAGGGGGGAGGAGCCAAAGCCCTCGGCTTAACACTTCACCAGACAGTGCCCTGAGAGCCCCTGCAGCTGCAGGAGGAAAAGGTAAATCAGACAAACCCTGAAATGGCACATGAATACCCCTTTTCCACCAAGGCAGAGCTGGTGCTGGTTCGGAGCCAGAGCCTAGTTTCAATTCGGTTCTTTGGTTTTCCACACGCAAAGCACCAGCTCCGAACCAGGAAAAGTGGTTCTTAAGTAGCACCAAATCATTGCTGGTCTAGAACAGAGCCAAGTAAGAACCACTTGCGTCAGGGGCTGGGGGCGGGGTTACCGTGACCAACAAGACGAATAGAAACTTGTGACCGCCATTTTTAAATAGCAGCTAGTCGAGCTAATAGCAGCTCGATTATAAATATCCGTCTATGTAAGTTACGGCGAGCTGCACAAACGCGTTGGACTCCGATGTATTTTGTAAACCCATGAGCATCCATAGTATTGCAACGTCCGTTATTGTTGATGGCTTGTTCGAGATGCATCGGAGCGGCGCGGACCGATCGGAGCTGCGGGAGTGTTTGGAGAACATACGACTCCTTGTGCTTTTAGATCGCTATCGCAGTGTTTTGATGTCATGCGGAGATCGATCTGCGAGAAGCCGATGCATCTCGAACAAGCCTGGCGTACTGTTTGGCGCTACCGCACTAGCGTTGCTGGGCAACATGAGACGTATACAGTGACGTAAGATCTGGCTCTGTTGTGGCTCTCTAGCCGGTGGAAAGGCAAATCGGTTCTTATTAAGCTCGTCAGTCGAACCCACTCTGAACCAGCTTTGGCTCTGGCTCTGAACCAGCACCCGGTTCTTGTTGGTGGAAAAGGGGTAGAAGTGACACTCAACAATCTCAAGTGAAAGGTCAGAAACATCCCTGCCAATCTACGAGACATTGATTTTCACCTGCAGTCTCCAACCGGTATGGCACACCGAGACAGACTCCATCTGATCTGGACACATCCAGCCCAGCTGGGCCCTGCCCAAACACCAAGCAGGACAGACCTAGAAGGCCCTGTGCTACCACCACCAACTCCGAACGAGTTGTCTGTGGAACTTACAACGAACCTGTGACGGAGGAGGACACCAGCTTCAAGAAACTTTTCCTCCAAAACCAGTTAGTCACCATATTTTCACCTGCCCCCACGCAATGCCCACTCAACGATGTGTGACCTGATGCGGAAGGCCTCTAACACAGAAGGCCTCCCCAGAAAGGGTTCCTAAGACCCCATTGATCCTGAACTGCAAAACCAGAAGCCACACAGCATGAACACAATGCAAGACTCTGCTAAAAAGTCCCTGGTCAGCATAGGACATAAAACTTTTAAAGTAGATGAAAATGGGTGCTCAAAGAGCAGCAAGACTCTGCATTAGTAAAAATAGAATTTTACTGATATAAAGAAAATCTTGAATGGACGTGTAAGCCTCACCTGCCAACAGACTATGCACAACTCTTTTGAAACAAACATTTGCTACATGCTGGTTGAATTGGCACTGCTACATTAGTTTCCATGACAATGAAGGGTTACAGGAAACACTAGCTCCAAATAGGGCATACCTTGACGCCATAGTGTAGGAAAACCACCTGCGTTTTAAACTACTGTTAACCTACAGGCGTGCATTTGACCATTGCGGTCCAACTGGAACACAACATGCGATACGCATTTTGATCACTGGTTGCTGGCTTGTCTAAATGCAGATAAAACGATAGCGGGAATTTACATCTCTACTGTAAGTGAAAGAGTCTTAGATTTCCAACTGGTATTAGTAAGTTCAGCATTAAAGCGTAAGTCTGTTTGACAAAGGAATCTCATCTCAGCAGCTTGTAAACTGTACCGATATCTATCCTGCTTTGGTTAAAGAAATCCAAATTGCAGTATTGCTAAACCTGTTTCTGAAAAAGAAAGCTCAGGACAGTGTTATATATACGTAGACCTGGGTGATGCTCCCCTTTCTACAATGTAAAGGCCTTACAAATTATTGTTAGATTGATGTAATTCACCTAAATTTTTAGCTGCATCCACAAGCAGAGAGCTACCTAGCGATCAAAACTGTTCACTCGCTGAAAAGTCAGCATTTATGCATGAGAGGGACGTAACTATATAGGCTTAGACAAGCTTTGACTTACAGCAAATCTATTTCCTTACTTTGTAAACGAATAGAATAAGTTGTGTAAAGTAAAGAGAAGAGTTCCATGAGTAAAATTAGCAAATGCCAAAACACATTAGCATTTTACTGAATGTAACATCAAGTTCTTGAAAGACTTAAAGTATAGGCGCCCCCTTTTAACCCGTTTAAACATGCATAACTCAGTAAAATGTGTAGACATTCTTCAGGTACTGTTGAATTGTTCTGACATGCACTGGTTCCCATGACAACGACTTGTCACAGGAAGTGCTAACTCGTGACGTAATTTTGTAATCAAACCAGCCTAGGTGGCTAAGCTAACTTAACCTAGCGTCCATCCAGCTTAGGCTAAGCTACATAATAACTTCTACAGTTAGCGGTTAGCATCATTTACTTGAAGCCTTAATTACAGCTTTTATGTATACAGCGCAAAGTATTCTAAAATACTTTCTTTAACCCCATTTAGGGTTTCTAATTTTTCTCTTTCCTTACTTTCAATTCTTCTCAGCTGAATTTCACCTTCACTAGTTTAGGCATAGTCCTTGCTGAGCGCTGTAGGCTAAATTTGCAGATGCCCTGACAATTAAACCCAAGTTTAATTACATGTAAGCTGTGTAGCTAGAGAAGAATTATTATAGTTATGAGAATTTTCATCAGCATATTGACTAAACCTTTGGAGGGACACACACGGTGTGGTCTTAAACACGCAACAGCTGTGACCCACTAGGGAGTGTTGGTCCAGGCAAATCTAAAGGTTAGTCACTAGTGCTATTGATTATTCTCAATTTCAGATCATTACCGCTGTTTTGATTACTTACTTTATTTTTTTATTTTATTCTTTTATTTCCACTTTGATAATAATAGCAGTCAGCTATTCCCTTGTCTATTCGGTCATCTATATGATTTAATTCCATTTCCTCTCTTGTTCGAATGTGGTTCTATTTCCCATTGGGCCCAGAAAGGAAACAGAGACACCTCTATTTGTGATTGTGTTTATTTTCAACAAGTGCACTCATTTTTGTGACCCTGCGACACAAGTAATTTCAACAATTACTAGGGCATAACTATAGTCCTGAGGATTGATAATAAGCATAATTTGAATAGGAAAGCTGTCCCTTTTCCTCCTATCCTTCACTTCGTCAAGCCGCAGTGAACCACCATTTAAGTCCAGAGAAATAATTTAGTCATAAGAACCATCTTAAGTCATTTATTTCATCTCGGCTATGCCCTTTCCAGGAAATACTCTAGGAACCACACAAGTCTTAGCCTCCTAACATCCACAGCTAAGATGATAAAGATACAAGAGACACATCACTAGCTAGATACACATGAAACACCTAACTTTATGCTACATATCTAGCGAACCCATTAAACAGTGGTTCTGAACTTTTAGGGTCATGAATTAGTCTCTCACCACAAGTGTGCCAAAATGTCACAGAGCCTCTGCTTAACCTGACCCCAACCTTCCAGCTTACCAAAGACTATGACAAACCAATGGACACTATGAGAAACCACCTCTAACCCCTCCAACCACCCACGAACGCCGTCTGCACCCACCGACAACCGGTGCCCCAGACAACTGAAATCAACAAGCACACGCTGCGTGCACAGGACAACACTCTGTGTTATGCACCTGATGACATCGCTGCGCCAAAGCTTGTGGTGCCACAGTGCAATGCCCATGACGCAGCATGTGCTGCACACCGCAGCACCAGAACACCGAAGCAATTGGCATACCGGCGTCCTCGAAGCGGAAAGACTGTCCTAGCCAACAAAGGACGACAGTCGCTGAGATCTTTCCTCCCTTTCTCTCTCCCTCTCCCCTTTGTCTGTTCCAGGATGCTGCTGTGGTTAGTCTTCCTGTGCCTCCAGCCAACGAGAGGACAGCCGCAGTCGGTCATCTCACCAGGTCCGGTATCAGGCAGCGTCCCGAAGGAACAACCGGGACTCCTTATCACCAACTGCAGGACCCACACCCAGAGAGTGTATGTTCGACTCCACTCCCTCGCCCACGCTGAGGCCAATGTCGAACACATGCTCAACCAACTTGAAAAAAAAATGTCACACAAGCCAGAGATGGGGACTCGAGTTTGAGACTCGGACTCGAGTGCGACTTAAGTCGCACACACAGTGACTTCAGACTCGACTTGAGACTCGTCCTCGAAAGACTTCAGACTCGACTCGGACTCGAGCTGCGGGACTCGTGAACAATGTTTATTTTTAGGAAACGTCTGATGAGCACGCTGTTATTCTCCCTCTGACCCGTTACCTAAAACCTGCCTACATAACACGTACTACGTGCGCGCGCGCGGCCACACATGAGAGGACAACAAACAAACATGTCGACTGCACCGGCCGTTGCTGTGCCATTCATCGTCAGCTTTGGGTTTAAAAACTTCAAACAAGACGGGCCAAACAAAAGAAGCGCTCAATGCAAAATATGGGGTATCTGCGCGCGTGCACCTCATGGTGTTCCAGAGCGCGAGAGGTGGGTGTACGAGAGAGAGAGAGAGACGTGCGAGAGGTAGTGCTGCGCGAATGCGCTACGGCGCTCTGCAATCAAATACGATTTTAAATAGGCTTAGTAAAAATAAAAAAATAAATCGAAAATCAATGTGTGGCGGGCCGCCACAAATATATGAACCATGTATTTCACATCATTTGGTTGCAATAGTGTTTTGCATTTAGCTACTGTGATGTTTTGCACTATGTCAATTTTAGTGCTGTGAGGTAGGCTATAACATTTTCTATATTTGGTCTAATGGCTCCACAGAGCCAGCACAATAGGAGCCAAGGCCTTTCATTATAATTCAGCAACAGACATGAGAGTCCTTTTTCTTCAGAACCTCAATTTTTACAGATACAGATATTAACTTAAAAGTAAAGTATTCTTGGTGTTTTTGTCATGTTGAAATAGCCTGTTTACACTGATTTTATACCTAAATCAAAGCTGATATTGTATGCTATTAGATAAAGGAGTCATAATAACATATTACATGCTTTGAATTCCTTAATAGCTATGCAGTGTTCTAAGCAGCCTGGATGGGTCGCTGTACGTGATGCAACACTTATTATAACCACAAGAGACTTGAGACTTGACTTGGACTTTAGCTCAAAGACTTGAGACTTGACTTGGACTTTAGCTCAAAGACTTGAGACTTGACTTGGACTCTAGCTCAAAGACTTGAGACTTGACTTGGACTCTAGCTCAGAGACTTGTGAGCATCTCTGACACAAGCAGAGCCAGATGGACACAACCTCCACTGCCGTCGGAACTCTGTTAACATTGGCATGTCCAGTGTCAACGCACTGAACCTAGCCACCGTGAGACAACGTGTGGCTGAAATTCAAACTGAAATCCCACAGCTAAAAGGGCAACTCACAACACAGAGTGCCTCCCTGCCGTCCATCGGCAAGACATCGAAGGGAACTGTGGTAATTCTCAACACCCACAGCGTTCGGCTGAACCAGACAGTGAACTCCATGAAACAGCTGTTTACTGTCTTCCAGAATGACTTTACTCAAACTCAGCTGGTCTGCAGTCTCTGATCCAAGACACACGCTGCCCTGCTGAGGCCAAACCTGAATCAAAGCTGGAAACCTCATCTTTCTTCAAGAACCACAATTTCACCCTAACTCCAGAATGACAGGTGATACCCAGTCAAGGCACCTTCTGCCCCAACACCTGCTGCAGAGACCTGTACTGGGCTACTGTCCACATCAACCGCCGTGGAACGACCACCACTCCAGAAGATGCGAGCAACCAGAGGCCACCATGGCCTTCCAGCCTTCTATGACAAAGGTGTGTCTGATCTGTCGGCACTTTCAACTTCGATCATGGTTGTCCTTGAGGGGGACAACAACGGTCGAAAGGGGGGGATGTAGGGTCTGGACCAATCAGACACACACTAATTATTCATATTCACTATATTTAATGAATATAAAGGTCTATGAAACTCTCCCCCAAAACTAACCTCACAAATGAAGTTACTTTGTCAGCCGGGTGTCCGGTTACAGAACACTTTAAGACTGATAACAGACTTTACGACCTCAAAAGGAATGTGGCCACATGCGCCACATGCTTAAGAGAGAGAGACCATCTTTAATTAAATAAACTTTGCGGTGTTACTCTGATCTATGAAGGAACATGCCTCACAGAAACTGTGATGATTTACTGTCTCGTGTACTATTAGGTATAACAACATGGTATGTTTGATTGGGGTGTATGTGGTTGAACAACCACCCAACGGTCAATATAACCTCACCTGTATCATGCTTCCTAGCAAATTAATCCTCATTTAATGACACACACTTTGATGTACATCACCTTCTCTTAGAATGCAATGTGAATTTGTTATGTCTATTTGAGCTTGAATGAACAGTCTAAGCATGCTGGGGACAAAGACCATAAATCAACTAAGAGCCGCTTCCCCTCTCGGACATGTCACCTTACTCATAGGTCCATTCAAACCTTAGGGGTTGGTTCTTTTCTCAGGGTATATCAGAGGCAGGCAACAGTGACCGCCCTCTCTTAGTTTTTTCATCCAGCCGCAACACTGTTCTGGTGAGACTGGGGAGCCCCCTCCCCCTCCACGGGGGGCCCAGGGCCCAGCAGGCCTCGATTCCAACCAGATCCGGCCTCATGGGAAAGAGAGATGACTCTCTCACAAAGAACCAAGGACAATCTCAAGAGTTTAGGAACAAAGACTCCAACCAACAACGACTCCAATCACCCATCCTTCCGACTTCCTCACTTCTCCTGGGTGCTCGGCGTGGCCTCAACAGAGTCCCAGGCCTTCACCAAACCAGTCATGCGTTCCTGGAGAAAGAGAACGCTCAACCAACTTCCACTTGACACTGCCGGAACCATCAACGACTTCAATTTTCAACAACTTCAAGAATTGTTCCCATTACAAATGCAAGTATTCAATTCAATGAAATGTGAAAATGAAATTCTGATGGTTCTTCTCATAGACCCTCTTCCGGTTTCCAATTTCATCCTATCACTAACCTATTTATGTATTCATGTGTGTATGTTGTTTAGTTTATTTATATTCATATAAATATCTATATTTAGTTAATAAAACTTGTACATAATATGTATTTGGTTCTGTTTTGTTTGCAATACAAGTCACTTTACGATCACGGTTTTTGCTACTGGCTCAAAGTACTGTACAGGCGAAGAAATAATTATTCTTCGGTGGCCATGGAAGATACCCTTTTCTTAGAATAAATTAATAATCAAAAGAGTTCGTTGGAAGAACCGATTAATTGATTGTAATATTAATTCAGCCACATCAAGTTAATCCAATTAACTGACCCGAATATTTATAATTAATAATAACAAGATATTATTGATTATTAATATTTCCAGAAAGCTGAGTTCCTTACAACGTTAAAAGGATGATAGCCTACGACAAATATTTCGCTTTCCTTGGAAACGGCAACCTTTTCACGAATATACATGACTTGACTTCAAAGACAGACGCAGGTAATCGCACGTGCTCAGTCGAACACATTCACTGTCTGTTTAGGCTTAAGTCCAAATCCACGAATCCTCTGTACAAATCACCATGATAAACAGTCTTGTTATCACCAAAAGTTTCATATCCTGGCACAGGTCATGTTGCTTCTATAAGGGAGTGTACTGCTGCTTATGTTAAAGTCGGCTGTAAAATCTGCATGTTAGTTTAATTAAGACTGTCTCATGTTTCCCTGCATGATGGACAACAGAGCTGATTTCTTTTTTTGCCACGACTATGCCTTTCAAAACAAAAAAATGCAATAGTCAAAACACAGCATGCCACTCACTTACACAGAAAAGCAGCAACTTGCTTTAAGCAGTGGACTGCTCTGTCCTCAACAAAAAGTGCTTCATCCTCTGTCCAGACATCTTAGACTGCATAGAAAAGACAGTGATGTGTGCAACAGCGCCCCATTCTAACAGTGTTATGTCTACTATATTAGCTCAGAGTGCCCCTGCATTAAGAGGGGAGTTTGCAGTTTTTCGCAAAATGCACGAAAGAGGTAAAGTGCCTCTCTAAGATCCGTTCTTCTAAGTTGTACACACATGTTCAACTAGGTCCGATACCGAGCAATACCATGACAAGGGTGCCGGCGCCACCTCCGACCTCCCATTATTTGTCATTACCTATATGAGGATGACTCAACAAGGTCCACTTGTAGCGACTGTGTGTGTGTGTGTGTGTGTGTATGTGTTACACCGTCTTACTCTACACTCCATTATCAGAAAGCCTCTCATCACAGGTGTTTCCTGAAGTTAGATGTTGTGGGAGGAAAGAGTTGGGAACCGGCGAACATTGAAAGATTTTTAATAAAATAAATAAACAAATACAAAATTAAAATAAAGAAGCAGCCCCTCTACTACTGCCGCCATACATAAAACAAAACATCAAATAAAATAGTCCAGGTCTGGCCTCTCTCATCCTTCACTGTCGTCACTCCTCTTATGCTTCCGCTCCTCCATGAGAGATACGAGACCGGTGTGTCGCGCATCAGCAATCACGCCACCGGCCTCACACCTTTCTCCTACAGCCCTCGGCCTCGTCCTGCTGGCCACACGTACACTCCCCTCCAAAAGTATTGGAACAGTGAGGCCAATTCCTTTATTTTTTCTGTAGACTGAAAACATTTGGGTTTGACATCAAAGTCAAGTCACATTTATTTATATAGTGCTTTTTACAATACAGATTGTTTAAATGTTAAATGTTACATATTTTAATGTTAAAATGTGCTATCTTCTAAGTGTGTATCAGATCCAGATGTAAATACCTGGAAATAAACAGTGAAATGTTGATCTCTTGTCTCATATTCATTTTTTGATGTCAAACCCACATGTTTTCAGTTTACAGAAAAAAAAAGAATTGGCCTCTCTGTTTCAATACTTTTTAAGGGAACTGTATGTCACCAACATGCGATTTTATATAGTATATACTTTTTATTATTTACATTAAAAGAGCATGGTGAACATTTTAGATATCTTCTGAACCCCATTTTGTTTTAAGGCAGTTATAAATTAAAAAAGTTGTGTACAAATGGTACTGCCGCTCATCAATGGCAGCTGTCACAGTTAATAGGCGACAAAACCAGACCATCTCATTGAACAACTCCCAGGACACAGCTATCAACAATTTGTTAAGCCTTTCGCACGTACGATCTCACCGGTGTGATCAGTCTTGGCTGGTCCCTGGAGCATACGATCACACCCGTGTGATTAGAAGGGTCGGTGCATCACATTATCAACTGCTAAATTCAAACGTGCTTTCGCGCGTTGGCTGGCGCCTGAGCCAGAGACGGACGCACTCAGTGCTGTCATATATAACAACTATTGAGTGTTTTCAACCACATAATGTTTATTTTAGGTTTCAGACATTTAAATTCACATAAGTAGGCTACTAGCAAAACCATGATTTTGAGTTTGTAAAATACACAATGATGTCTATGGAAGCAGCAATAATAATCCTTTCCATTATAATAAGACGTCAGGTTTATATATATATATGTATATATATATATATATATATATATATATATATATATATATATACGTATATATCCATGTGTTCACACTTACGTCAAATTAAACAGTAAAGATTATGCGTATTTGGCGTGCTGTCCGGGGGAGGGCTCCGGGCTCTACTGGCTGACGAATGAGGAGCAGCAAGATTTGGAAATGCCCGATCGGGAGGGCTCGGGAGGCTCGATCGGGAGGGCGTTTCTTGACGGGAACAGCTCACGCATCAGACGGGTGAGCTCTGCCGACCGATGGGCGGGGAGCAGTGAGATCAAAGACGGACGACCGAGAGGGCCCATGTAGCCTCTGACGGGCTCTGTAGCCCGTCCAAAAGACAAATTTTGGAAGCCCTGCCGGGAGATTTCTCGTTGCGCCTGCTGGGAGATCAATACCCGCTGGATGGGGAAAGAGGAAACATGCAGCATGCTATGTCCACTGGGAGATCAATACTCGCTGGATGGAGAAAGAGGAAGCATGGGTGCTTGACCGGGAGAGTTCACGCTGCGTCCGCTGGGGGGAAGGTTTGTGAATTGTTTATCTCGAGGAAGGGAGCGCCGTACATCAATTTGTGGAAAAACTGGACGCCGCTCAGGTAACTTTGATTGGACCCGACTTGGAGGCCCTTAACACTATTAAGGTAAGAGATAAATGAGGTGATTGAAAGGAGAGAAAAACCAGGGAACGGCATGTTACATGAGAAGTGGAATGCTTTCAAACGTAGATGTCATGAAACAGAAGGATTCACACAAGTGATCAACATGTTTATTTGCAGAAGTATGTGATCGCAACGATAGAAGCAGGTGAGTAACTGAGGAATATAGTGTTCTGGATGGATATCTGGATGAATAATGGTCTTATCTGTTGAATGTTCTGAACCGGAGATTGAGGCAGATGACTGAAGACAAATAGTTCTGGTAGGTATTGTGCAGGTAAGGAGTCAGGTAAGGGTTCCTTGAGGGAACGACGAGACCAGACAATGGTGAACTGCAGTGGGGAGAGTTATATAGTGCTGGATGATGATCAGTGAAGATTAGTGACGGGTTACAGCGATCACTGTGATTGGGAAGTGCATGCAGGTGAGGGCCAAGGAGGATAATGGGAAATGTAGTGAGGAGATAGTGACTATAGTGACATTTTTCAAATTTTAACTTACAAAAAATTACGTATATGATACGAGAAAACAATCTATCCATTCTCTCCCTGCTCTCCTGTTATCTCCTCTCCTCGGTCTCTCTGAAACTTCATGTCCTCCCTACGTAGTCATCTGCACAGACATAAATGATCCAATGTCTTTAAGTTTTGGGGGCGGCAGTGGCTCAGTGGTTCATGTAGGTTGTCTACAAACCGAAAGGTTGGTGGTTCTATCCCCGGTTCCACCTGACCAAGTGTCGAGGTGTCCATGAGCAAGACACCTAACCCCAACTGCTCCCGACGAGCTGGATGGCGCCTTGCATGGCTGACACCGCCGTCGGTGTATGAGTGAGTGAGTTAATGGGTGAATGTGAGGCAATATGTAAAGCGCTTTGGTGGCTATTGGGTCAGTGAAAGCGCTATATATATGCAGTCCATTTACCATTTAAGTCCACTGTAATTTGCTCTGGCCCCCTTCCTGTTCGAAGGAGTGATGAGATAGTTAGTAGATTGTGTTCACTCAATGGCTGGCTGTCTAAGTGGTGTCCGCAAAATAATATAGAATTCATAGACAATTGGAAAAGTTTTTGGGGCAAACCTGGCCTGTTGCAAAGAGATGGTATCCATCCCTCCTGGGATGGTGCTGTTCTTCTCTCTAGTAATTTGGCTCATAGTCTTAGAGATAAAACATGACAATCTGGGGCTCCGGTCAGGAAGCAGACAGACTGGCTAAACCGACCATCTGCTAGCAGCCTCGCGTCACCAAGGTCAGATAAATCCCATCACATAGAGGCTCTACACTCTTTCCCCGAATTTGGAAATACAAAAAACTTCCAAACCTATTTAAGGTTAAAAATGTAATTGATGTTCAACAAATAAAAAACAGATATAATACAGATGAGCAAACGATAAAGCTTGGGTTGCTGAATATTCGATCCCTTACTTCAAAAGCACTTATTGTTAATGATATGATTTCAGATTATAACCTAGATGTGCTGTGTTTGACAGAAACCTGGCTAAAACCTAACGATTACATTACTTTAAATGAGTCCACCCCGCAAGATTACTGTTATAAACATGAACCTCATCCGAAAGGCAAAGGGGGAGGTGTTGCTGTAATTTATAGTAATATTTTCAAAACCACTAAGAAATCTAGTTTTAAATATACTTCTTTTGAAGTGTTGGTGCTTAGTGTAAAAATATATAGTGTAAACGATAAATCACGTTTGAGAATTCTGCTGGCTACTGTATACAGGCCACCAGGGCACCATAAAGATTTTATCAAAGAATTTGCTGACTTTCTATCAGAATTAGTATTGGCTGCAGATAAAGTACTAGTTGTTGGTGATTTTAATATACATGTAGATAATGAAAAAGATGCATTGGGATTGGCATTTAAAGACATTGTAAACTCAATTGGAGTTAGACAATCCGTGTCAGGACCTACTCATTGTCGTAATCATACTCTAGATCTAATATTATCACATGGAATAGATGTTGATGCCGTTTAAATACTGCAGCAGAGCGACGACATCTCAGATCATTATCTAGTCTCATGTTAATTACATTTAGCCAAGGCAATAAAGCCGACTCCGTGTTATAAATATATTAGACCTATCACTTCTGCCACAAAAGATTGCTTTATCAATAATCTTCCTGATCAGTTTCTCAACACATTGTCGACGAGAACATCTGTGTTTTGCATGCTTTCAGCCTGGACACAGTAAAAGGGACTGTACGAGTGACAGGTCCAGACCCGGCCCAGCACCATTCCGGGGTCCATCAGGTTTAAACTAGATGGCTCACGTTCGGAAGGGGGATGCGTGAGCACAAGTGAAGAACCCCAGAGAGTGTTGATCTTCACCAGTTTTATGAGAATGCACGTGCACAGGCTCCCACTGGGACCAAGGTGATCACACAAAATGTCCAGGCAGTTGAGGCATTCGCAGTTTGTTCTATGCGCCAGTCAGTGTGAATAATGTGTTTTCGATAAAGGGAATGCTTGATACAGGCTCCATGGCCTGCACTTTTAGTGACAAAGTGGAAAAAAAGATGTTAAGTGAGAATGTACTGCCTTCACCCACTAAACTTCAGGAGGAAGTCATCTTAGTAGGATGTGGTGGCAAGGTTACAAGACCAAAATGCATGTATGAGGTCCAGTTGAAAGTTTATGGAGAGAGCTGCCTAGTACCTATTCTTGTTGTATCCGGCCAGCGGGATGATCTGATCATTGGTACAAATGTCATAAAATTCCTTGCGCATCGGATGAAAGGTAGCTGTGATTTTTGGAGACTTGTTTCTAATCAGAGCTTGGAGCCGATGGCAGAATGTGAGCAGTTCCTGGATGTAAGGGCCAACACGTGTCGGGGGAGGGTTCAGAGCTGCCAGATAAGGTGGGAACAATCAAGCTACAGCAGTGTGTCACTCTTTTAGCAAGGCAGGAACATCTTGTCTGGGGAAAGCTGCCAAAAAATGTCCCGATGTCACCCGGTAGCACAGTCTGTGTCACGAGACATTATGGTCGGGCGGGTTGTCACGCCATTATGGGGTGATCATTGGGTTCCCGTAAAAGTCACTAACTTCTCTGATAAGCCAGTCACCCTTAAGAGGAATCGCAATTAGCGGAGATTGGAAACTGTTGGTCTCATTGATCTTGACATTCAGTCTGATTTTGTCAGCGATGTGGCAAAGGAGAAGTTAGTGCAGTTACTGGAGAGATACAACGACGTTTTTTCTAAGCATGCGTTGGACTGTGGAGAAGTAAAGGGTTTTGTTCACCCCATTCGGCTAATGGATGAGCGTCCATTCATACTCCCTTATCGTAGGGTGCCGCCTGCACATTACCAAAAGTTGCGGCAGGTTTTGTCCCAGATGGAAGAACAAGGGATAATTAGGAAATCTGTAAGTGAGTATGCTTCCCCGTTAGTCCTAGTGTGGAAGAAGGATGGCAGTCTGAGGCTATGTACAGACTTCAGATGGTTAAATGCAAGAACGATAAAGGATGCACACCCACTTCCTCACCAGTCTGACTGCTTAGCTGCTCTGGGCAGAAACACACTCTTCAGCACCATGGATCTGACGTCAGGGTTTTATAACATCCCCTTGGCTGAAGAGGACAAGAAATACACTGCGTTCACGACTCCTGTAGGGCTGCACGAGTATAATAGGATGCCGCAAGGGCTATGTAACAGCCCAGCCTCCTTTATGCGGATGATAGTAAGCATTTTCGGAGATTTAAATTTTAGTAGCTTGTTGTGTTATCTTGACGACCTGTTGGTGTTCGCTCCGAATGAGCAGGAAGCGTTGGAAAGACTGGAGGTCGTGTTCAGTCGTCTGAGGCAGTACAATCTTAAGCTGAGCCCTAAGAAGTGCCACCTATTGAGAACCTCTGTAAAATTCCTGGGTCACATCATAGACAGGGATAGAGTTTCAGTAGATCCTGCCAAAGTTGAGGTTATCTCGAAGCTGTCTAAGGCAGATCTTATGGAAGATGACAAATGTACTCCATCAGTGAAGAGGATCAAATCAGTTCTTGGTATGATCTTATATTACCAACATTTTATTCCTGGATGTTCTACTTTGGCAAAGCCGCTTTTTGCCCTTACGGCTGGACAGAGGAGGAAAAGAGGAATTAAGGGAGATGTTAACCCTCAGGGGTCTGAGGGGTTTTCTGGGTCCTGGAGGTGTTTTGACATGCTCTGACATTTGTGCTTTTTTCAGTTATTTATAAACATGTTAATGGCAAAGGTGTAAATTCACTCTATATAGCACAAACGGGGCTACCGTAATATGTGAGCAACATGTATGCACATGTTTGTATTTTTGAGAGAATATTGTTTATGCGTGATTATTGAAAAAACTAAAACTTAAAGTGTCTGAAATAAGGCCACAAAACACATACTAAATACGTGTCTACAAGACTTTTGACTAATGAGTGTTGTTGCCTAGAGTTTTTGCTTCGAAATGATCTGAAAATCATCCTGCCTAATCATTTACACAAAACAATACATTGATTTAAATTTTATAAGACACCTTTTGTTTGGAAAGGCAATATGCGTGGAGGCGTGTTCACACCTGAGAAGACAAAGGCCGGATAATGTGCCACATATATAATGAGCTGCATATTAATTAGCCTTTCAAACAGGAGTGTCACAGGGTCCCAAAGAACGCAAGGACTAAAGAAATTTTCTATATATACATATTTTACAATTAGAAATTGTAACCAATTACAAATAGGTTACAATTACAACAACAATTACAATTTTAACAATATTTCAAGTGTATTATTTCTTTGTAAAAATTATAAATTTTATCATACGTATTAAAAAAGGTAAGGATTCATTAGTTTGAATATTGGAACAAACACTATAATAACATCTTAGTTGATAATTCAATATACCTACTTTATTTTTGACAAAACATCATACCATAGTATACTTAACAAGCAGAAATTGGTGAACAAAAGCTTAACTATTTAATGTGACAATAGTCTTTTTTTACAGTCAAAACGTTATAATCTATCCAAAACTAATCACAAAATCTTGTCTAAACATTCACATTTAGTATGTAACATATTGTGTATGATATATTAGCATATACATGTTAATTTGCAGTTTGTTGCTTATACAGACATTTTATTTCAACATATTTCAGTCTATTTTTACTCATCTTAGTATGCTATAGCAATATAGTTTTATGTGTTCATGTAAATTTAATAACATGTTTACTAATGTAGATGCGAGAGTGAATGAACGGCACAGACACGCGCTGTAAAACTGTAGTAAACAAAGCGCGCGTGCGCCTGTGCCGTTCATTCATCATTTAGCCTACACACAGACACGCAATTCATATTTAAACAGTCTTTTTGCGGTTTATAGAAATTATTCAATATCGCGATTAGAACAAAGCACTTAAGAATAAATGACTTACTACATCAGCTGGATCCATTGCTCCTCGAAATGAAACTGCCAGCACTTCTGATACATTTTCCAGGGTTATTAGATAGTATTATTCCTCACAGGGTAGGGATACACAGTTGTAGTAAGAAACTTACTAAACATGATGTGTTTTATAATCCAGCTGGTGGGCGTTGGCATGTTTGCATGGCTTGCCTTAGATCATTTGCGTTTGAATACCGCGCGCTCTCCATGGGCGTGGCACATTAACGCGTAATGAGGTATAATGAGCTGGAAAGAAAAATACTGACATCTCTCTCTTTTCATACAGATTACATAAACTGAGAATATTTGTTTTTTAATATGAATTACTTCATTTAAAAGAAGAGAATTTCAGCTTCATAAAGAGAAATCTCTCGTATCTCTGTGACAAGTATGGACGTTTCAGAATGGACCTCACTGACGAGAGAAGGTAAAACGCGCATCATGTTTATTTTTCTTTATTTGACGAAAAGCACAACACTTTGTTTTTATTGTGAGTACCCACAAAAAAAATAGACACTTAACAGGAAGTAATGATGTAAAGCACTTATATGTAAGATCAAAATCAACAGAGTAATTTGAGTCTCTTTTGCACTGATAAGGAAAAAAGTGAGCTGGTATCGCCGGCGATACCGCCGACCCCAGAGGGTTAAAGCGGGAACTTACAGGAAGTTCAAGCCCACGGATTGGACTTCAGAATGTGATAGCGCATTATGTTGTCTCAAGGAGAGTCTGATTCAAAGTGTGGTTTTAGCGCACCCTGACTTTACTCAGCCTCTGATCCTGGCGATTGATGCCTCACTGGATGGACTGGGAGCTGTATTATCCCAAGTGCCTGCGGGCGAAGAGCGAGCTCGTCCAATCGCGTTTGCAAGCAAGACTATGAGCAAATCACAGAGGAACTATCCTGTTCATAAGCTTGAGTTTCTGGCACTCAAATGGAGCGTGTGTGAGAAGTTTAGCCATTGCTTGAAAGGTCAAACATTCACTTTATGGACAGACAACAATCCGCTCACGTATGTCATGTCCAAGGCAAAACTCGCTGCATGTGAGCAAGTTGGGTGTCCAAACTGGCAGCTTACACCTTTGAACTGAAGCATATAGCAGGGAAGAAAAACGTGGTGGCGGACGCTCTGAGTAGAGACCCTTTTGTCAAGACTGTGAGCAGCAGGCTAATGAAGGAGCGATATCATGATTTACTTGTGGAGGGCGAAGCAGTTGATGGAGATGGAGTTCGAGATTCTTTTCGTCATGGAGCTCAGAACGTACAGATATGTCTCCAGTCCTGTCTTGTCTTACCTTCTGACAGTGTCACTATCAAAGCCTGTTTAAGTTTACATGATCAGTGGGAAGAGACTGTGCAGCTAATTCAGTCCTACCAAGATTTAATACCCGCTGGTATTGACACCCTTCCTACGATCGCTGCGGATGAAATTCGTGAAATGCAAGAGGTTGAATCAGTCATTTCAAGAGTGACATTCTTTGTGAATTTGAAGCGTCAACCATCGAGGCGGGAGAAGGCCAACATGAGTTCCAGAACTCTAACTCTTTTAAGGCAGTGGGACAAATTAAAGCTCAAGGATGGAATACTGTACAGAGTCACACAAGATCCGCACAGTAAACAGAAGCGGTATCAGCTGGTCTTTCCTTCTAGCCTCAAGGGGCAGGCTTTAAAGAGTGTACATGATCTTGCGGGTCATCAGGGGCAAGCAAGAACCATTCATTTAGCCCGTCAACGTTTCTTCTGGCCGGGAATGGGAAACGATGTGTGTGAATACATCAAGTGCTGTCAAAGATGCATCCTAGCCAAGGCTCCCGAACCATCTGCGCGGGCCCCTCTTGAAAGTATTAAGACCTCTATGCCCATGGAGCTGGTATGCCTGGACTTCTGGTCTGCAGAGGATGGGAAGAAATGATCTGTAGATGTACTCGTTGTGACAGACCATTTCACGAAGTTGGCTCATGCCTTCCCTTGTGCGAATCTGTGTGCAAAACAAGTGGCAAGGAAGCTGTGGGATCGTGTATTCTGTGTGTACGGATTCCCGAGTCGCATCCACACCGACCAGGGAGCCAACTTCGAGAGTGCTCTTCTAAGAGAGTTGTTGAAACTATCAGGAGTCGGAAAGTCTCACACCACCGCGTACCACCCCTTGGGAAACGGAGGAGTAGAGAGGTTTAATCGGACTTTAGGGAGTATGCTCCGAACTCTGCCTCTAAAAGAGAAGCAAACGCTGACCTTTGCTTACAACGCTACGGTCCATGAGACAACTGGGTATGCTCCATTTCAGCTTATGTTTGGTCGTGTACCAAGACTGCCGGTTGATGTTATGTTCAGACAGGTGCTACATGACCCTGTGGTTGTTGATCATGGTACTTACCTGAAATCGTTGATATCATACCTCCATGAGGTAGCTGAGATTGCGCAGCGACATTCTGAAAAAGAGCAGAGGAAACAAGCAAAAGGTTACAACAAGAAAGTCAGAGGGACGTGTCTGAATATTGGGGACCGTGTGCTGGTGGCGAATAAGGGAGAAAGAGGAAAGAGGAAACTAGCGGATAAGTGGGACCCTGTAGTGTAGATTGTAGTGTATCAGAAACTGCAGAAACACATTTACAAGCTAGAGGATGAGAAAGGGAATGTAAAGATAGTGCACAGGAACCTGGTGTTAGACATTAGTTTCCTACCTGTTGACTCGCCTGATGAGGAGGAAAGCATTCTGCTCTCTACGGAAGATTCAGAGTGTGAGTCGTGTAGTGTCAGAAGTGAGTCCTGTGTGGATGACTTCGAACCAACAGATCTGGAGGAGAGAACCAGGAGATGGGTGAACAGAGAGCCTGTAGTTCAAGACCCTGATGTTGAGGAAGCTGTGGGAACAGACCATTTCAGTTCGAAGGGAAAAGAGTCTAGTGACCAGTTGGACATCGAAGAGAGTAGTAGCAGGGATCTTCCTCAGAGTGGAGCTGAATCCAGTCCATCATCTCTTGTTGTTAACATTGACTGTGACACAGATACACATACACATACACGAGCACAAGTTCTGATTGACACTCAAACTGACACTGATAACCAAGTTCCTGTTACTGACGTTCAGGTTGTTAGGACACATGCAGGTAGAAAGTGAACAGGTTAAGAAAGTGAACAGATTAATTGAGTCAATGGTCCAGAAACCCTTTTACATCCAAAATGTGGGAAGTAGTCTGAAAAAGAGAACTGGGTCATTTCTTTATCTGTTCTAAAGAGTATTCTGCTGTGTCTTGTTTTTGTATGATGTGAAAAAAACATTTTGATTCCAAATGTGAAACACAAGGGTCAGGTCATATTATGGTGTACAAGACACCGTATTGTTCCAAGATGATTTTAGGTTTGATCACCCTGAGGTTTTTCTTGACCTAGTAGTGGGTAACTCACAAGTTGAACAGATGAATGTATAATTGCAGACCTGTACCAGTTGTTATTTAATTTGGATCCCGTACGGATTTTAGTGAAATTCGGAAGGGGTGAATGTAACGAGTTATAATAAGTACAATCTTGAGTTTAATGTATTGCTGTTCTTTTCACTAAAATCCTGATTTTATTACTGAATTATTTCCGTTTTTTGAGTGATGTATGTTGATTTTGTGACTTACTCTTTAGAGACTTTTATTTTGACATTTTTCTGCTGCTGTCCTGGTGCAAGGTCACATTGTACACGCTGTTAAGTTTGCAAAGTGTATAAATTGGTTTAATATCTTCCTGTAAACAGTACAAAGACTGTATAGAGTGTTTTGTTGGATGTTACATGCACGAGGGGATTATAATTTGAGGATATATCGTGTGGGCCGTATATGTATTAACTAGTATTGTATCATACAGGTGAAAGTTGTCATGAGAGATTCTCACATACGATTTATTACTCACATAACTTTATTCATGTTGATCTACTACAGGTATTCCACTTTTATTGCATTTTGCATTCTTGTATTTTATTAATGTTATGTGTAGTTTGCCTTATTACACATACCAGTTCACATTGTACACGCTGGGGAGAGGTGAAAGTTGTCATGAGAGATGCTCACATACGATTTGTCAACTTTATTCATGTTGATCTACTATAGATGGTGAGAAGTCCATGCTGAGCGTGATTGTGGATAAACATCCCCATTTTGGTGAACTGCAGCAATCGTGTCCTGGTCCTTATACACAACTCAGAGAGAGAGAGAACTGTAACAGCGGTCAGCATACAGACCGGTTACATATGCAACCGTCTACTACAGTATCGCATCAGGGAGTGCATTGTAGTCTCCCTGAGGAAGAATTTGATTCATTTGTTGCTATAGGAGAAGAAGAATTTTGCAAAATCGTCAACTCATCTAAATCGACAACCTGTATATTAGACCCTATACCGACTAAACTATTGAAAGAGATGCTTTCAGAGGTCATAGATCCTCTTCTCAATATCATTAATTCGTCTTTGTCTCTAGGATACGTACCAAAACCCTTTAACCCTTTCGCACGTACGATCACACCGGTGTGATCAGTCTTGGCTGGTCCCTGGAGCGTACGATCACACCGGTGTGATTAGAACGGTCAGTGCATCACGTGATCAACTGCTAAATTCAAACGTGCTTTCGCGCGTTTGCTGGCGCTGAGCCAGAGAAGGACCCACTCAGTGCTGTCATATATCACAACTATTGAGTGTTTTCAACCACATAATGTTTATTTTAGGTTTCAGACACTTAAATACACATAATTACTAGCAAAACAATGATTTTGAGTTTGTAAAAAACACACTGATGTCTATGGAAGCGGCAATAATTCTTCTTCCTTTCCATTATAATAAGACAACACTTTTATTCATATCAGATACACATTGTGTAAGTAGCTTTACATTTTATCCTATTCTTCTCCCAGTTCACCGGCCACTTACTTTCATGTATTTCGTGAGAAGTGGAGGAATTGACGTGTTGTAAATCCAACAGATCCGATTTTCTGAACTGTGAAACAAACTAACATGGCACCGCCCATCGCGCATACAGCTCAACTAACGCGATCGTTATAAAGGTGTTTAAACAACAAAACACATCCACTTGCACATATTTGACAATCGGAAAATCAGTGTTTCATGCTATAGCTAATACATTTGTGTATATTTTTAATAAAAAAGGAAAAATTACATAAAAGCAGATCCTCATTCATTCAGCGCTGTGTTGTAGTTGTGCTGTGCCACGTGACAAGCAATGACGCGTCACCATGGAAAAATTAAAGTGACAAGTTCTAAATAACGGTCGCCTTGAAAAACTCACGCTGGGGGGTCATTTAGAATATTTTAAACTTACGTGTGAAAGGGTTAAGCTGGCTATGATTAAGGCGAGACACTACAGGTGAATAGGGTAAAATTTTTAAATAATAGATATCACCATGAAACCTCCTCAGTTGATTACTTGCATAAGTATATAAAAAAAATGTATTACAAGTTTTTAGATTTTTTATGTTTGATTATGCAAATTAGGCATTATCTCATTAAATATGCGCGATTTTGCATATATTTTCGGTAGATAGATCTGAACATATGATAAAGCCAGGTGCAAAATTCTTTTTTCATTTTGTTTACACACAAGATGAAAACAAAATTTCAGAGGGATTTCAGGATATATGCTTTCATTACATAGGAAATCAAAATATACTGTTCATAGCCTTAAAAAAATCGATTTTCGCCTTATTTTTTTTATTAAAATGTCACATAAATCAGGCCAGGAATGATTTATTAACAAATCCCTCTGAAAATATCTTCAGAATACTGCTAAGTGTATAACTGGAAAGTTTGGTGTACATAGGTGCTACACAGGCTGAGAAGTTTCTACTGGAGAATGACAAAAAACTCATTTTGAGAAAACGGCATTTAAAGATTTAAATAGGGGAATTTAATACATTTCTATTGGAAAACATTTTTCAAAAACAGAATAAATGCTCAGGCCCTTAGTAATAATAATATATAATATTTCAAGCTCATGAAAACTGATTATTTAATAACATGGCATGCGTATAAGGCCTACAACGGCAGTAACTCAATTAATTAACATTGGTGTATCATGCACAAAGTTGCCGACAAAACCCACGCTGGACAGTTATGGACACAGAACAATACCAACAGTAGCTGTCACAGCTTTCTAAAGTCTAATGATCCATTCCAGCACCATATGTAGGTCCCTCTGACATCTCTTGCTGGTGCCTTTTCACTTTCTTGTCTGTGCTCACAAGTTTTCGTTTGCGTTTTGCACTTGCGGACTGAATGGCGTTTGCTTTGGACACCCTGAGCAGGTCTGCCTGCTTGATGGTGTTCACTGTAATAAGTGTGCTCTCCAGCCATAAGTTTGCCATCACATTAAGCATAGCTGAGGCACCCTCATTAAAAGTGGAAATGGCCATGCTTGCCGCTGCCTCGACCCTGTTCTTGCCTACAAAAACTGTTTTTGGGCAGCGGGCCCATATCACAGAATTGAGGCACTCATTTGCATTTTGTGTGCCACCATGCTGCATTCTTTGCAGCAAGCTATCACTTGACATGCGGTGATAAATGGGGAGAAGTTTCTGGCCCACCTCGTGGGATAGGTAGTTTGCAGCATGTTGTGTGTGGCTTTCGGGGGTCTCATTTTTGTCTTCTGCCCTCCGATACCAACACCAAGATGGATTGCACCTAGTATGTAATGGTGTTTCATTTGTTGACATGCAGTGGAGAAGGCCTGCCCATATCTCTGCTTTCATTGTTTCCAGTGACCCCTGGTTATTCAAAATTGCCCCCCTGTAATAATTTTGCAGTGTTTTGCATTTCTTTGCAGTCAGTTTCCCCAAACCCTTGCCTCCCAATTTGCGTTCGCCACTAAATTTTCTGAGCGCTGTGCCCATTCGCTTGTGAGCATGGTTTATACATTCCAGCTTTACAATCTCATGCCCAGGGTATGGGTTTAGTGACAGTACTTCCTTAAAAGCAGAGCTATCCCCATCTGAGAGCATCTCAGTGTACCGCAGCTGGTGGCGACTGACTGATCTAGCCCACATCCTCTTTGCTGCCTCTTGCTCCATTGCCTTACTAGACCCTGTGAAATTCTTTGCACAGTCAGTGTGCGTCTCCCTCCAGCTGTCAAATTCCTCCACAGTGATCTTCCCTTCATTCTTGGCACTTTGCTTTAGGACACAAGCATGACAGTAAGAGGATAAGACCTCAAAGTCGATGACAAGTCCTATAAGAATGTCGATACAAACACCAATGCCATAATGGGAAGTGAAGCCTCTTTTTTGCCAGGTGCCATCAAAAGAGACACCAATGTTAATTACAGCATCAGCATCCTCCCTCAGCAACTCTGCCAACTCTGGATCAACGTCTGCATAGGCCTGTCTGATCTGCTCCCTAGTCTTGTGCAGTGACTCCAGTCCTCTCTCAATTTCCGCCACTAAGATTAAAATGCATGTTGTGTCAAGAACTGTTCCTTTTTTGTTGAGTTTATTGAAACAGTACATTTGAGTGGCAAATTTTTTTTTTGAAAGGACCAGGGAGTAGACCATGCAGTCATAGCAGCCAATTGGACAAGCAAACAGTAAATGACTAAAGAATAAGGCCATCCTATGTTATACTATTATAACAGATTCATAATTGTGCGTGTATGTGATGCAGCCTACTGTTAATGTGTATGTGTATGTATGCGTGTGCGTGCGTGCGTGTGTGTGTGTGTGTGTGTGTGTGTGTGTGTGTGTTCCGTCAAATAAAATATGTTCACTGTTACAACAACACTATGATAAATGTAACAGGTCATTAGACCTCCAAAATCAACATCCCTGTCCTATCCCTATTTCGAAAGCCTACCTGTGACTCTCTTGTCATGCCTCTGGTATGTTTTCAGGTGAAGGGAAGGGATCCCCAACACCTTGCTGACCTTCCTCAGTGCTGCATATCCCATCCCTAATTCATGGGCTAAAAGCACCATGCGGACGTTCACGTCAAAAGCGACATCACCTCTCGTTTCCCTTTGCAGCCGTGTGGATGTGTAGATGCTTCGCCTATACACATTCTCCCCTTTGCAATTACTGCACTCTAGAAGCAAACTGCTACAAAATCCATGGTTCACTGGATCAATGTTAATAAATAGACTTGATGCAGCACAATTAGGGCACAAGAGATCATTTATTAATTCGTTCAGATGTGCGACATGCATAATCAGCCACTGCTGTGTCCCACAGTCAGCGGCACTGTCATTAAACCCACCCCGGTTTCCCAACGTCAGCTTACGGGCAGATGTGCTGCTTCCTGGTGTTTTTTCACCTAACCCATCTGATTGCTTTCCCTTTCCACATCTTGCAAAGCGCAATTGCCGGTTTTTTTTCCTTGAGATTTGCGGTGTTAGCGGCATTTTCGAAAGTCTCGCGGCAAGCTAAACACGGAAGTGTCAGAGTACACCACGTGATGCGTCTGAGCGAATCACGTTAGCAGAAACCAGCAGTAGCCAATGAGATTTCGTCATTAGCTTTAAATCCCCCTTTGGACATTCATGATTGGTTACTGATAGAAAGGAAATGCCCATATATGGGTTACACAGCGTTGTGCATGAGACCCAGAGCTTTCCAACGATACCGGTCATGACAGACTTCAGTAAACAGACGGAGCGCTGCATGCCGCGTTAGAATGCTAACTTCTTGGTGAATTCGGGAGAAACTTACTGGCGCAAGTAAACAAAATGTAATAAAATAAACATCTTAATGTATATTTTCAATGTTTTCTTTATAGCAGTTTGAAAGAACACACATTGAAGAAGTAAACTAGCCCAAAATCTCAAAACTGACCACTGCATAAAAAATCGATGTTTTTGCCTGCCGTGTCTCGCCTTAAACCGCTTGTTAAAAAAACGAAACTTGATCCTACAGAGTTAGTCAATTACAGGCCGATCTCGAATTTGCCTTTTCTGTCAAAGATATTAGAAAAGGCAGTATCCTCGCAACTGTGTTCCTTTCTTGAAGGAAATGCTATCTGCGAGGATTTTCAGTCCGGATTTAGACCGTACTATAGTACTGAGACTGCTCTCATTAAAGTCACAAATTATTTGCTCTTATCATCCGATCTTGGTTGTATCTCTTTATTAGTGTTACTAGATCTTA
This sequence comes from Siphateles boraxobius, assembly GCF_051911475.1. Taxonomy (NCBI): domain Eukaryota; kingdom Metazoa; phylum Chordata; class Actinopteri; order Cypriniformes; family Leuciscidae; genus Siphateles; species Siphateles boraxobius. The sequence goes on from NW_027509119.1 coordinate 13,923,086, forward strand.
GTGCTGCATTTGACACCATTGACCACAACATTCTATTAAATAGACTAGAAAACTATGTTGGCATTAGTGAAATTGCACTAGCATGGTTTAAATCATACTTATCTGACCGTTATCAGTTTGTAGCAGTAAATGAAGAGATGTCTTATCGTTCAAAAGTTCAGTATGGCGTACCACAAGGCTCAGTACTAGGACCTCTGCTGTTCACTCAGTACATGCTACCCTAAGGAGATATCATTAGGAAACATGGAATTAGTTTTCACTGTTGTGCTGATGATACTCAGCTCTATATTTCCTCAAAACCTAACGAAACTTACCAATTCACAAAATTAACGGAATGCATAGCTGATATAAAAAATTGATGTATACTACTAAACATCATATACATTTTAAAATATTGCTGATTACTTACAAAGCACTAAATGGTTTAGCTCGGCAGTACTTGAGCGAGCTCTTAACCCATTATAGTCCTTCACGTCTATTGCGATCTCAAAATTCTGGCCAGTTGATAATACCTAGAATATCAAAATCAACCGCTGGCGGTAGATCCTTTTCCTACTTGGAACCAAAACTTTGGAACAATCTTCCTAACATTGTCCGGGAAGCAGACACAGTCTGTCAGTTCAAATCTAGACTAAAAACACAGGCTTAGCATACACATAACACATTATAGATTGCTATAATTCAATGTTAGGCTGCATAGTTTAGATCAACCGGAACCGGGAACACTTCCCATAAATCCTGATGTACTTTGTAGATCATAAGAAGGATGGCGTCTACGCTAATATTATTCTCTCTGTTTATCCCGAGGTTTACCGCAAACCGCCAGATCCAGGCCATATCCAGATCCGATGAAGGACCATCAAATGGACACGACGACAACGCATCCCTGAAGTGCCAGGCTCATCAACAATGTGAAGGCCTCATGGACACCTCAACAAACTCATCTCCATACCGGCGTGATGTCTCTGACCCCTAACTAGATGAACTGGATAAATATTGTGAAAGTACTGATCCAATCTGACTTCTGATCTATTATGCCGCCTAAATCATAATCATACACTGTTCGTTTGTTTGCCAAAGGAGGACTGGCTCCCTGACTGAACCTGGGTTCTCCCAAGGTTTTTTTCTCCATTCTGACACCTGATGGAGTTTTGGTTCCTTGCCACTTTCGCCTTTTTTAGCCTTTATTCGCCATTGGCTTTTGGCTTGCTTAGTTGGGGACATTTAACATTTAATTTTGAATTTAACAAAACTATTACAACTTTACTTTCCTGTTATCTCTGTAAAGCTGCTTTGAAACAATTTGTATTGTAAAAGCGGTATATAAATAAAGGTGACTTGACTTGACTTTAAAACTGCCTATTTGTTTCCCCACCCTTTCTTAGGCATTACTGGTATCAGAACTGCAACTTATTATTGGTCCATTTTAATTTTAAAGACCATTATTCCTAGTCTGTGATACTGTAGAGCCATTTGAAGCTGCACTGAAACTGCAATTTGGACCTTCAAACCGATGATACCCGTTGATGTCCACTATATGAAAAATCCTGGAATGTTTTACTCAAAAACCTTAATTTCTTTGCGACTGAAGAAATACAGACATGAACATCTTGGATGACATGGGGATGAGTAAATTAGCAGGAAATTGTAATTCTGAAGTGAACTACTCCTTTAAGTAGGCACACATTCACGCTCTCGCTCACACACCCACCCTACGTTGCAGGCCTGATGTTTTCCAGAATGCATTTTACTGTGATATGATAATGTTGTGGCTTCAGCTCACACAAGCGTTTGTCTTGCTGTCACGATAGGTAGACAAGAGACGCGGATTCAAATGCAGAGTGATTTATTCGGATGCCAAATAGAAAAGGTACAAACTCCAACCCCAGGAACAAACGGGAGGACACAAACTGGAGATTAAACAGGCAAACAAACAAAAGAGGTAACAAGGCAGACAGGTGGGGGAAATAAACCAATAACGAGATAACAAGATGGGTGGGGTTGACAATTAGACAAGAGAGCACAAGACACTCATGTACTAAAACAGGACCAGACTAGACATAAACACATGACAAACAGGCCGTGTCACAGTCCCGTCACAAACCCATGGGAAAATCCAGCCCGAGGTGACAGAACTTTGACACTACCCCCCCTTTCAAAGGGACGCCACCTGGCGTTCCCAAGGAGGGACACCAAAACCCAGACAAAAACACACAACGAGCAAGACCAAAAAAAATAAAACAAAACAAGAGTCCAGGAGGGAGGTGGAACGGTGGAGGATCAGGGGAGGGAATTTCTATTCATGTAGAAATATCTGTTCATGTTTTTCATAAATTCCTATATGTTTGACCACGCTCGGAGACTATAATTTTTGCAAACTGTACAAAAACAAAAAAGATGCAAGATGTAAACGGCCTAATTGACTAGTATATAAAATGTCAATTACAAAACTGATCACAAGTGGCTTTTCTGTATGGCTCATGTTGTATTTACTATTTAGCAAGTTGATCACTAGAATTTACTTTGTGCAATGTTATCTGCAGGTTTTCCCGAACTTTGTTTACCAGCCTTGAGGTTTAATGAATATGCGTCTCTCAGTGCAATAGTCGGGTGTGATTCTGTTGTAATAGTTTAAGTGTAAAACAGCATGCGCTTACTTTTCGCGTTAATACTTAAGTAAGTAATACTTGCAGCATGTTAATACTTTGTGTGATTCCACAACATAGATAGAGGGAATGTTGCACTAAACAAAGTATCAATTTAGTTTTCAAACAGAAATAGTATCACTTAAATGATTAATGGTCATTTATTCCTATAAACACTGAATGTTGACGGCTCTCAAAGAAAAGTCTTCACCTAAAACACATACGGTCCAACATGTGAAACAGCGACATCGGCTAGCTATCTGAATAGTAATAAAACCATCATTTGCACAATTTTGTCTATTTATTATAAACAGTGCTTTTCAACCCTCCTTTCTTAGTGATTTGGTCTTTTGCATTACCGTATAAAGTTAGTCCATAGGCTAGAGTATGGTACTTTGCATCGCTACGGTGTGACAAAATAGAGCCAAAGATTTAAGCACTACTATTTACACACATACTTTGCAGGACAATATCTAACTGTAGCTTGTGAACATTACATTATCTAATTATTTGGGATGAGAGAGCAATTTTTGAACAAAATTTTGTGCTGGATATTGAAGTGTTAGATAAAAATAAAGGTATAAATTAATAACAAAAACTTTAAATCAACATGAAAACCATAATATAAATAAATAAAATATAGTTTGAAAATTACTTCCATAATATTTTCCTTTAGTAATGCTATGCCCGTATCACCCACCACAAAGTTTTGCGTTTGTGGTTGAGACCTCGCAGAGATTACACCAATATTAGGGTTCCCTTTCAGTTGATAACGGAGGACGTAGTCGACGGTCGACTGAATTGGGATCACGCTAGGGAGCCTATCATCTTCGATTACTATTGAACGAGCCAATGGAATTTGGCGTGCGTGATTTGCATCACACACTCCGCCCCCGCGGCGCGGGTATAAATACGGAAGTGGATGCACGCACTAGTTGCCTTTCGCTTCGGAGCCGTTCGTCTTTGATGTCTCTGAAGAGTGCTGTTGTATTCAAAGAGCGAGTGTGTCGGTGTTCTTACGGGAAGAACTCTCCAGTGTTGGTGTTCTACAGCGTGGTGCAGCGGTGATCGCGAGCTTCTCAGCTCTCAACTGCTGTTTTAACAGCATCAAATTTCTATTGTTTGTTTGTGTGTTGATGGTTGGTTAGAGGGCGAGAAGTGAGTGCTTCACTGTTGGTTGAAAGACTATTCAGTGTTTGCCGTGGTCATTCGGCGCCATCTTGGAATTCATCCAAGATGGCGCCGCGGATGGCTGCCTCGGTGTGGAGCTCTCCAGCTATTGTGTTCTTTTTGTTCGTTTGTTCTGCGTTTAGTCATTCTTTTCCTATCAGTTTCACCAAAGACGAACTACTGGACATTAGGAAACACACACCAGAAACCTTTTCTACAGTTTTTGATTATTCGGACGTTTTGCTGGACATTCTCGTCGGAGGTGCAGCGTTGTTGTTCAAACACGCGTTCAGACGCAAACGCGGGAAGCGAGCCGGCGCGCTGGTTAAACTCCGCGAGCGCGGCCTGCGCACTGCACTCCCCAGTATTCATCTCGCGAATCTCCGATCCCTTCCTAACAAAACGGATGAACTTATTCTCCTCACCCACACTAACAAGGATTTTTTAAACTCTGCTGCTTTGTGCTTCACTGAAACCTGGCTGAGTGAAGCCATACCGGACAACGCAATACATCTGCCGGGCTTCCAGCTGTTCCGAGCGGATCGCATCGCGGAGCTAACGGGGAAAACGAGAGGTGGTGGATTGTGTTTCTACATTAACGAAAGTTGGTGTTCAGATGTAACAACACTGAAGAAAATGTGCTCTCCTAATTTAGAGGCACATTTCATAAACTGTAAACCCTTCTACTCGCCTCGGGAATTTTCCTCTTTCATTCTCGTGAATGTTTACATCCCTCCAGACGCGTGCGTGAGCGCGGCGCTACAACAGCTGGCTGAACAAATATCTGAAACGGAACAAAGGTACCCAGACTCTCTTTTAATCATTCTTGGGGATTTTAACAAAGCAAATCTTTCCCGTGAACTACCAAAATGCAGACAGCACGTTACATGTCCCACCAGAGACAGTAATATACTGGACCACTGTTACACCACAATAAGAAATGCGTATCACTCCGTCCCACGGGCAGCTTTGGGGCTCTCTGATCACTGTTTGGTTCATCTCATACCGACCTACAGGCAGAAACTGAAATCAGCTAAACCTGGAATAAGGACTGTAAAAAGATGGACTAATGAAGCAGAGCAGAATCTACAGGCCTGCTTTGATTGCACTGATTGGACTGTTTTTGAAGCTGCTACCAATGATCTGGATGAGCTCACAAGTACTGTAACATCATATATAAGTTTCTGTGAGGATACATGCACTCCTACCAGGACATTCTTATCATTCACTAATGATAAACCATGGTTTACTGGGAAACTCAAACACCTTCGTCATGCCAAAGAGAATGCTTACAGAAGTGGGGATAAAATCTTGTATAACCAGGCCAGAAACAGATTGACAAAGGAGATCAGAGTTGCTAAAAGGAACTACTCTGATAAACTGAAAAAACAGTTTTCATCCAACGACCCATCATCAGTCTGGAATGGCCTGAGGAACATCACCAACTACAAGTCACCATCCCCTTGATCTGTGGACAATCAACACCTGGCTGACGATTTAAATTCATTTTACTGCCGGTTTGAAAAGCCCTCATTCACACCACACACCCGGTCTGATCTGCACTTCACACTTTCACCATCACCTCCTGCACTCCAATTATCACTCCCCCCTCCTGCCATCCAACCTGAGCTTAAGGTCTGTGTGGAGGACGTGAGCCGAGTCTTCAAAAAACAGAAGACTAGGAAAGCCTCAGGCCCAGACGGCATCTCATCTGCTTGTTTAAAAGCCTGCGCTGACCAACTGGCCCCGGTCTTCACGCAGATCTTCAACAGATCATTGGAGCAGTGTGAAGTTCCCTGTTGCTTCAAACGCTCCACTATCATTCCTGTCCCCAAAAAACCCAAAATCACTGGACTTAATGACTACAGACCTGTCGCTCTCACGTCTGTGGTCATGAAGTCGTTTGAAAGACTGGTGCTGGCCCACCTGAAGGACCTCACTGGACCCTTGCTGGATCCCTTTCAGTTTGCTTACAGAGCAAACAGGTCTGTGGATGATGCAGTCAACATGGGACTGCATTATATCCTGCAACATCTCGACAGACCAGGGACTTATGCAAGGGTCCTCTTTGTGGACTTCAGTTCGGCCTTCAATACCATCATGCCTGGTCTTCTCACAGCCAAACTGACCCAGCTCTCCATACCATCCTCGATCTGTCAGTGGATCACCAGCTTCCTGACGGACCGGCAGCAGCGAGTGAGACTGGGGAAACACACATCCAGGACTCTCACCACCCGCACTGGCGCTCCCCAATGGTGCGTTCTCTCCCCACTGCTCTTCTCCCTGTACACTAATGACTGCACTTCTAAAGACCCCACTGTCAAGCTCCTGAAATTTGCAGACGACACCACTGTCATCGGTCTCATCCAAAACGGTGACGAGTCTGCTTACAGACTGGAGGTTGAACAGCTGGCTGCCTGGTGCAGTTATAACAACCTTGAGCTGAACACACTCAAAACAGTGGAGATGATCATGGACTTCAGGAGGAACAGCCCAGCACTCCCCCCACTCACCATCATGAACAGCACTGTGGAAGCAGTGGAGTCATTCAGGTTCCTGGGCACTATCATCTCTCAGGACCTGAAGTGGGACAATCACATTGACTCCACTGTGAAAAAGGCCCAGCAGAGACTGTACTTCCTTCGCCAGCTGAGGAAGTTCAACCTGCCACAGGATCTGCTGATTCAGTTCTACTCAGCCGTCATTGAGTCTGTCTTGTGCGCTTCCATCACTGTCTGGTTTGGTTCAGCTACCAAATCAGACATCAGGAGACTACAACGGACAGTCCGGACTGCGGAGAGGATCATTGGTGCCCCTCTGCCAAACCTCCAGGACCTGTACTCTTCCAGAGTGAGGAAGAGAGCAGGCAAAATCATCACAGACTCCACTCACCCTGGACACCACCTGTTTGAACTGTTACCGTCAAGACGGAGACTCAGATCACTGGCCACAAGAACATCTCGGCACAGGAACAGTTTCTTCCCACAGGCCATTTCCCTCCTGAACAGTTAACACTCCTCCCAAGGCATATGCCTGTAAGTGCAATACTCCCACTGTTTAATGCAATATCCTACAACTCAGGTGATACTTATATGTAGATTTATTTATTTATAATATTCAAAACACTGTAAATAGGTTCATAATCTGTAAATCTGAAAATGTCTATTCTGACTAAACCCAACTATGATAGTTTTATTCTCATATATTTATATATATATATATTTTTTTTTATTCTTATAATTTGTAGTATTATGTTTCATGTTGTATTTGTATTTGTATATGTCCACTGGAAGCCTCAGTACCAAAACAAATTCCTTGTGTGTGCAAGCACACTTGGCAATAAAGCTCTTTCTGATCTTCTGATCTTCTGATCATTCCCTGTGTGCTCCGGCACTGGTGACGGTCCCATTTCCTAAAAGAGCAACACGGGTGTGAGTGCATCTTTTTCAAGATGCCATTCCATCCGTGCGTTTCTGGGTGCGGTCTGGCACTATCGCCCTCTGACGGTCACGAAAGTTGTGTCGCATGTTTGGGCTTACAGCATGCCGAGGCAGCTTTCGTGGATGAGTCATGTTCTCACTGCGGGAACACGACCATCTCGGTGTTGAGATCGAGACTCGCCTTCGTCAAAAGCGTTGGTGCAGTCCCCACCTCTGGGCCCCGCCCTTGTTCTTCCTCTGGGTTACCTTCCCAGAGAAAGACTGGGTTGCCGTCCAAGCTGGGTGATCTGAGGATCACAGTGAGGGGTAATCCGCCCGGCCAGGCCCCGTGGGTCCCTCACTCCTCTTTCACACCGCAACCGGTGGAGCTCCCCATTGATCCCGCTGGTCCCTCTGTAATGGACAGGCCAGCCGTGTCATTTGGGGCCCCTCCAGGGGATACGATGTCAATCGCAGCATCGGAGGGGGAGCTGAACTCTGGAGATGACGACTCGGCTGCACTGCCTCCCTCCGGGAGACCAGTGTTGCCCGAGCCAGATCCAGAAATGTCAGCTATGCTGAAAAAGGCCGCCGAGGCGGTAGGGCTCGTGTGGAACCCTCCACCGTGTCCCGAGCCGTCTCGGTTGGATGATTGGTATATCGGGGCGGGCCGTACTGGTTCTCAGTCCGCCGCCCCGGTGCCTTTCTTTCCTGAAGTGCATGAGGAGCTTACGAGGGCATGGATGGCACCTTTCTCTGCCAGAAACCGCCTGAGTAGCTCCTCCCCCCTCACTACCCTTAATGGGGGAGCGGTGAAGGGTTACGAGGCTATCCCTCCGGTGGAGCGGGCCGTTGCGATGCAGTTATGCCCAACGGCGGCCGCTTCCTGGAGAGGTGATCCTCGTCACCCCTCCAAAGCCTGTAAGTTCTCGTCCGCAGCTGAATGTGTTCAGCTGGTGTTGAAGTGAGAAAGGGTCCCACTGAAAGAGCTTTCAGAGGCTCCTGGGGTATATGGTAGTCGCAGCCTTTGGCTTCCTCCATATGTGACCGCTTCAGCGCTAGCTTCATGATCGAGTCCCGAGGTGACCGTGGCAGAGCAGCTCACCCTGTGTGACTATAGTTCATCCCGGTCTGCTGCCAAACCCTCTTCAACAGAGGGGCCATGTACAAAGGGCGTGTTTTAACGGGGGCCTGGGCGACCCCCGACTACACGGGCATTCGTGCCTCGAGTTGTTAGACATTGCGACCGTTGCGCAAGCTTCCCCTGCATGTCACAACTCACCCGTCACCTCCTCCTTGGAGTCAGACGCTTCTGAGGGCGCTTTGTTCCACTCCTCCCGCTTTACTCAATCGTGCCGCCATCGAGCCTCACGACAGTTATAGCCAGGGCAAGAGGAGACTCCATCCCCTGGGTCCAGCTGGGTCATGACCATTCCGGGGCCGCTCAGTTGCCCCCCCAGTTTCATCTTTCCACCAGTGTTTGTGTAAACCGAGCGGACTACCCTTGGACAAACACTGGGTCTCAGCTGCCCCCGGGGGCCGCAGAAATGCGTTTAACCCCAGTGAGCCTTCTAAAAGTGACTGCGACTCATGGTCGCCTTGCGCCTGCTCAAGTCAGTGAAATCATCACACTTCATGTTGAGCAGAATTGCTCCTGAAACTCAGTGAAGTTCATCGCACTCAGGTGTTGAGCAGCAATGCTCCTGTAGCTCAGTGAGTTCATCACACTCAGGTGTTGAGCAGAAATGCTCCTGTAGCCAAGTGAATATGTCACACGCAGTGCGAGCAGAAATGCTCCTGGTGCTCAGTGAAGTTCTTCGCACTCAAGTGTTGAGCAGAAATGCTCCTGAAGCTCAGTGAGTTTATCACACTCAGGTGTTGAGCAGGAATGCTCCTGAAGCTCAGTGAACTTGTCACACTCAAGTGCTGAGCAGAAATGCTCCTGGTGCTCAGTGAAGTTCTTCGCACTCAAGTGTTGAGCAGAAATGCTCCTGAAGCTCAGTGAGTTTATCACACTCAGGTGTTGAGCAGGAATGCTCCTGAAGCTCAGTGAACTTGTCACACTCAAGTGCTGAGCAGAAGATGCTCCTGAAGCCCAGTGATATTCACATGTTGTGTTGAGCAACGCTCCTGTCTTTTTGCGCCCGTCGCTTGCACCTACGTGCTAAGTCAGGAGGAACAGGTCTTCATAGTTGTCCCTTATTGGCCCAACTAGACCTGGTTCCCATCGACAGCCTTCCTGACTTCCCCTGAAAACTCTTTCAGGGACGGGGCACGAGGGCACCCGCGTTCTTCCCCCGGAGATTCCGGGCGGTCTTACATCTGAACGCGGAGGTTCAGGTGGCTATCACAGGGCATGTGATAGTTACCATCACTTCTGCGAGCACCCCTAGAAATGGGTAGCGTGCTTACGCCTTTAGAAGTGGAACCTAGTCGTTGTGTGCGTCTTCTCTCCAGGGGAGATCCTGAAAGCTTTCGATCACTTCAGTGCTCTCTTTCCTGCAAAATGGGTTGGAGTAGGCTGTGTTCCTTCACCCTCAAAATAATGTTGCCTCGGTGTTTAAACGACGCTCATCGTGTTGCAGAAGTGTGTAGAAGCACGTTCTAATCGTCAGGTTCCTGAGGAGCAAGGTCTTGTAAATCCTTGCGTCCCTCTTTATCCTCTTGGGCCTTGTCCTGGTGCGACTGCACTGCAGAGACCGCCCCTGAGCCACTGCAGGCAGTGAGTTAAAAATTCGGTTATATCAGTTCTCCTGCTCGCGTGGTCTCTACTAGAGGGTAGGGACTTGCTCGCTTTCGGTCAACGTATTGTGCCTGGAGTCTGGGCCGGCTAACTCTCACAAGCTGAGACCCCCGCTCGGATTGTGCCCAAGGTTCCTACCTCTCCTGTAATAGGAGCAGGTGGTGAGCCCGCAAGCGCTGCCCTGGAGGAGGCAGATCCAGCCCTGGCTTCTCTGTCCGTTCGCTTGGACGTGTACAGAACGCAAGCCATAGACCTCAGACCAGCTCTACAAATATCTGTTGGAATTCAGCAGAGAGGGAGGCTGTTTCCATGCAAGTTGCACTTAGTGCTTGCCTTCATTTCGGTAAAAATCTGAGATGCAACATGTTCACTTAGGTGTTGAGCTCCTCTATGATGAGTGTAAAGTGCTCCGCCTGGGCGTTGACGATATGCTTTGCTAAACAGACTCTAGAGTTGGGGGCTGGACGACACCTAGTTGAACCGCTGCTTCCCATGGGCTCCCTTCTCACGAAGCCAGTTTCACCGTAAGCCCGGTTCAAGTGTCGGCTTGCTGCGCCATTCCCCTCCTATGGACTGGATACGTGCGCCTTTCTACTCCAGTTGAGTTCCCTTAAAATTGAACCCTGTTGAGTTCCTCCACACCCCTCCGACGTCGGACGTGCGGAACGTCTGGTGTTAGGCCTACTTATAATACTGGCACCTGGCACCTGGCGCATGCGCACGCAGCGACTGGCAGTGAATGAGTGTTCGGCGTCCTCGTGTATGTTTGACAAACGTTTTTTCCTTTGTTTTAATGTTTTAAAGTTTCGTTTTTGTTTTTTATTGAAGGAGTGCTCTTAAAGTTTTAAACTTAGTCAAAATGGATGCTTTTTATCTTTTCGCTTTATGGCTTGTGATGTACTGGATGGCCGCCGGTAAAATGTACGGGGCTTTATGCCAAATTAGGACAACATATACAAGGGAGACATTGCTTCAGCTCAAGAACAAGAACAGTAACCCAGCTTTGGAAAATTTAATGCTGGATGTCCCCAATATTTTTATTCGAAGGGATTACCAGGAAGCGTGGGGCACAGTTAAGAAAAGGAAAAGGGGTAAACGAGGCGGCGTAAAAACTCGCCTGAAGAAACAGCGCTTCAACCGGGCTCCTCTGCCTTCGATGATTATGGGAAATGTACAATCACTTAGAAATAAAGTGGATGAGCTTCAAGGAAATGTCCGCTACCAAAAAGATTTCATGAACTGCTGTATTATGGCATTTACAGAAACATGGTTCACAGAGCGTGACCGGGACGCTGATTTGTGTATGGATGGATTCGGAGCCCCCTTTCGTTTGGATCGACTATCAGAGGTGACGGGGAAAACCCAAGGAGGAGGGGTATGTTTGTACGTCAATAAGCGGTATTGCTCATGTGTTACTGTCAGAGAGCGTATTTGTACACCTGATGTAGAACTTTTATCGGTGTCCTTGAGACCGTTCTATCTACCTCGAGAGTTCCCTCAGATTTTTATTACAATTGTCTACATTCAACCGAAGGCGAACCCCGCATCGGCTACTAGTACAGTATTTGATGTTGTACAGAGGTTACAGTCAATCTCACCGGAGGCACCAAATTTCATTCTTGGGGATTTTAATCATGTATCCTTAAAACAGACTCTTAAAACTTTCCATCAGTATGTCTCCTGTTCGACCAGACGGGGCAAGACTTTAGATCTGTGTTATGGATCGGTGAGAGGTGCATACAAATCTGTACCCTTGGCACCCTTGGGCTCGTCAGATCACAATTGTGTACATTTGCTGCCTACATATAAGACTGTTTTAAAAAGGGAGAAAACTGTGACCAAGGACATCAGAGTGTGGTCAGAAGATGCTGTGTCCTGTCTACAAGACTGTTATAGCTGCACAGACTGGAACATTTTTAAACAGGACTGTGGTGACGATTTGGACTCAATGGTTGATGTTACATGTTCATATATGGCTTTTTGCAAGGATATGATAATTCCATGTAAAAAGGTAAAAATCTATTCGAACAATAAGCCCTGGGTTACTAAATCAGTAAAGTCCTGTTTACAAAGGAAAAAAATTGCATTTAAACACGGAACAACTATGGACTTACATGTGGCTACTAAGGATTTGAAGATTGAAATTCTTAAAGCTAAACAAAGCTATAAGGAAAAATTAGAAAATAAGATGGCATCCAAAAATCCTGGCTCAGCATGGGCAAATATGAAAACCATAGTAGGCCTTCAAAACTTAAACTGCAGTAATCAGAATCAGATTATTTTAAATGGTTTTAGTTCTGATTTTGAACTAGCAAATGCACTAAACGATTTTTACTGTCGTTTTGACAATTTGAATTTTAGTAAAGAAATCCAGGAATTGAGCGTTAAGTTAATGGATGATCAGCATTTTAACATTGACCTTCAGGATGTTGAAAAAGCTTTCAGATGTGTTAAGGCAAATAAAAGCCCAGGTCCTGATAGCATCTGTGGCAGACTATTAAAGTCATGTGCAAAAGAATTGAGCCCTGTATTTCATGAAATTTATAATAAGTCTCTGAAAACACAACATGTACCAATCCTTTGGAAGGATGCGGTGGTCATTCCGGTCCCTAAATGTAGAGGCCCTAAGATGCTAAATGATTTTAGGCCGGTCGCTTTGACTTCCGTTTTAATGAAAATCCTTGAGAAATTAGTACGGTCTGAGATTTTGAGGTGGACAGAACATCAATTGGACCCTATGCAGTTTGCATATAGACCTCACAGAGGAGTACAGGATGCTACAGTCACAATGTTAAATTTGCTATTAGGACACTTGGATGGACAGAGGACATATGCTAGACTTTTATTCGTTGACTTTTCTTCGGCGTTCAATACAATCCAACCACACATTTTAATTAAGAGGCTTTTAGATCAGTTTGTGTTAAGCAATAATTTGATTGGTTGGATTTTGAATTTCCTAACTAATAGAACACAAAGAGTAAAAGTTAATGGTGTCTTATCTAAACAGATGAGTTCCTCTACAGGGTCTCCTCAAGGATGTGTGCTGTCCCCACTTTTATTTATTTTATATACTAACATGTGTCAAAGCATGTATGAGAACAGATGTATTATAAAATATGCGGATGACTCAGTAATTTTGAGTTTACTTAAGGAGAATGAGACCTCACATGGTCCAATTATTGAGCACTTTGTCAACTGGTGTGATGAATCTTATTTACAGTTAAATATATTAAAGACCAAAGATATGCTCATCGATTTTAGGAAAAGTACTCATTCAAGGGATCCTACTTTAATTAAAGGCCAAAAAATAGAGTGTGTACAATCATACAAATACCTTGGGACCATAATTGATGAGAAACTAAAATTTGAAGAGAATTGTGAGGCTCTGAACAAAAAGGGGCACCAGCGTTTGTATTGCCTAAGGAGATTATCTGCATTTAATCTTGATAAAACAATAATGAAGATGTTTTATCATGCTTTTATAGAATCTGTTCTGTCGTTTTCCATCTTAGTATGGTACGGTCATATATCCTTAAAGGCAAAAAATCAGCTAGACCAGATAGTTAAATGGTCTGGCCGTTTGATAGGTGAGTAAAAACCAGGAGTGGCATCACTATATGCCAAACAATTACAAAGGATGGCCCTTTCAATTTTAAATGATGACTCTCACCCTTTGCGAAATGAGTTTCAGTTATTACCGTCTGCGAGGAGGTATAAAGTCCCCAGGTGTAGAACGAAAAGATATAAAAGCAGCTTCGTAACAAATGCGATTGATATGCTTAACAAATTGTAGAGGTGTTTTTTAGATATGTACTAGGGGTCTTATGATTTTATGATGTTAAAAGATCATATGAAATGCTCTTGAGAGCATTTTCTTTCTTTTTATGAGAGCACTTCACTAAGTTTATGAGTATTTATTTATCTGTCCTTATGTGTAGTGTAGTGTCCTGTGTTCTTGTGTTTTTTGTATTGGATGCCATAGAATGTCATTGCACTGTAAAACAAATGTACCTACGGGTATAAATAAAGTAAACAACAAACAACAACAACAACTACCACTCGTAAGCAGTGTGGAACCTGTGTTAGGCTGGGTCCATATGTTGCGGTCCCTACGGCGACCCCATATGTGTATTCTTCCACGATACGGCTCCCTGCGGCGAGCCCGTGTCTTCCCTCGGCAGAGTCTCTCTGCCGTCACTGTCCGGTGTGTCTCCCCCGTCTTAGGCTGGAGCCACCCCAGTAACATTCCATATGGTAGACTGCCCGGTTTTCCGCCCAGTTCATATGTGTATTCTCCACGTTACCTCCCTCTGGGTTGGATGTGGCTTCCGCAGCGTCCCTTCCTTCCAATGTACGGGGAACGCTTTCCCAGTGGTCCTGTAGGAACAGCAGTGACTTCCCTGGCCTAAGCCCTGTCCTTCCCCGCCTTAAATTTGCGGGGGCATCAGGAGGCTTTTGTTTAGGCACTGGAAGGTGGCAGCGTTAGTGGCGTGTTCAAAGTTAGTCTGAAGTTATCGACTGAAAAGGAATGTGCTGGTTGCGTATGCAACTCACCGTTCCCTGAAGGAGGGAACGGAGGACGTAGTCCCCTTGCCAGTACCGCTGGACCACCGCTGACCCCGGGTTACTCTCGGCTCCTCAGCGAAAAGCAACTAGTGCGTGCATCCACTTCCGTATTTATACCCGCACCGCGGGGGCGGAGTGTGTGATGCAAATCACGCACACCAAATTCCATTGGCTTGTTCCATAGTAATCGAAGATGATAGGCTCCCTAGCGTGATCCCAATTCAGTCGACCGTCGACTACATCCTCCGTTCCCTCCTTCAGGGAACGGTGGGTTGCATACGCAACCAGGACGTTCTCAAACATTGCCTGTTTTTTAAGGAATACAAACTTTGCCATTGTTTATTATGTGCAATATAACATTATATGGCCTGTTTGGTTTCTTCTTACTTGTACAATATACTTGGTTCTAAATAAAAAAATTAAAACTCCATCACCAATCAATTATTAAAAACATTTTATTTTTTAAAAAACTGTTTAAGTACATAATGCCAAACAATAGGCTACAACAGTTGTTATTGCAGTTTCTTCATGAGATATTCTTCATGCTTGAGCAAAGCGTTGACCACTGCTCGCACATTTGCAACTGATTCATTGTGCAAGACAAGATCGTCAATGATTGGATCAAAGTTCTTCATTTTTTCAACCAACTGACTGGTGTTTGCTTTCAGAAACCCTTGATGATCTGAGAATATAAAAATTAAAACAATAACAGGAAAAAGGAAAATGAAGACAAAATGGGAAAGAATATAAATATTGAATCTAACCTTGTATTATCCTGTTTCTCTTCTTTCCCAGTGTCCCCGTTTGGGCAGTATTTGGCTTTGATCAAATCTGCAGTAATTAAATAAGTTTGATAAGTCTGCAGTAAAATAAAGGGCTGATGAAGGCTGTAGTATTCAACTTCAATTCTGAGTCTGAATAATCCAGGAGCATGATACCACATAAAATAAATTAATCTTGGCTTATTCTACAAAACTCGATCCAATAGTACCAAAAACATAAAACAATTCTGTATTGCAAATGTGCACATGCCAATGTTAGACCAGAGTGCGACCTTCCTTAAAATTGGCCCCAAATAGTTAACTACGACTGGTTAATTAAGATTAATTTTAAACATTACATAGTTTCTCGTGTATTAATAGTTTCTTGTGTATTACACTTACAATTTGCCGGCACATTTGATTTGGCAGAAGTCATATTGATCTCAAAGGAGCTTGAACCAGTTATGATTGGCGAAAACACATGGCCATCATCAGAAGCAGAGATTTTGCCTGTTTACATAAAATATCTGTCAGTTCATCTGTCAATTGTTCATTTTTTTCTTCTTCTTTTATTATTGCTGCCATGAATTGAGTTAATTCGTGCCTTTGATAAAATCTGCTGTAAATAAATAAGGTTGATAAGTCTGCAGTAAAATAAATGGCTGATAAAGGCTATAGTAATAGTTACAATTCTGAGTCTGAATAATCCAGAGGCATGACACCGCATAAAATAAATTCTACAAAACTCGATCCAATAGTACCAAAAACACAAAACAATTCTGTATTGCAAATTTGTACATGACACTGTTAGACCAGAATGTAACCTTCCTTAAAATTGGTCCCAAATAGTTAACTACGACTGATTAATTAAGAATAATTTTATACATTACATAGGCGAAAACCTTTTTAATAGTTTCTCGTGTATTAATAGTTTCTCGTGTATTACACTTACAATATGCCGGCACATTTGGTTTGGCAGAAGTCATATTGATCTCAAAGGAGCCAAGAGTTAAACCAGTTATGATCGGCGAAAACACATGGCCATCATCAGATGCAGAGATTTTGCCTGTTTACATAAAATATCTGTCAGTTCATCTGTCATTATACATAGAGTGCAACTGTGCCTCCCCCCCCCTTTTTCCTTCTTATTTCCCATAGTGATTTAAAAATATATATATTTATATATAAATATGCAAAATATGCATATATAGCTTATACACACATTTCAGTATTTTGAGAGGGTAGGGAGATTTTGTCATCGCAGTGCTTCATGGGAGTGGGCAGAGCTATTTTGGAGTGTGTTGCTTTTTTTTTTTTTTTTTTTTAACTATGTTTGACATAACTTTCACTACAGCATCATGGCTCATGGGCTATGTAGTTTTCACCAGGAGTTCAAATGTGAAACACGATTATTTACAAAAAAAATAAGCTGAAGGCTTTATCAGAAGCAAATACCATGTATTAACAACCTTTTAGCTCACAGTAGGTCTGTCTTTAAAATTAATTTCCGTATGGAGAAAGTAAATGTTTTTACTCCCAGAAACCGCCTGTTGCACTCTATAATGTTTTCTCATTAAAAATAAAATATAAACCATACTAACATGTTACTTGGATGCCTGATTGTCCTGCAGTGTTTGCTGTCTCTAGAGAGAGAAGGAAAGACCATGTTATTTTAAATGGCAATGAAAAGCGCTAGCCTATATAAATAGCTTTGACTTGAATTTTATATGTTTTGCTTATCACATTGTGACAGTGTCATTCATATAGCTTACATGTTAAACAATTTGTCATGCAAATTGCTAAAAGTTAAAATCAAAGACAGAGTAAAAGAAGAATTAAAAAGTAACCTATCAAAATTTAAAAAGTAAGTAACTGAAGAGGAATAAAATAGGCCTATGCACATATAAGCATGTCTGACTAAAATAATCTCTAAATAAGATTTTAAAACTGAATAAATCCAAAACATTTATTTTGAGGTCCTTTATGGAAACCACGCAGCTTAAATAAACGATGCTGCAGATTTTAGTTACATCAGATAAAAAATACAACATAGCATAATGCAAAATAAACATTGCTGTAAAACAGTCATGTTAAACTGATACTTTTGTGATATGGTTTAAAAAAAACATAGCATTATGAACATAAACAATGTTGTACATTTTTTAAATCATACTTTATGATAAATGAATATAGTAGATACATGTTAATATCTGTATCACATCAATATCATAATACAATGCTCCATATTTCAAAAAAAAATCATACTTATATAAATGAATATAGTAGATACATGTTAATATCTGTATCACATCGATATCATAATACAATGCTCCATATTTTTAAACCCATACTTTGATAAATTAATATAGTAGATACATTTTAATATCTGTATCACCAGTTACAGCAGATAAAAATACTAATAGCATAATGTGGATAAAACAAATACGTACCCTGGGCTATTTAAAACACTAATTAATTATACTGTCTTTTCCTTATGTATAAACAATTTTTCAAATTAAACATCATTGCATAATACAGATAAACAGCACCGTAGCATAAATTAATTATAGAGAAAGTACTCACTGTTTTGCATTTTTGATGAGGTGGTCATAGAAGAGAGGGTGCAAAAGTTTTTGGTCCAGACATGGGGTATGGCACACGTCCATGTGTCTTGGCTAATTTATAGCCTTTTACAGTAAGAGCCTGTGGAAAACTATGGGAAAACGGCGGAGCTGTGTGTCCACTATATTCTTTCAGTACTCTATGAATGGAACTGTTTAGGTTCAAGGCCAATTCACATTCCCAGGAGGTAGCCAGACCTTTTGATTACACAAGCGCCATATTTCACTGATAACTGTCACTCCTGAAAATTCTTATGAATTAAAAGTAACTTATTACCGGTGGTACGAAAACAGCGATGATATCACTTATTTGTCACGCACACTGTCCATGCTGGCAGGCACTACCTGTGTGATTTTTTTCTTGAACCCTGGTGAAAATGTAAGATGATTTTATCTAAATCTAACATAATTGGTACAGTAAATTTGTACAATATTTATTTTAAATGAACAGAATGCTTTTCAACTTCAGTAATTTAGTAAGATTTTTTAATGAGCGGCATGATTTTCTACTACAGTAATTTAGTAAGATTTTAAATTAACAACAATTAGTAAACTATTTATTTTATATATATTATATATTTTAATTTATACACTTTTAAAGGAACACAATGCTTTTCAATGGGCTCAGGAACGTGTCACAAAAACAGATACCAGGCCAGCCACACGCTGGTGTGGCAGAGAGAAAAGACTTCAGGGGAAACACTTGTGGGTTTTTTTCAACCATGGTGAAACAGTAAGATGATTTTATTTTTGTTTAATTTATATACTTTTAATTGAACAGCATGGTTTTTCAAGACAATGCAAGACACTTAACCCTTAGTTGCTCCAGAGGTGTGCGACCTCTGACATATATAGCAATTGTAAGTCGCTTTGGATAAAAGCGTCAGCTAAATGAATAAATGTAAATGTAAATGTAATCATTTCATTTAAATGAACATAATGCTTTTTCAACTTCTGTGTGAGATAAAATTCCAAGGTCCTCAGCAATGCGGAGGGAGGGAAATTCCTGCCTTGACAAAGACACACATACATAGACGCTCGCTCTCTATGTTTTTGAGACAGTGTGATATCATTCATACATTGGATTGTTTGCAATATTTTTGTGGCTCCATTTTATTCAAACTTTTTGTGTGAGATTTTATTTTATATTCTTTTAAAGAACAGATAAACTTTCACCATTTTATTTAAACTGAAATGCTTGGTTCAGAGAATAGTTCTACATTTTATTCAAACTTTTTGTGTGAGATTTTATTTTATATTCTTTTAAAGAACAGATAAACTTTCACCATTTTATTTAAACTGAAATGCTTGGTTCAGTGAATAGTTCTACATTTATTTTACACTTTTTGTGTGAGGTTTTATTTTATATTATTTTACAGAACAGATAAACTTCCAACATTTTTTCTTATCACTTTCACAGCTGCCCTTGATAAAGCTCAGGGATATTTAGGGGATGCGGTGACCAAAACACCAATTTCAAACAATCAAACTAACTCTCACCATCAAAGCCAATACATCTCAAACTAACTGTCACACTTTTTGCTTGATCAAACTAACTGTCACATCACTTTGTAACATCAAAGCTTATGTTAACATTAAAGCCCAATACCTCCCTTTTCTTGATCAAATGAACTTCAACCGCAAGGGGCGGAACTAGATCAAAGGTCATCATCCATCATTTTGACAGAAGCTGTAACCGGATGGGGCGGAACTAGGTCAAAGGTAACAGGAAGGGGCGGAACTAGGTCAAAGGTAACAGGAAGGGGCGGAACTAGGTCAAAGGTAACATGAAGGGGAGGAACCGGAAGGGGTGGATCAAGGGGCGGGACAGGAAGGGGAGGAACCGGAAGGGGCGGGGGAAGTTCAAAGGAAAGCTATACATATATATATATATATAGCTTTTAACAGCTTTTACATGACACTGTTTCTTTTCATGGCCATAGGTTGAAATAAAATAAAAATGTCCCGGGTTACGTATGTAACCCTAGTTCCCTGAAGGAATGAGACGCTGCGTGAAACGCTGTGGGAACGCCTCTTGCGTTTTGCGTCATGAAGCACGTATGGAATCAGCCCAATGGCGAGACGGAACGTCACGAGTAACGTCATCGACCAGGAAACTATAAAGCACACCCCTGAACACAATGGCGACAGCTTCTGGAAAAAGTCTGAAGCAAGTCGATCAAGGGAATGCCGGGAGTATGGCAACGACAAGCAGCATCTCGTTCCTTCAGGGAACTAGGGTTACGTACGTAACCCGCGACGTTCCCTTTCAGGAACGTCAAGCTGCGTGAAACGCTGCGGGAACGCTAATACCCACGTCGCCATAAGAGCAAGTGACCGACTGTGTGAATCAAAGATTAAATTCAGCCGAAAGCACCTGCGCCCCAGGGGTGGAGCTGAGGTCTAGGTCATAAAACCTGACGAAAGTATGCGGTGAGGACCAGCCTGCCGCATCACAAACGTCCTGGAGGGAGACTCCTGACAATAAGGCTTTGGAAGCCGCCATACTCCTGGTAGAGTGAGCTCGGACAGCCAAAGGTGAAGGCTGACCAACCGACTCATAGGCAAGTGAGATGGCCTCAACCACCCACTTGCTCATCCTCTGCTTAGACACTGGGGACCCCTTCGTAGGTGATCCAAAACAAACGAACAGCTGTTCTGATTTTCTCCACAGGGCAGCTCTGTGGACGTAAGCATCTAAAGCCCGAACAGGGCAGAGCAGATTAAGTTTTTCCTGATCAGATGATGTAAAAGGAGGAGGACAGAAGGCCTGCAGAACTAAAGGTCTGGCCACACTGGTAGGAACCTTAGGGACATAACCTGGCCTGGGGTTGAGAAAAGCCTTCACCATCCCAGGTGAAAACTCCAAACACGAAGGAGCAACCGAGAGAGCCTGAATATCTCCGATTGTCTTAAGAGAAGAAATGGCAAGGAGAAAAATAGTCTTCAAAGTAATAAACTTATCAGAAACTTCTTCAATAGGCTCTAAGGGAGCTAGGGAAAGACCTTCTAGGACGATAGCTAAGTCCCATGCTGGCACCCTCGTGCGGACTACAGGCCTCAGCCTCAAAGTACCACGAAGAAAGCGAGTTATAAATGGGTGTCTCCCCAGAGAGACTCCACTGAAAGGGACATGGTAAGCAGCAAGTGCCGCCACATACACCTTTAGTGTGGAGGGGGATAGCCCTGAGGAGAAACGCTCCTGCAGGAACTCCAGCACTGCACCCACTGGGCAGTTAACTGGGTCCAACGGGTGTTCTCCACACCAAGAAGTGAAGAGCCTCCACTTCAAGGCATATAACCTCCTTGTGGAAGGAGCTCTGGAATGAAGGATGGTCTCAACAACCTCGGTTGAGAGACCAGCCCCTACGAGCTGGGCCCCCTCAGAGGCCAAGCCCATAGCCTCCACAACTCTGGGCGGGGGTGAAGTATCAACCCGCTCGCCTGAGAGAGAAGGTCCCTCCTGATCGGAATCTCCAGAGGAGAGCCGTCTAGAAGAGACACTAGGTCCATGAACCATACTCGGGCCGGCCAAAACGGGGCTACCAATAATAGACTGACCCCGTCCCGGCGAACCCTCTCCAGAACTCCTGGGAGCAGAGCAATCGGGGGAAAGGCGTACAGGCGTGACCTCGGCCACGCCTGCACCATAGCGTCCAACCCCAGCGGGGCTGGATGACTGAGAGAAAACCACAGTGGACAGTGTGATGTCTCCCTGGACGCAAATAGGTCTACCTCGGCACGACCATACTGCATCCAAAGGAGTTCCACCACCTCGGGGTGGAGTCTCCATTCCCCGGGCCTCGGCCCCTGCCTCGACAGGATGTCCGCTCCCTGATTTAAATACCCCGGGAGATAAATCGCCCTCAATGAGAGAAGCTTCCCCTGGGACCATAGAAGGATCCGGCGAGCCAGATTGTATAACGGGCGAGAGCGCAGACCCCCCTGATGGTTTATGTAAGAGACCACCGATGTGTTGTCGGACCGGACAAGAACATGATGACCTCTCAGGTCTGGTAGGAAGTGCTTCAGAGCCTGAAACACTGCCAACATCTCTAGACAATTTATATGCCAAAATCGATGATGCCCTGCCACAGACCCTGGGCTGGGCGACCACTCATGATCGCCCCCAGCCTGTGAGGGAAGCATCTGTCATTTCCCCTCGGGGAGAACCCCTTGGTCCTGAGCCACCTCTGTAATGGTCTCATGTACAGCAGGCCGCAGGGTATAACACTGGACGCTGCTGCCATCAGACCCAGCAGTCTCTGGAACTGCTTTACAGTGAGCAACTGGCCTAGCTTTACTCTTTTTACAGCTGAGAGAATCGAAGCGATGCGGGCAGGCGACAGGCGAGCCCGCATTGCCACAGAATCCCATAGTACCCCCAGAAAAGATGTTATCTGTGATGGAGATAGAACACTCTTTTTGGCATTCAGCCTCAACCCCAATTTTTTGATGTGTGCGAGGACGACTGTGCTGGACTTTAAACTTCGGTTTAAACAAGGACTTTTATTTTGATACTTATTTTTGAGTGTTCCTTAGTTTTCCTATGGCTTCCTGTTTAAAAGAGGAAGTAGGCCATATTTCTTCTGTGCTTGAGTTGTGCAAGGTGCTCCATGTGGTTGCAGACATCCAGCTTCATCTTGCCTATCAAAGCCCTTTGCAATGCAATATCTGTAAGTGACTGTTTGATTTTGTTTAGTAAGCATCATGTGTACTTTTATTGTTGTGCTATGTAATGTAGCATTTAATTCAGCATTTTTGTTACTTTTTTCTACTTAAGTATTAATGCTGTTGATATTTGCCTTGTGTGTTTGAGCGTGCTCATTTTGATGATTTATCTATTTTGTGAAATTCATGTTTGTGTATTTTCTCTTCTTTGTAGTTTCACACTTTTCATGATTAAACTACATGAATTGCACCTTCCTGGAGTTTACTGTGGAAGTGTTTAGCGACTGGATAGCTGGGTTGATTAAAACAGTGAGGCTAGTGACAGTGAAAAGATACGCAGCGAATTGGAAAGATGGATGGATTGCCTGTCTAACGACTGCATCTATCAGAGAGATAAAAGAATATCTCTGTTTGTAAACCTGCACAAAAATTATGTCTTCAAGAGAATCAAAATCATCACTGCGCCATCGCATGCACAAAGAAAGTGATGATGCTTGCTCAAGTTCCCAATCTTCTACCTCATCAAGAAGTTCTACGGCCAGTTTAGCCGTCATGAAAGCTCGTGCAAGAGCAGAGGCAGCCAAAGCAAGAGCGGCTCATGCAAAGACAGAAATTGAGATTAAAGTGGAACAAGCCCGACTTCAAGCAACACTAGAGGCACTGCAGGAAGAGAAAGAGAGAGATGTGGCCGTAGCAGAAGCAGAAATTCTAGCAGCAGCCTTCACAGAAGTAGACCATGTATCAGCATCAGAGTTTTCCAAAGAGATCAGCCTCCAACGCACTGCAGACTATGCAAGACAGCAAGCTTCTAGCCGTAATTTACAATGTAGCCCTGAGCATATGTCAGACACTTACAGCCTGGCCAAATACATTGCACGCAGTCAGTTGGTAGCTTCTGGACTGAATTATTTTGATGATAAACCTGTAAATTATTGGGCTTGGCTATCATCTTTTAAAAGTACCATTGCAGACCTTGACCTTAAGCCAGAGGAGGAGATGGATTTGCTCATCAAATATCTCGGAAGAGAATCATCTGAACATGTACGAAGGATAAAATCAGTTAATATTAGGCACCCTTTTGAAGGTCTACAAATGGCTTGGGAGAGGTTAGAGGAAATGTATGGTTCACCAGAGACAATTGAAAGGGCTCTCTTCTCCAAATTGGAAAGCTTCCCTAAAATATCAGGTAAAGATCTCTATAGGCTGCGTGATCTTGGAGACCTGCTTGCAGAGCTAGAGGCAGCCAAGTTGGATGGCTATCTTCCCGGGTTGTCTTACCTTGACACTGCTCATGGTGTGAGCCCGATTGTAGGAAAACTTCCTTATGGTATCCAAGAAAAATGGATATCGTATGGATCGAAGTACAAGAGAGAACATTATGTGGCCTTCCCACCATTTTCTGTGTTTGCTGACGTTATACGTTCAGAAGCTAAAACAAGAACAGATCCCAGCTTTGCCATTTTTCCTTCAGTGCCGCTACAAGAAAAAAGAGAAAGATCAGATAAATTCAGGCAAGCTTCTATAGCTGTTCATAAAACCCAAGTTAACATGTCTGAAACAAGAGATGCTACAGACAGGATACAGATTGTTGATCCTCAACGATATTGTCTCATTCATGATAAGCCTCATCCACTAATAAGATGCAGAGGCTTTAGAGCAAAAAGTCTGGAGGATCGCAAACAGTTTCTTAAAGAACATTCAGTATGCTTCAGGTGCTGCTCTTCTGTAGATCACATGGCAAAAAACTGCAAAGCTGAAATCCTTTGCATTGAATGTGATAGTGATCGTCATGTGTCAGCTCTACATCCTGGTCCAGCACCTTGGAGGAAAACCATCTCTCCTGTCTTAGAACATGGTGGGGAGGAAGATGAATTAGCCAACCAAGAGGTAACCTCAAAGTGTACTGAAGTGTGTGGAGCTGGAAGGAGTGCCAGAGCATGTTCCAAGATTTGTTTGGTTAATGTCTATCCTGTCGGTAACAAAACCGAATCCAGAAGAATGTATGCAATTCTTGATGAACAGAGCAACCGCTCATTAGCAAGAACAGAATTCTTTGAAGAGTTTCAAATCAAAGGATCTTCTTTTCCATATTCACTCAAGACATGTGCTGGATTAAAAGAGACAACAGGAAGGAGAGCAAGTGGCTACATTGTGGAATCATTGGATAAGAGTGTAAGCCTTCATCTTCCTACACTGCTAGAGTGTAATCAGATTCCTAACATTCGTTCTGAAATTCCTACCCCAGATGCAGCACGTCATTTCAGTCACCTGAGGGATATTGCTCATGAAATACCGTCCCTAGACCCAGATGCTAACATCCTTCTCCTCCTTGGTAGGGACCTCATTAGGGTCCACAAGGTCCGTCAACAGATTGATGGTCCACCCAACGCTTCATTTGCTCAAAAGTTAGATCTTGGATGGGTAGTTATAGGAGACGTATGTCTTTGAGGTGCTCATCGACCTGCTCATGTAGATGTTTTTAAGACCTCCATACTTGAAAGTGGTCCCCCCAGTTTACTCTGGCCCTGTGAAAGTCAGTTCCATGTAAAAGAGCAGTATGGCACAAAATTTCAGTTTCAAGATCATCTTGCATCAAAAAGTGTAAGTGCTTTAGCAACGTGTGCAAGCGAGAAGCTACGCCAATCAATCTTTGTTCGTACATCCAGAGATCACAAGCTTGCACTGTCAGTGGACGATGACAGGTTTCTACGCATAATGGACAAAGAGTTCTACCAAGATGAATCCAATGGCTGGGTGGCTCCTTTGCCATTTCAAGTTCCCAGAAGAAGGCTTCCAAATAACAGAAAGTATGCGTACAGCCGTCTTTCCTCACTTCGTCATACTTTGGACAAACGTCCTCAAATGAAAGCTCATTTTCTTGAGTTTATGGAGAACATGTTCTCTAAAGGACATGCAGAAGTTGCCCCCCCACTCAAGAAAGACCAAGAATGCTGGTATCTGCCATTGTTTGGTGTTTATCATTCGAAGAAGCCAAACAAGATCCGTGTGGTCTTCGATTCTAGTGCACCTTATGATGGAGTCTCATTGAATGATATCTTACTTAAGGGGCCAGATCTCAACAATACCCTCCTGGGAGTGTTGCTAAGATTTCGTAGGGAGCCAGTGGCGATCACTGCTGACATTCAGCATATGTTCCACTGTTTTTTAGTCAGAAAGGATCACAGAGATTTCCTGCGCTTTCTCTGGTATCAAGACAATGACCCTGATAAAGAAATAGTGGAATACAGAATGTGTGTACATGTGTTTGGCAATCGTCCTTCTCCTGCTGTTGCCATATATGGTTTGCATAGAGTGGCCAAGGAGGAAGAAAAGAACTTCGACAGTGAAGTCAAAGAGTTTGTTGAACATGATTTCTATGTTGATGATGCTCTGAAATCCTTCCCAAATGAAACAGCAGCAATTAGTGCTCTGAAGCAAACTCAAGACATGCTTGCAGTAGCAAACCTTAGGCTACATAAAATAATCTCCAATCGACCTGCAGTGATTGAGGCATTTCACTCTGAAGATCGGGCTGTGGATATCAAGGATGTTGACCTCTTCTTTGAAGATACTCCAGTCCAGCGTAGCCTAGGAGTGTCATGGAATTTAGCATCAGACACATTTACTTTCCAAGCTATTGACGATAAGAAGCCATTCACCCGGCGAGGTGTACTGTCAACTGTAAACAGCTTATATGATCCTTATGGTTTCATTGCTCCTGTTACCATCAAAGGCAGGCTGTTGCTTCGGGAACTCTCAAAGCAGACTGAAGACTGGGATTCTCCATTACCTGATGACCTAAAGCCAGAATGGATCAGATGGAGGAATTCCTTATAAAACCTGCAAGATCTAAAGATACAACGAACTTATTCATCTTTTCCTACTTCAGAGGTTCAGACAAGGGAATTGTGTATATTTGCAGATGCATCCGTGAAAGCTGTTGCAGCTGTAGCTTATCTGCGATCCACATCTCAAAATGGCCAAGCATATACTGGTTTTGTGTTTGGAAAGACAAAGTTGGCACCACAGCCAGATCTGACTGTTCCCAGATTAGAACTCTGTGCAGCAGTTCTGGCAGTTGAGATCGCAGACATGGTTGTAGAAGAAATAGGCTTGCAGTTCAATAATATCCAGTTCTACACAGATAGTAAAGTTGTTCTTGGGTATATTCATAATCGAACAAAACACTTTTATGTGTCTGTGCACAACAGAATCCAACGAATTCTTCAGTCATCTACTCCTAGTCAATGGAGCTATGTTCCATCAGAGGCTAATCCTGCAGATCATGGGTCTAGATCTGTATCAGCTGATTATCTCAGTAGTACAACTTGGCTTACAGGGCCAGATTTCTTTCAGAACACTCCATCCTTAAATGCCTTGCTTCAAGAGAACTATGAACTTGTTGATCAAGATCCAGAAATCCGACCACAAGTGGTTTCATGTTTAACTGCAGTGCCTACTCAGTTCTTTATTTCTGAGCGTTTTGAACGCTTCTCCAGCTTGAATAAGCTAATCAGAGCGATCGCTCATTCAAGCCACATCTCCCAGTCATTCTCCCATTTAACGAAAGAGCCAAGATGTAGTGGATGGCATCTTTGTAGTAACAGTCCCACAAATGAGGAGTTGGAAAAAGACAGGATTGTTATCCTAAAGAGCATTCAAAATGTAGCCTTTCCTGAAGAGCTAAGTGATATAAAAGCAGGATGCAATCTCTCACCTAAAAGTAGTATACGGAAACTTCATCCTATTCTGGATGACAAAGGTCTGTTGCGCGTTGGAGGCCGTATTGCTCAGGCAGGTCTTGAGAAGGAAGAATCCAATCCTGTGATCATTCCTGGTAAACATCACATAGCAATCTTGCTTGTTCGACATTACCATCAAGCAGTCAAACATCAAGGAAGGCATTTTACTGAGGGAGCAATACGAGCAGCAGGGTATTGGCTGATGAGTGCCAAAAGATGCATTGGAAGTCTACTTAACAAGTGTGTGACATGTAGAAGGCTTCGCCATCCTACAGAGCTCCAACTGATGGCAGATTTGCCAGCAGAAAGACTTCAAGTGGCTCCACCTTTCACATATGTAGGAGTCGATGTTTTCGGACCATGGCAGGTTGTTTCTCGCCGCACCAGAGGAGGCTGCTCCAATTCCAATAGATGGGCAATCATTTTCTCATGTATGTGCACAAGAGCAGTGCACATTGAAGTTCTAGAGACATTGAGCTCAAGCGGATTCATTAATGCTCTGAGACGTTTTTTTGCAATAAGGGGACCCGCTAAGCAGATACGCTCTGATTGTGGCACAAACTTTATTGGAGCAGTGCAGGAGCTCAAGATGAAAAAGAAACTTCAGGCTCTGATCTTCAGAAGTATCTACAAGAACATGCTTGTACATGGATATTCAACGCTCCCCATGCGTCACATATGGGAGGTGCTTGGGAAAGGATGGTGGGTATAGCCCGACGTATTCTTGACTTTATGTTGCTTGAAGGAAAGTCCCTGCATCTCACACACGACGTTCTGGTAACCCTCATGGCTGAAGTGTCTGCTATCATTAATGCACGCCCTCTCGTGCCAGTATCTTCAGATCCTGAAGTTCCTTTAATACTCACCCCTGCTATTCTGTTGACCCAGAAAACCTGTTCGATCCCTCCGCCACTTGGCGAGTTTACAGATAAAGATCTTTTCAAGGCTGAGTGGAAAAGAGTTCAAAATCTTGCAGAAACATTTTGGACAAGATGGAGCCGTGAGTATCTTGCCACTCTACAGAGTAGGCAGAAGTGGCAAGACAAGAAGCCTTGTCTCAAGGTAGGAGACATTGTGTTGATGAAGGATAGCCAAGTCAAGAGAAATCAGTGGCCTATGGCTATCATTGCAAAAACACTGCCTAGTAAAGATGGTCTTGTGAGGAAAGTGGAGTTGAAATTCATCAGAGAAGGTGTGCAGAAAAACTTTATTCGCCCTATATCCGAAGTGGTTCTGCTTTACTCCCCCTAAGATATTAGGAGTAAAAAAGCTAAAGTGAGGTATTTACATACCCCAGGCGGGGAGTTTGCTGGACTTTAAACTTCGGTTTAAACAAGGACTTTTATTCTGATACTTATTTTTGAGTGTTCCTTAGTTTTCCTATGGCTTCCTGTTTAAAAGAGGAAGTAGGCCATATTTCTTCTATGCTTGAGTTGTGCAAGGTGCTCCATGTGGTTGCAGACATCCAGCTTCATCTTGCCCATCAAAGCCCTTTGCAATGCAATATCTGTAAGTGACTGTTTGATTTTGTTTAGTGAGCATTATGTGTACTTTTATTGTTGTGCTATGTAATGTAGCATTTAATTCAGCATTTTTGGTACTTTTTTCTACTTAAGTATTAATGCTGTTGATATTTGCCTTGTGTGTTTGAGCGTGCTCATTTTGATGATTTGTCTATTTTGTGAAATTCATGTTTGTGTATTTTCTCTTCTTTGTAGTTTCACACTTTTCATGATTAAACTACATAAATTGCACCTTCGTGGAGTTTACTGTGGAAGTGTTTAGCGACTGGATAGCTGGGTTGATTAAAACAGTGAGGCCAGTGACAACGACATCTCGATGCCGAGCCGCTTGCTGCTGCGATTGAGCGAGAATCAACCAATCGTCTATGTAGTACAGTATACGAACGCCCTGGAGCCGCAGCGGGACTAGCGCTGCGTCCATGCCCTTCGTGAACGTGCGGGGAGATAAAGCTAGGCCAAACGGAAGAACACGATATTGGTACGGTTCGCCCCGAAAGCGAACCTCAGGAACTTCCTGTGTTGTGGAAGGATGGAGATGTGGAAGTATGCGTCCTTCAGATCTATCGTGACAAACCAGTCCTCGGACCTGATTTGTGACACGATTTGCTTTAGCGTAAGCATCTTGAATTTGAGCTTGGCTACAGCACGATTTAATAGGCGCAGATCTAAAATTGGACGCAACCTTTCATCCTTCTTTGGAACGATTAAATATCGGCTGTAATAACCTGACTCCTCGCTGGGAGGAGGAACCCGTTCTATAGCCTCGTTTTGAAGGAGCGTTTTCACCTCTTGTTCCATTACCAGAGCCTGCTCGGGGCCCACCACGGTGGGCAGGACCCCGTTGAATCGAGGAGGAGGAGATCTGAACTGAATGGCATAACCCCTTTCTATCGAATGCAGAACCCACTGAGATATTTTTGGAAGACTTTTCCACTCTGCCAGAAAATCTACTAAGGGTACCAGCCTCTCGAGGCTGGCCTCTGGAATATTTTGAGCAGCAGACACAGCGCCCTGTAACGGCGCACTGGCAGGGGACAACTGGTCTGACTGCTCTAAACCCCTCCTCAGAGGGGGCGAGCGTCCCTCGGGAAAGCGCTCGCTGGGCCCGTCTGCGCCCCGACACGAAGGCGGGGTTGGCAGAAGGGACCCCTCAGGGCACCGTGAGAGAACGGGCACCGTCTGAAGCGGTGAACACCTCCCTCTCATGGTGGGGACCACCCTCAGCATCCTGACACCAGAGGCGTCAGGACTTCTTAGACGAAGCCTTCCTAGCCATAATGACTGTCCTCAGATCAGTCTTACCACTAGAAGGCTTCGCCTGAGACTGTCGCGTCTGTTCCCACTGTTTAGAAGGGGGGCCACGAGACGCGACACTCTGCCTTTGTTGCGCCCTATGTGAGGAGCTAGTCGACGGCTTGGTCTGCCCTCGCCCAGCAGACCCTGGGACATGAACTTTAAGTGGGAGGAATTTTTGAAAAGCTGCAGCTTGTTTCTTTTTTTCCTGAAATTTATCTATGACCGTGTTTACCGCGTCACCGAATAAACCAGATGGAGAAAGTGGAGCATCCAAAAGAAAAGCTTTCTCTTTATCCTTCATATCAGACAGATTAAGCCACAAGTGTCTCTCTGCGGCCACCAGGGCTGCCATAGAACGGCCCATTAGTTTAGCCGATTACCTGGTGGCACGCAGAGATAAATCTGCAGCCTGACGCAGTTCTCGAACCACGTCAGTGCTGACCTCCTCACTCTCACTCATATCTTTTAAAAGATCGGCTTGGTATGCCTGCAATATTGACATCGTGTGCAGACACGCCGAAGCCTGACCAGCCGCCGAATAAGCCTTACCCACCAGAGCCGAAGTATTTCTGAGAGGCTTGGTGGGTAAAGCTGGTGCCTTAAGAGACGAGGAAGACTCAGCAGAAAGATGGCTAGCTAGAGTCTCCTCCGCCTTGGGCATCGCCCCATAACCATATAACTTAGCCCCCGATATATTAGAATATGTGGAAGTCTGGGGGCTAAACACATGATAAGAGGCGGGTCTCTTCCACGAACTCGACACCTCGGTGTGGAGATCGGGAAGAAACGGAAGGCACCGCCGTGGAGGCTGAACGCGGGAAGGCAAAAATCGTTCGTCAAGCTTGCTTTTAGAAACATATTCCTGCCTAACAGCTGGCCACTCAATGCTTAGTTTTGACACAGCACGAGTGAGCACCTCCATAAGCTCCTCGTGTTCAGGGGAATGAGGTGACGAGTCCTCAACATCCCCTGTCTCAATACTGACAACATCCAGCTCCTCAGAACTGGATAGCTGCAGTATTGGTGCCTCAGCCTGGGAGGAAGAAACCGCAATGCATGCTTCCACACCCGGAACTGAGGCACTGGAACTGGCAGGTAAAGGCTGAGATAAGGCAGAGCCCGTCTCAAACCCCGCTGACAGATCCATTTGCGATCCCCACGACAGGCGCCGCCGCTCTGCCTCGACAGAAGCGGGACCCGAGCTGTGGGAAGCGCGAACCGAGCCACTCTCCTCGAAGAGTGATCGGCGGGAGCGGAGCGTTCTTAATGGAAAACGCTCGCAATGCTCACAATCAGCCCCCTCGAGAGCTGGCTGGGCATGCTGCACTCCCAAAAAAACAACACACAGATCGTGTGTATCCCCACCCGTGAGAAAACGAGTACAGGGGGGAACACACTTTCTGTATTGCTGCTCGCTCGTCATACTGATATATGTGAATAGATATATATTTTTTTTAAGTGAAAAACTCCTGCCTAGCAATCACTAAGAACAGACAAAAACACAGGGACAGATCCACACACAGAGCGCTTGCTGAAGACAACAGAAGCTGTCGCCATTGTGTTCAGGGGTGTGCATTATAGTTTCCTGGTCGATGACGTCACTCGTGACGTTCCGTCTCGCCATTGGGCTGATTCCATACGTGCTTCATGACGCACAACGCAAGAGGCGTTCCCACAGCGTTTCACGCAGCTCGACGTTCCTGAAAGGGAAACACCTTTTTGCAAATTGTTTTTTTTTTCTAAATGTTGACAAAAAACTATTGAGAAATGACGGCGTTTCCATTAGGCTTGTTTGAGATGAGCAAAATCTGCGCAGAACCGATCACCGGTGATCAGCGCGTAATGCATGACGGTTAGAAATGTGTCCGAGTGCAGTACACCTTGCTCTGATGTCATGCTTACGTGTGTCAAAAAAATATCGCGAGCACAAGGTGCACGTGTTGGATTCTGCAGTCGCGCGCAGTTGCTCTCCACCGACTGCGCTGATCAAAAGCATGATGGGAAACGACTTGCTGACGACACAGATTAATGTTGATTGGTTTAAACAACCGTGATGTATTGTTACCTTTTAAAATGTTTGATTTTAAAACTCGGATATCATGTTTTATGTGTATATGTACTATCGGACAGTGCGATCTCTATGAGTTATGCAATGTCATTTTATTATAAAAAAAAAAAACACATAGCCTAAGTCTGTATTAAAGAAAAAATGATTGATAAACACTTATTTAGAATGGAATTAAATAATAAGTACTTGTTATTGTCTTGTTCATTATATTTATTTTTATATAAAGGCAACAGAACTTAAATTACATCCAGTTTATTAGCAACACTGTGCACGAGCGTGAATCCCATGAATCCCGCGATATCCATCATTGATCCATCAAAACTCAAGATGGCCGCCACTAGTCTGGTTCTTTGTTTGTGTGCTTGAGCTGAGTTACTCTTTTTATGTGTTCTTTATGTCCCTGGCTTCTGCTAGTGATGGGCAGATCGAGGCTTCGTGAAGCAATGAAACAGTCGAAGCAAATGTGCCATTTTGTTTCGAGGCTTCGAATCAATCCGAAACCCGTCTCCACGGTGACACCTAGTGGTCACTTGCAGGTGTTGATATGAAACAACCTTTACAAAGAGCTAATAAAAAAATGTTTTGGTTTTTTTTTTTATTATTGTATTTTTGTAATATATGAAGCTTGTAACCTGTAGTCTCTTCACATTGCATAATGTGATTTTGGTCATGAAAAATGAATATTAATAAAAATAAATCAAGCCACAATGTCTCCCTTTCTTATAGATTTTTATTCAAAAATATTAATTTCTCTGCTGTTGAAGGACTCAGCCTACTTCTTTTTTTACAGATAATTTCTCCAGCCTTTGAAAAAATTCTCTCACAAGGGACACTTGTTGCTGGCATACAAAGATATTTTTTAGCTAGGACATACAAATGAGGAAAGATTACTGCTCTCCCTTTCCAGTAAGTTAGAGGATCATGAGTCCTGGGCAAAAACGCATCGCTGAGGTATTTTTTCACTTCCACTGTGGCATCAGCTGTAGGATTGTGTATCATCTGGGTCTCACGGATACGATTGTCAAAATGTTCCCATAAACTGTCTTGTGTTTCAACTGGTGTTGATGATGATGGGCCTGATGTTGACATTTGTGGTTCTGAATTAAAAGAAAACGGCAATTAGTAACAAATCATAAACTGACAACACATATGAAGTATAAATTTCATGAATCACATTACATAAGATAACATAGACTGAAACTCACCAGGAGTTGTGTTTGAACGCATCAGTGAAGCACACTCCAGTGTGATGTGCTTTTCAGCATCCAGGGCTTTGGCAGGATTTCCAAAAGCCACATTTTTAAACCTTGGGTCCAGCAGTGTAGCCAGTGCCAAGGCTCTAAAAGTCTCGTACCCTCCACATCTGGAGTGCAGACCTTCTTGTAGATGTGAGCCTATGAGCCAACACAAGAGAAAACCATATTAATTAAAATAATGACAACAATATGAGAGTTATGGCCAATTACACGTATGGTCATAGTGTCCTACCTAATTGTACAGTTGATTCCTGCGTTGCATTTCCTTTTTTCTGTGCAAGCTTGTGCTGCAACATCCTGTACAATGGTATGAGCTTTGAAGCAGACACTCTCTGTTCCTCTGACATCTCTGTTGTTGCTAGTTTGAATGGTTGAAGAAGTGTCAATGACTGTTGAATAATGTCATACTCAAGACTTGTCAGGGGAGCAGTATCACTGTTTAAATTGGCAAGTGCAGCACCCACTGGCTCACGTTGCTCATACAAGCGTTGTAGCATGTCGAATGTGCTGTTCCATCTCGTTTCAACCTCCTGTATCATTTTCAGACTTGGTCTGCCCATCAAGCTCTGCATCTCCACAAGCTTGTCCTTTGCTTTGCAGCTGGATCTGAACAACCCCACTATCTTTCTGGCTTTCTGGCGAATTTCATTGATGACTGGGGTTTGATCCAGGGCCTTTTTCACTATCAAATTCAAATTATGAGCAAAACATGGGACATGGCGAAGGTTGAGTAGCTGGGCACTTAGGATCATGTTGGATGCATTGTCAGTCACCATGCAGTGAACTTTGGAGGTTATTCCCCACTCAGCCATTAGCAAGGCTTTAGCATCCATGAGATGCTGGGCTGTGTGGGTTTGGTAAAACCTCCTTACACCCAGTAAAACAGTTGCCATTGTTGCCTCTGGTGTTATGTAATGGCATGTTACACCAAGATATCCATCCATATTAATGGAAGACCACATGTCAGCCGTAAGGCTAACAAATTCCGCCTTTTGTAGGTCCTACATTGTCTTCTCCTTGGTTGTGTTGTACCTTTCGCTGACCATTGTTTTAAGCACCTTCAGGGATGGAAGGACATAGCTTGGATCAAGCTTGTTCACAAAGGCGCTGAAACCCTCATCCTCCACGATGGTGAAGGGCTGCAGATCCTTCACCACCATTTTCAGAAGAGCCTCATCCAATTCCCTCTGTCTGCCTTTTAAAAGAGAAGATAAAACATACTTTCAGACAAATATATTGGAAAAATAGTAGCCTACCGTGAAACCTTCCATTTGGAAACCTTCCTAAACAAAGTTATGTTATGAATATTTATGCTCAGTGTGCAGAGAAAGATAAAGTGCATTATAGAAATACAACAATTACAAAAAAACAAAATGATGTCTTGGCTGTAGATTGGGTACTCATATGTAGACATATAAAATTTATATTCACAAAGTATAATATTATATTGACAACATTTGTTTTTAAAGTGATTGGCAGTTGTGATTGGGATGTTAGGCATGTCTTAGTCCATGGCCTTTCTAAACAATGGCCTAACACTTAGTTATTATATTTCACTTATAATTAGCCTATATTTCAAACAATGGATACCTTGCTTAGATGGCCCAGCAGTGTCAGTAGCAGGCCTTGGTACAGGGGGAACACTACCATCCTCTGCACCCTGCAGAATGGCAGGATGAATGCTCTTCAAATGGCGCATCATGGATGATGTATTGTTGCAGTAGGCTAGCTGCCGATCACAATACACACATCTCACTTTATTTGGGGTTTCCAAATGGAAATGCTCCCACACCACAGATGTACGGCATCTCTTCTGTGGAGCCTCCATTTCTATCTATCTATCTATCTATCTATCTATCTATCTATCTATCT
Source organism: Siphateles boraxobius (assembly GCF_051911475.1). NCBI lineage: Eukaryota > Metazoa > Chordata > Actinopteri > Cypriniformes > Leuciscidae > Siphateles > Siphateles boraxobius. The sequence goes on from NW_027509119.1 coordinate 13,958,439, forward strand.
ATCTATCTATCTATCTATCTATCTATCTATCTATCTATCTATCTATCTATCTATCTATTTTATATGTAGCCTATCTATCTAATAATCTATATGTATCTGTAATATATGTATCTATCTATTAATCTATATATATATATATATATATATATATATATTTCTATCAATGCATCTATTAATGTGTCACTATATGTACTCTGTGTGTCTCTAAGTCAATGTGTAAATGTAAATTAAATCCTAAATATAACTAAACAAATCGCACTATAAATGTCACTATATCACCAAAAATCCGCTATCTCAAAACCAAACTCCTCTCACAAAAACCCACGATATGAAAATGCGTTGACAAAACTTTTATACTGTGTGATTGTGTGATTTGTTCCCGAACCGACCAATCAATGAAACCCTGATTCGGAGGAGCACTCCACCTGATGAAACACTTAGACGCTTCATTTAGCCGTTGTCACGTGACGTGGGTGTTTTGAAACACGCTTCGGATCAGTGTTTCGAATCATCTTTGCTTCGGGATCTCGCAAAGCTTCGGAACGTCTGTTTCGCGCCAGCCATCCTTAGCTTCTGCAATACTTAACAAAGGAGAAGGATTACTGCCATTGGCCTGCTGAAAATCGGATCTGCTGAAAGACCCAGGGGATTTTTGAAATCTACTCTGTTTTCTACTTGGATCTACTTGGATTTAGCTTGGCCATGCTCTTCCTGCAAGGATCACTGATGCTGCATGCTGGTTAACATGCAGCATGCTGGTAAACACATTGCATCTGTGAAGCATCTTAGGATGGACTAAACCATAATAAGTTTTCACGGACCACAGTGAGCCCTTTGGAACCTTTGTTTTATTTCAGCCTATGTTTTATGTTTTATGAAAGCAAAATGCATCTTTTATTATTTTTACTACTCACAGTATTTAATTATGGATTTAAGTCGCGGCCACCCCCATTTATTGATGAGCACAACCGGGTGAGTACATTGCAAATACCTCACTCTTCAACCAAGGATGCATGCAGCTATCATCAGCCTATCCATCCTGCACAGCAACAAACACTCTACAGTCATCAAACACAGAGGAGTCCCTCGTTATACCTGTTAATAGTGAACGTCTCAAATAACTACTCTACTGTGCAACATGGACTCTCATCACACTTGTCAGCCAGTGATTGTGATGAAAAACAGACAGCGAATACCAAATCTATTGTCTTATTACTTTTGCTGTTATCTGGGAATGTACAGCCAAATCCTGGGCCTGACTCACTACAAAACATATATTCCCCATGCGACTTCAAAAACAGATCCGGACTTGGAATTATGCATTTTAATGTTAGAAGTCTCCTTCCAAAAATGGACATATTAAGACTGTGGGTTGATGTAACGGATATGGACATCATGGTCTTATCAGAAACCTGGTTAAAATCTACAATAACAGATAATATGATTGCTATTGATGGCTATAATATTTTCAGAGCTGATCGTTCAGGTAAGGGGGGCGGAGTTGCTATATATGTTAAATCAAAATTTTTAAGCTCAGTGACGTTGTCAGTAAGTAGAGTCAAACAATTTGATCTACTGGCATTGAAAGTAAATGTATACAAGGACACACACCTCACTGTTGTTGGCTGTTATAGGCCACCCTCCGCCACAAAAGAAACTATTTCCTCTCTTTATGATGTACTACTCAACCTTAATGATTCTGAATTAATTCTAATGGGTGACTTAAACTGGGATTGGCCAGGAATAACCCATGGTTTACAGAAGAGTTAAGCTCTATGATCAGAGAAAGAAATGTTGCATGGGGCAAAGCTCAAGCCACAAATTCTACCGCTGACTGGACTGCTTTCAGAACTTTAAGAAATAAATGCACAAGTATGACCAGAAAAGCAAAATCAGATTACTATCTAAAAAATGTGTCTTAAAATCTTATCAACCCCTCTAAATTCTGGAAGCAAATTAAGTCTTTGTCTGGTTCAAATTCTTCCTCAGGTCTCCCGCAACATATTTTTGTAAATTCAGTTGAAATTAAAAACAAAATTGATATAATTGGACAGTTTAACAATCACTTTGTATCAGCTGGCTGTATTTTCAATGAGTCCAAATCAAGTAATTATTGCTCTGACTCTAGCACTGAAGCACCATCGGAAACTTTTGTTTTTAGACCCATTTTAAAAGAAGATGTCTGTATTGCTCTTAAAGCTATTGACCAAAAAAAATCAGCAGGACCAGACAACCTAGAACCTTTTTTGCTGAAGGTTGCAGCTGAAATTATAGCTAAGCCTATAGCATACCTTTTTAATTGTAGTTTGCAGACAAGTTCAATTCCCAAACTAGAAAAAAGTTTGATGAGACAAACTTTAAGTTGGCTTGAAAAAGCCGGACCAGAGAGTTTGAAGAAGTTTAAAGTAGTTTGAAGTCGGATAGATGGATTAGTTAGAAAAGAAAAGAAAGATTAGTTAGATAGACAGAAAGATTGGTTTCACTAAAAGAAAGATTAGTTAGAAAGAAAGAAAGATTAGTTAGAAAGAAAAAAAGATAGATTAGTTAGAAAGAAATATAGATAGATTTGTTAGAATGAAAGAAAGATAGATTAGTGAGAAAGAAAGAAAGATTAGTTAGAAAGATAAAAGATAGATTAGTTAGAAAGAAAGAAAGATTAGTTAGAAAGAAAGACAGATTAGTTAGAAAGAAAGAAAGAAAGATGGATTAGTTAGAAAGAAAGAAAGAAAGAAATATGGATTAGTCAGAAAGAAAGAAGGATTGATTAGTTAGAAAGAAAGATTAGTTAGAAAGAAAGAAAGAAAGAAAGAAAGAAAGAAAGAAAGAAAGAAAAAGAAAGATGGATTAGTTAGAAAGAAAGAAAGATGGATTAGTTAGAAAGAAAGTTAGATTAGTTAGAAAGAAAAAAAGATAGATTAGTTAGAAAGAGAGAAAGATAAATTAGTTAGAAAGAAAGAAAGAAAGATGGATTAGTTAGAAAGAAAGAAAGAAAGAAAGAGAGTAGTTAGAAAGAAAGATAGATTAGTTAGAAAGAAAAAAAGATAGATTAGTTAGAAAGAAAGAAAGATAGATTAGTTAGAAAGATAGAAAGAAAGAAAGAAAGAAAGAAAGAAAGAAAGAAACAGTGATTTGTTAGAAAGAAAGATAGATGGATTGGTTAGAAAGAAAGAAAGATAGATTAGTTAGAAAGAAGGAAAGAAAGAAAGAAAGAAAGAAAGAGTGATTTGTTAGAAAGAAAGAAAGATAGACAGATTGGTTAGAAAGAAAGATAGATTAGTTAGAAAGAAAGAAAGATAGATTAGTTAGAAAGAAAGATAGATTTGTTAGAAAGAAAGAAAGAAAGAAAGAAAGAAAGAAAGAAAGAAAGAAAGAAAGAAAGAAAGAAAAAGAAAGATGGATTAGTTAGAAAGAAAGAAAGATGGATTAGTTAGAAAGAAAGAAAGAAAGAAAGAAAGAAAGAAAGAAAGAAAGAGATTAGTTAGAAAGAAAGATAGATTAGTTAGAAAGAAAAAAAGATAGATTAGTTAGAAAGAAAGAAAGATAGATTAGTTAGAAAGAAAGATAGATTAGTTAGAAAGAAAGAAAGAAAGAAAGAAAGAAAGAAAGAAAGAAAGAAAAAGAAAGATGGATTAGTTAGAAAGAAAGAAATATGCATTAGTTAGAAAGAAAGAAAGAAAGAAAGAAAGAAAGAGATTAGTTAGAAAGAAAGATAGATTAGTTAGGAAGAAAGAAATATAGATTAGTTAGAAAGAAAGAAAGATAGATTAGTTAGAAAGAAAGAAAGAAAGAAAGAAAGAAAGAAAGAAAGAAAGAGTGATTTGTTAGAAAGAAAGAAAGATAGATAGATTGGTTAGAAAGAAAGATAGATTAGTTAGAAAGAAAGAAAGAAAGAAAGAAGAAATATTAGTTAGAAAGAAAGAAAGAAAGAAAGAAAGAAAGAAAGAAAGAAAAAGAAAGAAAGATAGAAAGAAAGAAAGAAAGATGAAAGAATTAGTTAGAAAGAAAGAATTAGTTAGAAAGAAAGATTAGTTAGAAAGAAAGAAAGAAAGAAAGAAAGAAAGA